>NC_091836.1:72337095-72646519 GCF_037783145.1 Equus przewalskii
AAGTGCTTCTGTGCCTTCTGGAAGTCAGGGCTAAAGAGGATGAACTGGAATAAGTTCTGAGGCCTTGATCAAGGTGCCTAACCATATTCCCATCCTCTGCCCTCACCTCTCCCCTCTAAAACCTCTCTCCCACCTCCTTTTCTCTGTCAAGCTCACATAACCTCTCAGGCACACTTTTCACAGGGGGCTTCTGGTGTTCAGACAAGGAAGAGTTAAGGGATTTACAGTGATTTCACTGGCAGCAGAGGAGATCCTAGGGGAGAAAAAAGGTACACGAATAAGCCCATGGTCCCCAAAGATGCTCAGATAAAAAAATAATTTGCCCTGCATTTCCTCCTCTGGCTTGGTCCCCTGACCACCGCACATAGTCTGCTGGGTGTAGAAACACTCTCCCATCCAGGAAGGGGCATGGCTCCAGTCTGGTTCCTGATGGCTGAGATGGACAACGTGGGGTAAGGAGACATGAAGGTTGGTACTGACCAGGATAGTCTCATGCCTCTGTGGGCCCTTCTGCCCAGGGCATGAAAGGTGGGGTCTGACTGTGTGTGGGGACAAAGAAGGTGGGAAACACTGAGTTTATTGATGAGAGACACGGGAAAAAATAATGGATTGCTTCCATCATTTGGTCACCCAATAGAGGCCATTTTTGGCATTCTCCATCCCATGAGGGGAGAGTCACAGAGGACAGAACAAAATGTTTCTCCAGAAGCTTTGTGGCATGGTGGAAATACTTGTGGAAAGAGAAGCAAGAAATCTTCTTAACTCACTTCCTCTGTGACTTGGGAAAATTGCCTTTCCTTCTGTGGCCTTTGTAAGTAATAAGTTGTGTGGCAAGATTAATTCTAATGCAGAGGCTTGCAAAATTTTTTTGTAAAGGGCAAGAGTAAATATTTTAAGCTTCTAGCATGGTCTCTACTGCAACTACTCAATTCTGTCCCATTAGAACAGTCATAGACAATAAGTGAATAACTAGGCATGGTTATGTTCCAATAAAATTTTATTTACAAAAGCAAGCAGTAAGCAGGATTTGGCTCACAGGCTGCAGTTTGATGACACCTGGTATAAAGTGCCAACCAGCATTGATATTTTGTGTCTCTGACTCATGCGTGGGCAAATCAAGAGTGGAACTGGTGAAGCATGGGTGTCGCCCTATGAACTGCATTTCTGTGAGAGTCCCTTCCGGCATAGGCAAGGGACTGTAAGGCTGGAGGCAGGAGTAAGAGTGGAATGACCTCTGGAAACTCAACCTCCCTGAGGAAACTGATTTAATGAGAGGAGAGTCAGTGTGCTGAATGAAGATAGGCCAATTTATGACTTAGATAAGTCATAACTTATCTCTGTGAGAGTGAGTTTGACCAGGTAATGACTGTGTATGAATTTGGATAGGTATAGATGTGAGGGCAAGTTTAAAAGTGTGTGTGTGTGTGCATGTATTCATAGTGAAGGGCTGTTTGTGTGAATAGTGAAAATGTGTGTTAGTGTGTAAGTCTTCACTAAAATTTGTCTGAGTGAAGGTGTGTGTGGTGACTGTATAAATGAGTATGTGGGATAACATGCATCTGAATGGAAGTTTGTGTATGTTTGTGGATTTGTAGCAGGCTGCGCTGGAAGTGAATTCAGGTAGGTCTCACTGTAAAGCCCATATCATTTTTCCTGTATTACATGGTCTTAGACACTGTGGAATAAATAGGAGAATTAGAAGGGAGTGGGGAGGAAGCCAAAGAAATATGGTTTAGGTAGTCAACATAAGAAAATAGAAGTTTTTAAAGCTAATGGAAGCTTTGCCCTTACTAATCTTGGATTCAAATATCAGCTTAGCTACTAACAGGTTGTTTGACTTTGGGCAATTACTTATCTGAGTCAGTTTTTTTTTTGCATGAACTAATCTCACTTCAATTTCATAGGTTTTGTGTGATGATTAGAAATAATAAATATATCTAACACTCAGTATTTAATGGTTGCTATTATCAAAGAAGTATTAATAATAGAAATTGGAGATTACTAATGATAAGAAGTTAAAAGTAACATTAGATTTGGCAACTGTGATATGATAGACTATTTTAGAGAAGGAAGCTTTAGTGCCATATTGGGGTTATAAGTCAAATGGCATTGGGTAAAGATTAAGAGGGTGGTGAGAGGATAGATGAAGAGAGAGCACATCCTTCCTTTTGTGAACCCAAGGTGAAACGGGAAGACACAGTTGAGCACATTTATACACTAAGGAAAAGGAGCCAACAGAGAGGAAGAGTTTGAAATTACTAGAGTGACACATTAACGGGGAGAGGTACTCACAGGGAAGAGAAGGTTAGGGTCTAGTGCACAGATGGAGGGCTAAGCCTTGAATAGGAAGGAGAGGGAAAAGATGAGGCAAATATAAATAAATTGGTAGGTGGCAGAGTGAGGGTAGGGAGATTAAGGGAAAGAACAATAGATGATTTTTTTTGTTCTTCTCCTTGAGCCAGGAGTCAGGAAATCACAATCACCTGATGATGGGGACCAAGGTGGAGTAGGGCAGCCATGCAGTGATTCAAAGGATGGTATGGGCAGCCAAATTCTAGCTCCACCATTTACTAGCCAGGCGACTTTGCATGGGGGAACTATTTAAACTCTCGAAGCTCTGTTGGCTCACCTATCAGTAAAATGGGGGAAATGACCAGTTATCTCACACTGTGGTGACTGAGGTAGCGTCCATGCAGTCCTTAGCACAGAGCCCTCCTGACTGATCTCTGTCTCCATTCTCCAACCCTCCTCCTCCCTTCCCTACCCGTCTTCCACAACACTGCAAGAGGGAGCTACCTAAAATGCTAACTTTACCATGCCATTCTCTTATTACAAATCCGTCAGTGTCTCTTCTTGCTCAACATAAATTTTAAACTCCCCAGAGTAGCGCTCAAAGACCTCAGTGATTTGGCCCCTCCCTTACTGCCTGGCATTATTTTCTACCATGTCCTCTTTGCTGTGGTAACCCTGAATCATCATAATTTTCCTCCAAACTCTGTGTCCTTTCAATCTCTGTGACTTTTCTCATGGTCTTCCCTCTTCACATAACTTTACATGGCAAGCTATTACTTATTCTTCGAGGTTCAACTCAGGGTGGCACTTTGAGAAAACTTTTTCTGAATTCCTAGGAAGCTCACCGTGTTTCCACAGCTCCCTGTGTTTAAATTTTTCTCCTCATTATCTGTGTTATATAGATAGATATTTTGCTTAATTTTCTGTCTCCTCCCAAGTAGGTCCTCCAGAAGCCATGGGAGGTGCTCAGTGAGGTTTGTTAAATTGCTAGTCAGCTCAGTTACCATTTTCCTTTTGAGATGCAGATCACATTCTGATGGTCAAAGTGGAACCTGCAGGATCGGTTATTCACAGCTCTTAACTGTTTACAACAACCCAAGACTAAGATCTATGGTGTTAAAGAGCTGGAACAACTCTTTTACAGATGATCTAATCCACCTTCTCCCCAACTTAAGTTTTAAAGTGATAAGAGAGAGACCCAGAGCAAGGAAGTAATTGTACTGAGATCACATAGCAAGTAGGTGAATGGCAAGATGTTCTAACCCATGTTTCCTGACTTCCTGACCAGGATGCTATCACTGCTCATCCAGTAGAAAAACCTCCCCTACTCCAACTCTATTCACCTTTTTTGGAAGAGAGAAGAGGTGACTGCCAAATCCTATACACCAACACTCAGGTGTTTTGTTCTGGGCATGGCAACCCCCAACCACACTGGTACCAGTCACTCGCTCTTCATTCTTCTGGGCATTCCTGGCCTGGAAGACCAGCATACATGGATCTCTCTCCCATTCTTTATTTCCTACCTTGTTGCTGTCCTTGGGAATAGCCTCCTTGTCTTCATCATCATCACTGAACGCAGCCTCCATGAACCCATGTACCTCTTTCTCTGCATGCTGGCTGTGGCTGACCTGATCCTGTCCACTACCACTGTGCCCAAAGCCCTGGCCATATTCTGGTTCCACGCTGGGGAGATCTCCCTTGATGGCTGTGTCACCCAAATCTTCTTCATCCATGCCACCTTCATTGCTGAATCAGGGATTCTGTTGGCCATGGCATTTGACCGCTATGTGGCCATCTGTGACCCACTGCACTATAGCACAGTGCTCAGTCATACAGTAATCATAAAAGTTGGCTTGGCTGTGGTCCTGAGAAGCTTCTCTGTGATACTCCCAGATGTGTTCTTGGTGAAGAGACTGCCTTTCTGCCGTAGCAATGTGCTACCACATACCTACTGTGAGCACATGGCTGTTGCCAAGTTTGCTTGTGCTGATATTCGTGTCAATGTCTGGTATGGCTTGTCTGTCCTTCTCTCTACTGTAGTGCTAGATGCCCTGCTCATCTTGGTTTCCTACACCCTCATCCTCAATGCAGTCTTCCGCCTTCCATCCCGAGGAGCTCGGCAAAAGGCCCTGGGCACGTGTGGCTCCCACCTTGGGGTCATTTCCATGTTCTACTTGCCTGGCATTTTTACTATAATTACCCAGCGGTTTGGGCAACATGTTCCTCTCCATACTCACATTCTATTGGCCAATGTCTGCATGTTAGCCCCCCCCATGCTGAACCCCATCATTTATGGGGTCAAGACCAGGCAGATTCGAGAACGTGTGGTGAGTACTTTGTCTTCATAGTGGAAACACTGCTGAGTTTGTGTGACTGATCAGGTGGTATGTTTACCAATGTAGGCTCTCACATTTTCTTTGCCCACTTTGTAGATTTATGAACTAAGGGTTCTGCTGACTGTGAACAAAGTGATTTGTCATGATTTTGATAGACTGCCATGTTACCTTGAGAAAAGTAGTATTTAGAAAAGAGTTTTTGGATCAGAATTAGATTTGAATCCTGGCTTCACCAAAAATGATGTGTTTGACCTTGGGGAAGTTACTTATTCTCTTAGAGACTCTTCTTAGCACATGTATAGGGTCCCTATCATCAAACCAGGCTAAATCATATTGAACAATGAGAATTATTTCCTATAATGAACTTATCTGGGACGTTGTAGTTAAAACAGCTAGAAAGAATATATGTTAATTTAATCATATATGCAATCGATAGTAAAAAGAAAACCGCTTTGTATTAGAAATGGGACCAACGGAACAGAATATAGAGAGCACAGAAATAAACTCATGCATATAAGGTCAACTAATCTTTGATGAGGGTGTCAAAGAATACAAAATGATAGTCTTTTGTCCACATGCAAAAGAAATTGGATTCATCTTACACCATATATAAAAATTAACTAGAAATGAATTAATGACTTAATAAGACCTGAAACTGTAAAACTCCTAGAAGAAAACACAGGGAAAAGCTCCTTGACATTTGTCTTGGTAATGATTCTTTTGGATATCACACCAAAAGCACAAGTAATAAAAGCAAAATAAACAAGTGGGACTACAGCAAACTAAAAAGCTTCTGCACAGCAAAGGAAATCATCAACAAAACGAAAAGGCAACCTATGGAATGGGAGAAAATATTTGCAAATCATACATTTGGTAAGGGGTTAATATCCAAAAAATATAAGGAACCTATACGACTCAATAGCAAAAAACAAAACAAAACAAAACAAAAACCTGATTAAAAAATGGGCAAAGGACCTGAAGAGACATTTTTCAAAAATGACATACAAATGGCCAACAGGTATATGAAAAGGTTCTTAACATCGCTAATTATGAAGGAAATAACATCGCAAATCAAAACCACAGTGAGATATTACCTCACACCTGTTAGAATGGCTATTATCAAAAAGACAACTAAGTGCCGGCAAGGATGTGGAGGAAAGTGAACCCTTCTGCACTATTGGTGGGAATGTAAATTGATGCAGCAACTATAGAAGACAGCATAAAGTTTCCTCAAAAAATTAAAAATTGAACTACCACATGATCCAGCAATCCCACTTTGGGATATATATTCAAAGGAATTGATATCAGAATCTTGAAGAGGAAGATATCTGTGCTTCCATGTACATTGCAGCATTATTCACAATAATCAAGACATGGAAACAACTTAAGTGTCCATCGACAGTAAATGGATAAAGAAAATGTGATGTATATAATGGAATACTATTTAGCCACAAACAAGAAGGAAATCCTGCCACTTGTGACAACATGGGTGAACCTTGGGGGCGTTATGATAAATGAAATAAGTCAGAGAAAGACAAATACTGTTGCCTGGAGGCAAGGGGCAGGAGGTGGGGGAAATGGGTGAAGGTGGTCAAAGGGTACAAACTTCCAGTTATAAGATGAATAAGTTCTGGGAATGTAATGTACAATGCGATGACTATAGTTAGTAATACTGTATTGTATATTTGAAAGTCACTAAGAGAGTAGATCTTCTAAGTTCTCACCCCCCCCGCCGCCCCAGCTCACACACACATATAACTGTAAGGTGATGGATGTGTTAACTAACCTTATTGTGGTGATCATTTTACAATATATAGGTACATCAAATCATTATATTGTACACCTTAAACTTACGAAATGTTATGTCAATTATATCTCAATAAAGCTGTGAGAAAGAAAGAAAATTTGGTACATATGTACAACAGAATATTATTCAGTTATAAAAAGAAGGACATCTTGCCATTTGTGAAAATATAGATTAACCTGAAGGACATTATACTAAGTGCAATAAGCCAGACGGAGAAAGACAAACAGTGCATGATTGCTCATATATGTGGAATCTAAAGAAGTCTACTACATGGGAGTAGAGAGTAGAATGGTGGTTGGCAAGGGCACAGGGGTGGGGGAAATAGGAAGATGTTGGTCAAAGGGTACAAACTTTCAGTTATAAGATGAGTAAGTCCTGAGGATCTAATGTACAGTACAGTGACTACAGTTAGTAATATTATATCGTATACTTGGAATTTGGTAAGAGTTGATCTTAAGTGTTCTCACCACACACACAAAAGGTAACTATGTGAGGTGATGGATGTGCTAATTAGCTTGATTGTGGCAATCATTTCACAAACTATATATATATATATATTATATATTTAAACTACATCTTACATATATATCATTTTTATTTGTCAATTATACACAATAAAGCTGAAAACAATTTAAAATATAAAAGTTTCATAAATTAAAAAAAGGGGGCTCACCATAATCTTTAAATTTCTTGATTATACTTTTATCATATGGCTGCAATAAAACTAAAAAAATATAAACAGGATCTTGAATATGCATGACAGAGTAAGCAGTGAATAAATATAACTTCTTTTTGCCTTAGCTTGTTTATCTTTAAAGTTTTAGTATATTAATTTCTGCCTCTTCTAATTCAAAAGAAGTTTTGGAATCAAAGATGACAAAATTCAACAGGCCTTATTCGCATTTTAAAGGATAATATTAATTGAAATTGGAATTGGTGCTGGCAGAGTCTTCCCTCATTTCTCAGGAGAATTTTTGTGTGACAGGCAGGGTGGTCCTAAATCATCTGTTAGAAATTACTGGTGGGGATAAAAGTTGAGATACTGTGAAATCTCCACTACTTAATTTCTTTTGGTAGAGACCAAGGGGATGGTAATTTGTCATCTGCGTAATGTGCATCCTCAAGTATCAGGGTAACCCGACATGCCAAGGTATTCGGATTTTGAGAAGTGAGAGCATTTAAGTTTATACATACTGAGGGCAACCTGAGATTCTATTTTAAATAAGGAATCAGGGTTCCTGGAAGGATATGGCTCTTCCACACCCTACTATTGCTCAGGTGTAGAGCTTCATTGTTCCAATCTTAAAAGCTTAAACTCAAGAAAGCGTTTGCTGTCACCAAGTGATGCTGTTACCTTAGTCCTGGCCTTCATACCAATCCGGGTTCAACTGGAGAAGCAGAACTAGCAGGAGGTAAATATTAAGAGATTTATTGCAAGGAATACGGTTACACAATTGTAGGGGCTGGCGAGGCAAGTCCTAAATCTGAGGCAGGCCATCAGGAAGGGCAAGCTGCAACTCTCGGGCAGGAGCTGAAGCAGCTATTCACAGGTGGAAGCCTCAGGTCTGCTCTTAGAGCCCTTCCCTGGATTGTCCTAGATAAGCTGGGTGGGCCTAATTCAATCTCCCTTACTTAAAGTCTAATGATTATAGACTTTAATAACATCTACAAAATACCTCACAGCAACATCTAGATGGGTGTGTGATTGAAAACCTGGGGGCTTATACCTTAGCCAGGTTGACACATCAGAATATCATCACACCATTTAGATTGATATGCTCTTTAACCAACTCCACTATCAACAAGATACAATTGGGAGATAATGGTGGGAATAGGGGAGGCACAGCAGGCTGGATATTTAACATGGCAATCTAAGGCATGCATAATTCAGCCTTTATTTAAAAAGTATGGCTGTTTTTCTATAGGCAGTGTGGAGCCACTTATGATCGGATGTGCGTATGGTGGAAAGATACTCCCAGATGTGTACGAGAACAAGGACTGAATGGGATAGATTGAGGCCCAATTTATTTAGGAAGTCCTTCTGCAAACCATGCAAGATATATAATGGAGATCTGAGCAAAGGCCTAGCGATGGAGAGGAGAAAACAAAACTTGAGTCACATGAAGAAGACAGAAACATGTTTTGGTTGGTCTGGATGAGTTTGAGCCAAATATAAGTAGTTTGCTTCATGGAGGGAATCATAAAGCAAACCAGGGCAGGAATATTGATGTTGAAGGTCTTTTGACACAGGCTTTCAGTGACCTCCTTGCCAAAGTCTGCTTGCTGGTATCCTGACACCTCTGGAGAGACAAAGGCGGTTCAGAATCCAGGGGCAAATGAGGCAGGGTCAGGGGTTGAGAAGGGGTACCAACAGAGAGGGTGTCGGTATCCAGAGAGAGCTCTCAACAGCAAGTGGATCCCTACCAATCCAACCTTAGTGGACAGAGGGTTAGAGGGGCTGCATTTTTTCCTCCATCGTTGAAACCAGGATTAAAGAAGGGCCGCAGAGATCCAGTGAAGGCACATTCAGAGAAGGTGTAGATGAGGGAGCCATGGTCAGTAATGTTGTAGAAGGAGACAGTGGCGGCCTCACAGTCCAGGAAGATCCCAACTTGGCATGGAGGCACCTGAAGGTGGAGGGGAGTCTGGGGGTAGGTGCCAGCCTCATATTTTTGTTTGTTCCATAGCCAAATTGCCCAGAAACCATTCTCTGGGCTAAGCACAAAGTGCCCCTTCCTCTGCACAGAGTCTCTACAAACCCCCAGGTCCCAGGCCTCCTTTCCCGTCACATCTACCTCCCAGTAAAATTTTCCAGAGTGGAAGTGCTGGGCACCCAGGACCATGGGATAAGTATCAAATCTCTCCTCATTTTCAGGCACTTTCTCCTGGGTGTTTCCAAGCCTCACGTTTCTCCGATCCTTTGAAAGGACGAGCCACGGATTGGCTGTGTGTGAGTCCAGAGTGATGTGTACTGCAGAGAGAAGAACACAGTCAGGCCAGGACAGTGTGAGGAGTCAGTAACCCTGTGTCTGTGGGGGCATGGGGATGACTCTCAACCTCTCTATGTAAGGAAATGACCCCCTAGCCAGCTCCAGCCCTTGCCCTGACCTTTGGGGGTACTACCTTCCCTATCTCCATCCTTGTCCCACCTGTTCTAACCTGCCATCTCTTCCCAACCCTGGGACGTACTCTGCACCTTTGTTATCCCTTTTTGCTCCCCAGCAGGCCAGTCCCACACTCCTGGCGCTTGCCTTACCTCCATACGACCTCAGCATCCTCTTCAGCCCTGGCACGCAGCACACAGTCCTCAGTTCTGGGGAGGCAATGTCCAGCTTTTTCAGGTCCCAGGACTCACTCCTGGGGGAAAATAGAGTTAGAGATCCATCCCCAACTCCCACCCCGTCCTCCCTGAAACCTAACACTATAACCTCCCTTGTGGATGACTGATAATTTAATTCAATGCAAATTTACCAACACCTCCTATATTAGGATCCCTGGGGGTGGGAGGCAAAAGGAGGTGGGATTTAGTTCCTATCCAGGCCTTCCTGGCTACATGGGCCTCTGCAGCATGTGGATAGTCTGTATCTCCTCTCCAAGCCTGAGGTCACCACACAAGCACTTCCCATTTCATTTTACAGGCAAGGCATCTGAGATAGGCTGAATCACTTCTGTAAGGGACCTCAAGGAGTCTTGCCCATGCCATGGGTCTTACTCATGACTCTTTATGGGAGGTCTGTCACTGGTTAGATTCTTTTTAAAGGAGTCCCAGCAGGCTGTAGACTCAGATCTTCCCAGAATTTGTCTGTTTGTCATGGCTTCACTTTGTGAAGATGTTATAGTCCAATTACTTTGGGCAACTCACCAACTGAGATGTCCATTCATTAGCCTTCTGAGACCAGAAAATATTTTATGGAGGACTGGGTCTTTGAGAGTAAGAAGTATGGGGAAAGCCTCAGTGCCTGTTTTTCTAACTCAATAACCTTTCTCACAGGTATCCATGCTTCCTGCCACCCTTCCTCTAACAAAGAAAACTCCTCCTTACCTTTCCAGGACACTTTTCACTTCCTGAGGAGAAGAGAGACAGAGAGTAAGTTCTGGAGTCACTGGTTTACCATTGACACTTCAGGCCTGTGGGTGATGCAATGCCACCCTCAGGTCCACAGGACACTGCTCTACCCCGCTCCTCTGGGCCAAGGCCCGAAAGACATTCTGACCAACTTGGAGCAGAAGGGATGTGTGGATGCTTGTGGGGTAACCAGAAACCCAGCATGGGGTGTGACCTATACTAGGGGAAGGATGATCAGGTTAAGGACTCTTAACTCAGAAAACAAATTAGAAAAACTAGATTCTTGGGGCGAGGCAGCAGAAGAGAGTAGAAAGAGGCAAATAGCTCAGCCTGGCTGAGGCCCAGAGACAGTCACAGAGAAAGAATGGCCGAGTCAGGATGCACAGAAATTGCTCTCTCCCATTTGTGGGCTTGAGTGGTTTGGGGAGGAAAGGCTGGTTAGTTCAAGTTCTGTCCTGTGCTGTAGTTGATGTTGCCCCGTAATGTAGGTGAAATCAAATCATTTGAGAATATTCTGTTTCAGGGGTCAGGAGCCCTTACATGGGAACTGGCAGGCTCCTAGGCCCAGTCAAAAGTACACTAGAAAGCTCGGCTCCATGTTAGGCACAAGCAAGATTTAGACAATGGGAAGGAGAGAGCCTGCCAAATCAAGCCAATCCAGTCAAGCTTTGCATAAACCAGAAAGAAAATGGCTTCATGACCACCTCTGACTGGGAGAAAGTGAAAAGGTGTGGGAAAAGGGGAACCATAGGGTATTACAGTAGAGGGGACTTTTGAGACTGTCTAGTCCATAATTTCCCCAAGTGAGGCAAACACATGAGTGGATGTGAGATGTCAAGTAGAACAAACATTGATGAATTTTTAAAAAATAGGTATGTACTTATTTTAATCTTAGCTATACCTCTTACTATTTGGGTGAACTTGGTCAGGTTATTTAGCTTTAGTCTCTCACTAAAGTCTCAACATGTCTGTGCCTTGGTTTTCTCATTTATGAAGTGAGGATGATGGCAGCACCCATCTCATGGCATGAGGGATTAATGCCTGGCACGTAATATGTGCTATTTAAGAATTTGTAGTTATTATTATTGTTATGAAATAAATCAGAAAAAATATCAGTGACATAACACATGATTTCTTGGCTACTATTGCTTAGGGCAAATTTCCTTTTAAAATAAATTTATTCAGGTAAAAGAGTGAGACAATTTAAAGAAAAGGAACATGCTAAAGTCATTTGGGTAGTTCATAGAAGTAGCAGAAATTGTAAAGATGACACATTTATGACTCAAGTTTGAGAAACCCTTATTATTTAGCCCACTCCCTGCTCCTTGTTTCACAAATGGAGGAATTAGGTCTGGGAAAGGAAAATAACTTAGGGTGACGGAGAGAATTGGTGGCAGGGCTGGGGCTGGGCTACCGTCTGTTAATTTTCAGTTCAGTGTTTCTAGTTACATCACGTTTATGAAAATCTTCCCATGGCCCAACACTCACCTAAGAGCCTTCATGGATTCTCTCATTTCATCCTTATAAAAATCCTTCAAGATATGTAATTTATAACATCCATGTAACATATGAGAAATCTGATACTCAGATTAAGGGACTTTCTCAAGGTCACAAAGCCAGTACATGTTGGAACAGGCACTTACTAGGGATGTCCTTTTCTTTTAACTGCCGTATGGAATATTCTCTCCTAAATCTGTACCTGTCCATGCCTTGAATGCAAACCACTCATGGGTCCAAATTCCAGTTTGATTTATTTAAGAAAATTCCAGCGACTGGATTTCTATTTGCTCTGATGGTAGCCCCAGAGAGCTCTGGCTTTTTTCAGATACTCCTTGAATCTCAGAGCGGGGATTGTCCCCAGGTCTCACCTGCAGCAGCTCCAGTGCTGAGCCCCGACTCCTCCTCTCCAGCTCCGAGATCAGCTCCTGCAAGGCCTGGCTCTGCTGGGCCAGCTTGGCCTCCGTCTCCCCAAGGACTCTCAGCTGTTCCCTCTCATCCTTCTCCAGTTTCTGCAATTGCCTCTGTTCCTCTTCAGCCAGGAAGTTTTTCTGCTGCATAAACTCTGCGTGAATCCTCAGTTTGTGCATCTCAACCTTCCTCTTCAGTGTCAATGGAAAGAGAGAGGTGGTTTTTATCAAAATCTCACAAGTTTCAGGAATGGAGGTGTCCATACCTATTTCTATTCCCTGTACACTCAACATTCTAGCTCTTTCTGGGAATAAATACACACACACAATTTTACCAGGGAGGTAGGCGGGTGAGGCTTCTGGGCCTAAGAGGGGAATGGGATTGGTGGGGGGCACTCTGTAGTTGCCCCACAACCACAGCTATGCTATCAGAGACTTTCCTTAACCTCTTTCAAAAGCCATTCACTGACCAGATGTGCCCCTTTGTCTTCATATCTCAGTGAGTTACTGAGAGAGTAACACCTGTCCTCACCTGCAACCACCTCACAAAGACAGGCTCACAAAACTGTTCCTAAGTCCTGGGGAAAGGGGGTCTTGGGATATTCTTTACTGACCTCTCCTGCTAGTGACTAGAGGGTCACCTGATGACAAAGGATGACCCCTTTTGCCACCATGGCCTGACTCATCCTGCCCCAGTCCCAAATCTTCCTCTTCTTGTATCTATTGGCCATGAGCTCCTTCCACTCTTCTCTAATCCCTGACCTACCTCACCTCCAAATAACTGGAGCAGAACAAGCTTTAGTTCCCCATTTAACTTTGGACCAGTGATCTGGACACAATCAAGTAACCACCTGGGCAGGCTGGTTTTCCTACCTCAGGCCTTGGTGGTTCCCTTACGTCTGTTCCTCACAGCCCTTGTCATTTCCTGACAGGCATAGCTTTGGGCCTCTCTCCTGGGATACTTCTGTCTCAGATGGTGAGGCACTGGTGCTGTCATCCCCTAAGACTGGGCTCAAGGAGCAGGAGCTTTAGCGTACGGCTTGTCCCTCAGCACCTTCTCCTGAGAGTCTCCATCTTTGTGTCAGATTGGGATCTCTTTGAGCTCCATCCTTTTCATTCCCTTCTATCAAGAGACCTAGAGGATGGCTGGTTCTTGGACAGTGAGATATACTGACTCTATCACTCCTCAGACAGGCAGAGCTAACGTTAGGGCTTTCTTGAGTCCAGGACCCTGGTCCCTGCCCAGGCTTCTAAGATTCCCTTCAGGATGTGACTCTTGCCTTCCAATCTGCTCTCTTTGTTGCAACATCCACTTCTAACTTCTCAGCCAACTCCTGCTTTGTTCTCAGTTTTCCTAATGCCAGCTGGAGCTTCTCCTACAGAGAAAGACAGCAAGTTAATGCCAATCAGACCAAGAAGTAGGATGGGGGGCACGAGGTAGGGGAAGATTATCCTAGTTCTTAGAAAAGCCAGAGTGCAGAGGAGGAGGGAGGGGTGGAGTCTGATTGGGGTAGGAATCCTGTGGATGGGGAGATTTTGGAAAAAGCCTGATGTTGCTTACAAAATAGAGCTACACTGTTGGGGTGGGGGCACTACTCATTCCTAATTAACCAGGAGGCCACAAGGAAACATGAAGCTTGCAGCATTTTCCCGAAGCACATCCCCTGTTCCTGGGGAATGAGAAGGTTGTGCTGAGCCTTCATTTTCCCCCTTAAATTAGACATGGAAGGCAGGAGACTCCCTCCCTTTCTCTAACCCCTCAACTCTACAGATGACTCTCTCCCATCCCTGGCTCTGGGGAACAAAGCACTCATCAGGGCCCCATCTCCTTTCTACCTGTTTATGCCTCCATGTTAAGGCCTTACCTGGTACTCCTGAGCAGCCTCCTCAATAGGAACCGTGGAGTGGTCACGGTGTTTCCGGGACTGGGAACACACCAAGCAAAGGACCTTCCCATCTTCCTCACAGTATAGGTGAAGTCTCTCCCCATGCACCTCACACCTCTCCCCCTGTGTGCCCTCCTTGGCACCCTGGCTGATTTTTCTAAGGCTGTCCACCATGTTGGCTAGCTGCCGATTGGGCCGGAGGTTCCTGAGCATGAATTTGTGCCGGCACACAGGACAGATGCTGCCCACATTTTTCCCGACCTCAGAGATGCATTCGTGGCAGAAGCTGTGGCCACATTCAATGCTCATAGGCTCCACTGTGGGATCCAGGCAGATAGGGCACGTGACCTCCTCCCACATCATTTCCAAAGGCATTGCAGAGGCCATAGCGGTAACGTTCCTATTAAGCAGCACTGTGGAGACCTAATGGTGGCCTAGAGGGGAGAGGAGAAATGGAAAGGAGGGGATGAGAAGGGTTGTGTGAGGAAGACAAAATAACTCAAAGGAAAACATGAGGGAGAGTGAACTGGAGGGGCTGAAAACAAGAAAAGACAAGAACATTAACCTGAATAACAAGAGCTTCTCGTCCATAGTCTGGGCCATTGACCCAGTCAGGCAGAAGGGGAAAGTGACTCCCCCAAAGAGACAGTGAAAATTGTTGGGAACCTCAGAGATAAAGATGTTTACAATTTTTCTTTCATCATGTCCATCTCTGCTTAAACCCTCAGTACCCAGGCTTTTCCTGTCCATCTTCTCCCATCTCAGGCCGCTGGTACTCCACTTTGCAGAGAAGTTAATCATAATAATAGCGACCATTTACCATGCACCTTCCTTGTGCCAGAGAAGGGGCTTGGCATATATCTTCATTAATCTTTGCAATGATCACAGGAGCTAAATATATGTTATATGAATATATATATATATAAATATTTATATTCTTATATATTCTTATAAGTATACACTCATGCATCGCTTAACGACAGGAATATGTTCTAAGAAATGTACTCAGGCTATTTCTTCATTTTGCAATCAGAGTGTACTTACACAAACCTAGATGGTATAGCCTACTACACACCTAAGCTACATGGTACTTACCTTATGGGACCACCATCATATATGCAGTCCATTGTTGACCAAAACATTGTGTGTATATATATATACACACACATGTATATGCGTATGTGAGTATACACACACATGAATGTGGTAGAGCACTTCCTGGGCTCTTTCTCAGCTACTCCCAACCTGGTACCTGTCTTCCTTTCCTCCAGGGCAGAGACCCATACTTTTTTTTTTTTTTGAGGAAGATTAGCCCTGAGCTAACTGCTGTCAATCCTCCTCTTTTTGCTGAGGAAGCCTGGCCCTGAGCTAACATCCGTGCCCATCTTCCTCTACTTTATATGTGGGACGCCTACCACAGCATGGCTTGCCACACAGTGCCATGTGCACACTTAACCACTGCGCCACCAGGCGGCCTGAGATCCATACATTTCTAACATCCTGAACAGCCCTGCTGCTCTCATCTCCAGAGGGGGACTTTTAGGGATAGGAGTCTCAAGGACTGCAGACCTGCCCCACACTGTGCTACCCTGGACCATCCTCTGAGCTAGGTTCCCATCCTGTGTCTCACAGTTTCAACCAGCAATTCGCCCCTCATCCCAGCTCAGGCGCCAGCAGCAGGGCAGACCTACTTTTTCCTCGGTGACTTTGGAAGTCCTGTTCCCAGCCCAGCTCCTCGCAGAGAGCTGGCCAGCACAGGAAGAACCGCTGGGCCTGGGTTGAGAGCGACGGCGAAGGGAAAACTGAGACGGAAGCCTCTAGGGGTGGGGACTGGTTAGGAGGGGCTCTTCAGATCTGGGGCAGGGGAGAAATGGCCCCCAGGGTGGGCTGGGGGACCTCAGTCTAGCTCCGTTCACTCACCTTTTCAGGGGACTCGGCAGCTGGCAGCCGGTTCCTTATTTCACTTTCGATTTCCTGTCAGGCGAGTCTGAAAGGAGCGAGGCAAAAGGGGAGGAGAGTGGGAGGAGCAATGGGAGGGAGGTAAACAGAAGGCAGCGGGGGAGGGAGGGGCGGAGGAGGAGAGAAGGAAGAGTCGGGGCAGCAGGTGTTAGAAGCTTCTGACGCCCCAGGCTGGCGTTTCTTGGAGGCTGGCACTGACCGACAGCTCCGCAGCATTTCGTCCTTGCTTTGCGTTCCCTCCCATGTCCTCATTATCTAATACAGTAAAATATCCCCTCTGCTAGGTGGAGGAGTCACACTGCTCAGACGCTGGTCATCACCCCACACCTACGTGCTGTGCCCACCTGTGGGAGCTGCTCTTAAGGAGGTTTGGGTAGAGAGAAACTTGCCTGGAGCTCGCCCTCACGTGCCACCGTCTGCTTCCTACTTCCAGAAACAGTTCCTGTTCAGGAGACTTGATATTCTTTTAACATCAGGGAGTGAGAGGTTTATTCCGCGTGACCCCAAGGCAGGTGTCACAGCAGTGAGTGATAGGAAGGGAAGTGACGTTTACTGAGCACCAACTCTGCACTTGTCACTGAGCTAGGGATTTCAGCAGGTTATTATTATGATTTTTTTTTTTAAAGTTGTGGTAAAATATACATAAAATTTACCATCTTAACTATTTTTCAGTGTATAGTTCAGTGGCATTAAATACATTCATATTGTTGTGAGACCATCACCACTCCCTCATTCACAGAACTTTTTTTGTCTTGCCAAACTGAAACCCTGTTACCCATTAAACAATAACTCCTCATCCCCGCCCTGCGTGCCCCCCCCACCCCAACCTTTACTCTTGGCGCCACCACTCTGTTTTCTGTCTCTAGGAATTTGGCTACTGTAGGTGCCTCATGTAAGTAGAATCCTACAGTATTTGTCCTTTTGTAACTGGCTTATTTCACTCAACATAAGATCCTCAAGATTCATCCATATTGTAGCATGTGGCAGGATTTCCTTCCTTTTTAAGGCTGAATAATATTCCATTGTATGTATATACAGTTTGTTTATCCATTCATCTCTCGATGGACACTTGGGTGGCTTCCACGTTTTGGCTATTGTGAATGATGCTGCCATGTCAAGTTATATTATTTAAGCCACACAACAATTTAGCAATTTAGGGGTTATTAAATTCATATTACAGGACAGGACACTGAGGCTGGAGTGACATGACTTGCTTGAAGTGACATAGTTAGCACGGGTGCATGAGAGTTAAAGACCCAGGGAAGACCTTCATTTTAGTGACAGCCCAGAGATAACAGGCTGCACTGTCGGTTCAATAGGGGCTGTAGGCACAGCTGGTAGGCATGTGGTCATAAGATGTAGAGGAGGAAAGAAAAAAGGGGAAGGCTGAGAAGGCTAGAGGAATTCTCAATTCCTTCCAACTCAGACATTGTCTTTTTGTCTCTGTATAGCTTAAAGTAAAAACATCAGTTGAACTTTGCTTGATATTTTCTATACGTTTAGGGAACCTAAAAACACTTTATGTTTCTTTGAAAAATCTCCAGTTCTGTTTTTAAGAGAATTTGCTTAGTGAAAGGCTGCCGCTGTACTAAGATTTGTTTCCAGGAACGTAGTGCCAGAAAGCAAAGAGGAAACAGAAAAAAAAAAAAAAAAAAAAAAAAGGGAAGAAGAGACCTGTACGTGAATTTGCAGACACTCTGAAAATGACTCTTCTTCACATCACTGCAGACCCTCTGTTGTTGCCTGCAGGCGTGGAGTAAGCCACTGTCGGGAGTAGAAAAGAGCGTAGGTCTCATGATATTGCAGCCATGGATTCAATGCTAACCTTGCTGTTTACTAGCTTTGTGCCACCTTTCTGAGCTTCAATTTTCTCATCTATTAAATAAGGATATTAATATGTCAATGACAGGGTTGCTTTGGTATATGTTCAATTATATGCACACAGATCAATTAACATGACATATGCATAGCTGCCACAGCCCCCACCTTGGTAATTGGCCGTAAGACCTAAGTTGCCCCTCATTCCAAGTTCCCCTCACAGCCCCCCCAGGACTTTGGTACTTCAGTGTTCTTTTCCCCATGAGTTGACCCAAATCTTCATTCCCGAATGATCGGCGTCCTTAATGTTCCTGTCTTTAATGCACTGGCCATTGTTATCGAACAATGTAAGGGATAACTAGGAATCTGTCCAATGTATATTTTGGTTTTAGGCATAGTCCCTCCTCACCTCCATTATGTACCAGCAACCCAAGTTCTCCTTGGTATTAGGGGGTAAGTCCTTCCAGCCAGGGGACTGCCCATTTCTTCAGTGGCTTAAGAAGCCTCAAAGAGCCAGGGGATAATTGCAAATTCCAGTCTGTTAGAACCAAGTTTGCTTACTATGGTGGGAGGGCTTCTCTCTTCTTTACTAGACCCTCCAAACAGGGCTGAGCCCTGTGCTGGAGGATGGATAGAAAATGTTCTGTTAATGAGTGACTAGTTTGATGGCAACAGGGGCCACTTCCACCTCCCCTCTTGATTCTCTGAAGAGTGTGTATTTACTGGATGTGAATCCAAAGGCCACCATATATTAGTTGCCAGTTTTAAGCATGTACCAGAATTTATGGGACAACCTTCCTATCCCATAGGGTTGGGTTTCCAAACCAGTGCCATACCTGAGCCTTCAGCAGGGCATCTCATAGTTTTTTGGCCAGCTTTTCCTGGCTGATGGTACACATTGTAAGACCAAGGCATTCTACAGTGCAATCCCATTATCTGTGTTCTTTGATTGTAAAATCAGTTCCTTGGTTGCAAGTGAAGTTTTTGGGATCACCTATGGTGTAAATTTAAAAACGATGATGCTGGCAGAAGCAAGGTAGATGGGAAAACAAATTTGTCTCTGGAATATTACCTATTTTGTGAAGATAAATTGCTACTGGTTCAATGTAACTAATGTGCCACTAGAAGACTATCTAGACTCTCCTAGAAATAGTGGAAAATAAGGCTCAGATTTGGCCTCTTGTCTAAAAATGTCCATAGTAGCGGGAATAGAAGCTATACATGAACATGGATTTCCCCTCACAAAGGCTTATCTGTTTTTCTGATATGGACACTTGCACGTGAACCCATTGAACAAGCAACAGGTGACTAGGGCAGAGGCTGATCAACATCCACAGGATGGGTCATCTTATCTACCTGATTACCCTCTCTGCATGTATGTCCTCTGGTGGGTATTCACATGGGACAAAAATATTGTCACATTCTGAACCCTTTCCTAGAGGTTCAACGCATACTTCTACCCATAACTCTGTTATCAATCTTTCAATCTTGTTTATGTTCAGCCTCTGACCTACAAGCCAACCTGTTAGACACAGTTAAGGGATATATATATATATATATATATATATATATATATATATATATATAAAATATACATCAATTCATCTTTTCTTTCAAAGTGGACAACCACTTGCTTCAAGTTCTATCCATTAGGAAGATTTTCCTTCACCCTTGCCTTTCAGGGTATATGTATTAGACACTAATTTGGTGCACCATCTCAGATTCTCTTGAACCCCTCTTATTTTCTTAGTCAGCACCCTACCAGTGTCAGTCACCACTCCATAAACATATTTTTGGATTTGGATGAAGCGCCACACTGCAGGTCATGGATCCAGGTTTCTGAGCAGCCATTATAGGCAAATGACATAAGCAAAAAGTGCAGGGAGTTCCTTCCCCATGAGGGGAACGTTGACCAATGAGAAATGGGAAATAGAAGAGAGTGGGACAAATAAACTCCTCTCCTTTCTCTCCTATAAACTACTTCAGCTTGAGTCTCCTCCTTGCAACTCTTCTGATGAGTAAACCCACTGGCTGAGGGATCTGCTTGTCTTCTCAAAACTCATTATGAATCATTATCCAGTGTGAGAATGCATTGCATTGTTTTACATTTTTTCCTGCCTCACTTCCCTTTCCCCCAACTCTAATTGCCTCACTTCTCTTTTTTCTTAATCTCATTGTCAACTGAATAAAGGCCACTAATTTAATCTTACCTTAGGCTCATCTAGAGGACCTGGTCAGTCTTCCTCCAATATTTACAATGTCTAAACCCAGTTAGAAACCAGATCACAAGGGAGCCTGGGAAACCCAGCATTCGGGGATTAACCTCTTGAAGTGAAAAGGGGGAAGGAATAAATTTGAGAGCAAACATGCAAATGACCAGAACAGTGTTTTATATTGTAGGAGAGGAAGACATTTCCTCTATCCAAAGTGGGTTCATCTGGCCGGAGAACGAATTAAATTCACATGAGACAGAATAGCAAGAGAAAATTAAACAAAGCTTTATGAGGAACCATGGCCCGGGGACTTTCTTCCCGAAGGAAGAAAGGGCACCGAAGAAGTGGGGTGCACAGAGTGGTTATATACCCCCAAACAGGATGTTTCACATATGATTGAAATGTCCCTCCTGCAATAATCACAAGATTGCCCTGTCGGCACAGTGCTTGATGGACACAGCAGATAGTGGGTCTGCTATCTCGGTGGGCGGAGCAGGAGGCAATTCTATTGTCTCGAGCTGGGTGGTCACAGGTGAGCGCAGCAATCAGTTCCTAGCCTAAGAAAAGATGCTTAATCCTGAAGGAAATGCCAACGTTGGGAGGGGGAGGGAAGTCAGTCTCAGGAGGCTATCAGACAAGCACAATAAACAAATGCAGATTTAAGTCCTTGCCTTCCCCATTGATTAAGAGTTTCTAGAGACATCTTTACAGATGGAGAGTTCCTTTACAATGTCAATGTCTCTTACAAAGCATATGTAAATTCTACTTTTCAGTTGCTTTCCTGTCTGCAAAGGAGCTAGCCTCAAATAATCATGCCAAAGAGACATACGTTGGGGTGGCCAATTCCAGACCCCTACAATATATATCATCTCATTTACACCCCTCTAGACAGTCTTATCATCTCAATTTTATAGAGTGGATGCTGATGAATTTATAGTCTAGGTACTTCGTACTGGGTGCCTAGCTTAATAATAAGGAGTTTAAACTCTGATTCCATATACAATGATCTTAACTGTAATCCCGGCAAGCCTTTTATTTCTATGTATTTAAGATCAACCTGTCCTCAAAGTCTCAACTCAAACATCATCCTCTTTTGTATAACACCTTCCCTATTTCTCTCATATATTCAAGTAGAGAACAATGTACCAGTTTAGTTTTTATACATGCTTTATTCTCTTTTAGAGGCATAAGCTACTAGAGAAGAGGACTGGTCCCTGATTAATCTCTAGGTGAACCACGATGAATAAAGGAACCCCAATTTTGTGAGCCAATTCAAAGATGATTGGATAACGTAGATTTTTAGAATGAGTAGTGTCAAATAAAAATGGCAAGTAATAGGATATATTGGAATATATGAGGTGTAAACCTAATTCGGCCTGACCTTGTCTTTCCAAAAGGGCCTGACCGAGGCCATTGAGCATGCATTGTATATATGCTTTAGAGATTCCCTATGGCAAGAGCAAAAGGCCCTTGAGATAAAGGTGCAACTTCCCTCCACCTCCCAACATTGGCGTCTCCTTAAGGATTAAGCATCTTTCCTTAGGCTAGAAACTGATTGCTACGCTCACCTGTGACCACCCAGCTCGAGACAATAGACTTGCCTCCTGCTACGCCCACGAAGATAGCAGACCCACTACCTGCTGTGTCCATCAAGCGCTGTGCCGACAGGGCAATCTTGTGACTATTGTGGGAGGGACATTTCAATCATATGTGAAACACCCTCTTTGAGGGTATATAACTGCCCTATGTACTCCCACTTCTTTGGAGTGCTCTGTTCCTTTGTGGAAAGACTCCCCAGGGTTATAATCCTCAGATTTCAGCTCAGAATAAACTCACCCAAATTTTCATTTACAGATTGGTTATGGATTATTTTCGTCGACAGTAGAATGGGAGCAGTCTCTCATGAGCACACAGAATTGGTTTTAGGCTTCACCGGTCCACTTCCATTTATCATTCTCTCCCACCCCAGTTTTGAGAGATGACCAGATATCGGTCATATTTCTTAGTTTTAAGGCAAAGAAAGCGTTCCAGAATGAGATTCTAGAAAAACTAAAGGAAAGATTTCATCAGAGAGATGTTAGTATTTCAACAAAACAGTTAAAAATCCATTAAAAATTCTCTCTTTACCTTTGGAGACTGAAATATAAGAAACTGAAAAATTTCTACAATTTTAATGAATGATAAAAGGGGTATGTGATAGGTATGGGAATGCTTATATTGGGGTGCAGCCCATGGAGGACCGAGGTTGGTCTCATGTTTGGAAGAACCACCTAGAAAACCTCAGGAACTGCTAATGGCCTTGTATGGACCTGAAATTGGCCACCCCAAGATATGTCTCTTTGGCATCAGGATTATTTGAGGTTGATTGCTTTTGATAAACTGGGACAGGGAAGGAGGCTCTGAGGAATGGAACTTGCCCTTCCTTAGGACACATTTACATTTGTAAGGTAAATCTCTATCTGTAAAAGGTACCTCCCTCTCTGTACCAGGAAGAAGAAAGGAGATGACCTTCTCTCCAGAAACTCTTAATCAATACCAAAGGCAAGGACTTACAATCTGCATTTTATTGTGCTTCTCTGGTAACCTCCTGTAACTGACTTCCCTCCCCCTCCCAATGTTGGCTTTTCTTTAAGGATTAAGCATCTTTCCTTAGGCAAGGAACTGATTGCTGCGCTCACCTGTGACGGCCCAGCTCCAGACAATAGATTTGCCTCCTGCTACGCCCACCGAGATAGCAGACCATTACCTGCTGTGTCCATCAAGCACTGTGCCGACAGGGCAATCTTGTGACTATTGTGGGAGGGTCATTTCAATCACATGTGAAACACCCTGTTTGGGGGTATATAACCACTCTGTGCACCCCACTTCTTTGGTGCCCTTTCTTCCTTTGGGAAGAAAGGCCCCAGGCCATGGTTCCTCATAAAGCTTTGTTTAATTTTCTCTTGCTATTCTGTCTCATGTGAATTTAATTCATTCTCCGGCCAGACGAACCCACATTTGGGAAGAGGAAATGTCTTCCTCCCCTACAGCCTCAAGCAGATGGAACCTTGAATTCTCCTGTTCTCTACCCTGCAGGACACGCTGGGACCTGGAGTGGAATAAATAAGAGCCAGGACATCCTTCAGTGTAGCCCATCACCTCTACATTGTCCTCCTCTCTGTGTGGGAGAGAAAGGAAGAAGAGATGGTTGAAGTTAGTGAATTAAAGGCTCTCATCTTCTACAAAATTACTGACCAATATTCTTCAATGACCTCAAGGTCGTGAAAACCAAAAAGACTGAGAAATTGTCACAGACCAGAAGAGACTAAGGAGATATGATGACTAACTGCAGTGTGGTCCCCTGCATTGGATCCCGGAACACGAGACGGACACTAGTGGAAAAACTGGTGAAACCCAATAAAATCTGGACTCTAGTTAATAGTAATGTACCAATATTAATTCCTTAGTTTTGACAAATGTACCATGTTTGTGTACAATATTATCATTAAGAAAACTGGGTGAAGGATATACAGAAAACTCTCTATACTATCTCTGTAACTTTTCTGTAAATCTAAATTTATCCCCAAATAAAAAGGTTTTTTTAAAAAAATTAAAAACTCTGACTATGAGTGGTGGAGGATGTGTGACATGTGGATGGGCAACACAGAGGAGTCCAGACCAATTACTGAAGCCTGTTCTCAATTTCCTACTGGAAAGGAAAGGGAGGATGTGTGGAACATATAGGATGAGCCAGGTTCTTTTCTGAGTGCCTTCACTTTCTAATATATATTAGAATTTCTAATATAATTCTAACAATTATTCCCAGTTTACAAGTGAAGCATAAAAGGCTCAAGGAGTTAAAGTAATTTGCTCATTATCACACAGTTAATAAGTGACAGATCCAGAAATAGATCATAGCTTTTCTACTGCGTCATACTCGATGTATGAGCACCGAGGGTATTACCAGGAGAGGGATATTGCTTCATCATTATAGCTTTTTCTCAACCACCTTCATTCTCTACGTACAGACATAAAGTTAGAGAGAGAACTTCTCTTCTCCTAACACACTCGTCTCTTTGGTTACACTGCCTGATTTCTCTTCAGCAGAATTTGGAGAGAGCTTATACTCATTCTCCCTGGAAATGGAAATTCCTCACGGCCTCTGTTGCCCCAAAAGGACAGAGTATGTCCCAGTCCAGAATCATCCTCTTGGTCCTCATCTGCCTCCATCTGTCACCAGATAATTCATGGGGCTGGCTCTTTGGGAAGAGCAGGTGCTCAGTATAGGGTCCCTCAGTGCAGTATCCTTCTGGTGCCCCCTATGAAAAATCATCAGGATGCACTACCCAATGCTTCCTTCCAAGTCCCAGAGATGCCTAGCCCAGCACTCAGGGGGCTCAGGAAGTTCAACTATGAAAATCTCTCGGATTTGCACCCAGATCCCAGAAGGCCTGTTATTTCCCTCCCTCCACCAGGAGGATTATAAAGTACTGGTCTTTACTGACACAGAAAAAATGCTTTTCACACACAGGGGAACAGATGAGAGGAGACACAAGCTCTGCAGCTATGGTGAGTGCCAGGACTAGGATGTCAAAGCTGGGGCCCGGGTGAGGAGACGGAGAACCAAGCCTCACACCACGAGCCCACACCAGTGTTTCTGCCTCCAGGCACACTGAACCGTCTCTGGGTAGGGCAGGCAGCTACCCTCCAGGTCTTTCTACAACCTGAGAGGTGAGAGTTACCTCAAGGCCTTTGCTCATCCTCCCTCTTACAACATAATGGCCTTGGGTGGGCATCTGTCTTGAGTTCTTATCACACCAATGCCCTCTTTGAGTTTGATTGTTCCTTGCTGAGAAACATGCTCACCTCATGATAAAAGAAAACACTGCTCTTTCTCAATCCTCAACCAACTAGATAAACCTGGACAAAAAAAACTACAGATGATTCCCCAGGTTCACTGGCAGTGACTGCTCTTAGCACAGGCTGAATCTGACAGGTTTCCTGCATCCTACTGTGGGGCTTCTGATTATGGGGCAAAGATAGGCGTAGAGGATTGACTCTGCCTCAATTTGGGGGCCAGCTCTGGCTCTGTGATCAAACCTCCCCTTAGACAGCATATTCTGACTAGTTTGAGCATGCGTGGAGGGGTCACTTTCCCTCTCATCCTCAGCTAACTCAAGTTGGGAAGGCTTTCAGCTATGTAACAGTTGATCATGTGGACACTTATTAAGGAATTATGATTTCTTGATGAACTCATTTAACCTCATCACAACTCAATGAGGGAAGCACTCAATATTTCCGTTTGACAAGTGAGAACACTAGGGCATAGAGGGTTAAGAAATTCACCCATGGTCAGGTAGCAGATCACTAGTGAAGCCAGGATTCAAACCAGGCAGCCTGGGTCTAGAGCACACACTTGAAGGTGGGAGGAGGGAGGGAAAAGGGATGATTAGGGTCACATGTGAGGGGATGCCCTATAATTAGTGTTCAGGTGGTGAACATGATGGTATACAGAATTCAGGTGGTATACAGAATTCGAAATATGATGTACATCCGAAAAAAATTAAAATTAAAAAAAAATCAAATATCTTCCAATCCTAGAGATATTTCTGACCTATTCCAGACTGTGGTATCTCTTTGTAAACAACCAGGCTTCAGTTAAGTCTGATCAAGGATTTTGCCAACTTTTGAAGTGAGGCAACACTTACCTAGATTTAAAGGGGATCTACTGTTTAAAAATATTTAAGGAGATTAATAATAAAAAAAAGACTGATAGGATCAGATTTATTTAATACTGATTTTTTTCTATGTGGATCCCAAATCTATAAACAAACTAAAACCTTTTGAGGAACTCCCATTGTATTCCTTTGCTCAGATTTCACTGCAATTTCATGGATAGGTTTCAGGATCTGAGTCCTGTATTAAAGCAGTAACCTCTGAGCATCTCTTAGTTTGTATGTGATGTAGGGATGGAGAGAGTGTGGAGGGGAGGACACCTCCCCACACATCCCCCCCCCCGTTCATCCCAGAACATAATAAAAGCTTCAAACTGCTAGAAAGCAGCAGGAGGTGGAGGAGTTCTGAGTTGTTTCTGGGGAGCTGGTGACTCTGAAGACCCTTTGTGACTGCCTAGTTGCAGGTGCCTGGCAAAGACAGGTTTATGCTGGGCTTGGTTCTGAAGAGAGCAGTGTTAGAGCTAATCTTGGCTCCAGCACAACAGCATCACGGGCTTGGGGAAAACTTGGGTCCCCAGCTCCTGGTAGTCCTTGCTAGCCTAGGGCTGCAGTCCAGGGCCTGTTTTTCTGCCACCTCCCTCTTGGACCCAGGTCTGGGCCTTCTTCAGTCCCAGGACTCAGGTGGCAAATCCAGAGGCTTAAATCCTTTTACCTTTTGAGTGCTGGAGACTGATGCCTGGTCTTGTGGGAAAAGAGTCTCTAACCTTCTCTAAGCTGGGTCAGTTCTTTTCAGTGGCTCATAGTTTGGCCATGAGCTATTTGGGGACAGACTTCCCTGATTAGAGAAATCCACAGTCTTGTCACTCTTCATGGTCTTCTGGAAGCTGGATGAGTAAGACGGTTAGAGGGGCAGACAGTGTAGCTTGGTTTTATCCCCACATCCTTGGAAGGGACTGCTCTGCATTGATTCTTGCTCTCTCCCTCTTTGTCTTCTTCCTCTCCCTCTCTCTCATTGTTTTTCTGAGAATAATTATTTTTCTCTCAATGTTATAAACATTGTTATAGTTTTATCATGCTCCTCCTTTGCTCTCTCTGGAGATTGCCTGTTTGAGGAGAAAGTTCTTCCTAAGCTGTGAGCCTATAATTAAATTCACGCAGTAGGCAGCACAGGGACAGTTAATAAGCACACGGGCCCCTTATAGTCTTAGAATTTTTCTAGGGTGAAGTTCAAGGATTGATGCAGTCTGGGATGAGGCAGAGATGGTAAATGAGGGGATCCCACAAATCTGTAATCCTATTTCATCGTCTTTCAGGATGAGAATTTGCAGCATTAATATTAATAATCATCACAGCTAGCAGGCAGAAGCAGTGTTTAAGAATGTGTGCTGGAGTCAGGCTGCTGCCATTTGAACCCTAGCTGATCCACTTTCTTACTTCATGATCTTAGACAAGTTATCCAACTACTTGGAACATCAGTTTTCCCACATGCAAAATAGGAATGAAAATTATACCCACCTCATAAGGCAGTAAGTATTCAATAAATATTAGCCCTTATTAGTATTTTAAGTGCTCATTATGTGCCAGGCACTGTCCTAAGTGCTTTCCATGTATTCTCATTTAATCTTTATAATCATCTCGAGAGAGAAACATTTTCAAAGATTTTAGAGATGAGAGTACTGAGGAACGGACAGGTGCATAAGCTTTGGAGTTGAATGGACAGTGCTGGAAGCCAGTCTCTTCCACTGACTCTGTCACTGACAGGTTCTCTCACCTCTCAGGTCTATTTTCTCACCTACAGAAAGGGGATGATGCCACCCACAGGCTTTAGAAGGAGGGCGACTTCATGAGATAACGGATGTGAAGTCTGAGGCTGTCTCTGCTCATTATTACATTTTAATAAAAGCCTACTATGTACTGAACAGTTTATGGTCTTTCCTGTGTTCACAGCCACTCTTGTGAGGTCAGTAGTATTGTCCTTTTTTCCCATGTCATTTTTTCCCGACGTTTTGTGAACTCCTTCTTGCCCCCACAGCCTTAGAATTGGGGAGGAGGATGTAGCCTCCTTTATATCAGACCCTGCTGCATTCTTGGGTCTTGGGTGTGGGCGGGTTGTGGAACTGGCTTGGCCATTGCATCCAGGGGATGAACCACAATCTGTGTGGAAAAGTTAGGGAAGCTGAGAGTGAGGGAAACAGAGTCCTGGCTGGATTGATCTGAGGATTACTCCTTTAGCAGGGGACAGACTCCTGTCTCAAATGGCTGCATCTGCTTTAGAGGGAGATAGGAGGGAGGGGACAGAAAAACTGGCCTTTCTGTTTTCTTGAGAGCAAAGGATCTAATAACCACAAAGTGCCAGGATCGCTTCTTTTTATTTGAAGCGATTAAGCGAATGGCCTTTGTCTTTAGGCCGGCTTGGATTTAAATTCTGGATCTGTCCCCTAGCTACATGACCTTGAGATAGTTATTTAGCCTCTCTGAGCCCCAATTTCCTCATCAGAAAATGGAAAAATCTCCAACAAGGTTAGAGGATTAAGTAAGCAATATCTGTAGAGAGCATTTATAGAAGATAAATGTGTTACTTTCTCACTCTTACTATAATTTTGTAAGAAAATAAACTTAGGATCCTGAAGAAGGGTCAGAAAGGAGGAGGCATGGAAAAAGGGGGAAAATGGGGTACAGTAAGGTGGATTGAACTCCAGCACAGTGATGTAAGGATCTCTAGGAATCACAGAGAAAGGGGATGTCCAAGTTGCCAAGTGCCTGAGAAGGCAGTTCTGACCTTTCCTCAGGTTGTGGGATTGTGGGCATGTGGTTGTCATTTCACTCTGTTGTGGACAGACTTGTATGAAATGGTATAACGCTATATGGAATGATAGTCAGTGAAAACATTGCTCATGGGTGTGCCCCAAGCTGCTATTTTGCTATGTGGACTAAGTTATTTCCAGAGAAAATCCTTTCCATCTGGGTTCTGGTCTATCAGATAATGCACATCTTGCCTGACAGTTTGGGAAAAGTTTCACCAGCTGTCTGCTAGCACATGGCCTTGAGAATCAGTGCAGAGCTGAGATTGGGATCATTCTCTTCGCAGATGTTTCGCTTTCAGCAAGTTATTCAACCTGAGACTCAGCTCTTTATTGTGAAGATTGCAGATAACATCCTTACTCAGTGTCTGGCACATGGTCAATAAATGATAGCAACTATTCTTATCATTAATAATCGTCATCAGAAACCAATTGGTAGAATTCTGCACGCTTATGTTGGAACCAACAATAACATTCCTTTAGGGTAGTCCTACCTTATGTCAATTTTCATTGCTATAGGCCATTTCCTAGAACAGTACTTGACACGTAACAGAAAGTTAGTTTAGGAAGATAATAATTGTAAAGCGAATCAAATCTTCTACTCATTCTTTCAACAAATAGAGTTGAATGACGGAAGGATAGAAAAAGAGCATAGGAAGACGTACAAAAGAATATATACTGCATGGTTCTAAGAGGCAAAATTATTCTGTGGTATTAGAAGTCGGGATGGTGGTTATCACAGAAAGGATGGGGTGCCTGGAAGGAGTCACAGGGGTTTCTGTGGGGGCTGACAATATTCTATTTCTTGATCTGGGTGCTTGTTACATGGATGTGTTCACTTTGAGGACATTCACTGAGCTTTAAAGTTATGATATATAGGCTAATCTATGTATATTTTATATTTCAACAAAAAAGATATTTTAATTATCAAATATGGTAAATTTGGTGAGTAGAAAGATGTCTCATGAGGAGTGTTTATAATGCTCAGGGGAGAGGTGAATGAGTAGGCTGCAGATATAGGATGGACAAGGCCCTTCCCCTTCTGGACCTGGTGTAAAGATCTTGCTTAGACCTGATTCTGCAGCACCAGGGACCGTTGAGGACATTAAACAAAATTATGACAGGAGACATCTTCCTAAACCAAATCTGATCATTGTGTTTCCTCTCTACGCACATCCTCATTTAAATGACCATACTTGTCTTTTCTTAAGTATTTTGATGATTCTAATGGAATTGTGGATGATGAATCAGATTACATAAAGACTGAAGAAAGTGGGCAGGCTGTTGTAATATCTAGGGAAATGATGGTGCTTTTGGCCAGATTAGTTTCACTGGGATCTGAAAAGAGGATAGTTCAAATATAGTTGATTTGGGGAATATGTTACAGAGTGAGAGTTTTTTTACTCTGGAGATTTCATGGATAACAGGAAAGGGAGGAAGGCCTGACAGATATCGGAGGGTGAGCTTTGGGGAAAAAGTTGCGGAACTGCAATTTGTGGTTCTGCAGGACATCAATTTACAATGCAAATGGATGTAAAGATACCCAATAGACAAATGGAGATGCAGTCCTGTTGCTGAGGAGAGAAGCTGGGGAGACTGCATAGCCTGAAAGCGCTATGTGAAGTTCTGGGAATGGATGAGCTCACACACTACACTCCGGGCTCCTGTTCAACATTATTAATCCTGGGGTTCTGGAAGCTCACGCATCTCTGCCTGACTCTTCAGGTGGTGCCCCTTAAGACCTGTCAGCCTCACTCTTCTGCCCACAGTGAGGAGAACTTCAAAATACTTGGGCCTGTCATAATAGCTTTTATGGTAAGAGGGCTGAAAAAGAGATATTTAAGAGGAAAATGCCTTCTAATTGAGTCCATATCCACAGGACTAGCTCACAGGCAGAGTCAGAAGAAAATGCCCCAGCTTTAAGTCAATAAGGTGGAGGTGGGGTGGGGGAAGAAGGAGTTTAACAGAAGTGAATGCATCTGAGATCCCATCTTGTTTACCAGACTTACCTTTGAAGAACTCTTGAATATTTCCTTTTAGACAACCTATCTCCACAGGAGAGAAAGTTGTCACCATTGAACACATCCAAAACAACTTATTTTGGGCCCCAAAGGCATTTCCACAAAAGAAATACAGAATATGTTGGTTTCATAAGAGCACCAGAGGAAAAACCAGCCTCCTCCGAGGATGGTTTTAAAAATACATCATTTGTTTGAATGAGTCCTTTCTGGTGTATTTGTTAACAGATATATCAGACTGCGGAAAACCTGCCCCTAAGAATAAATCGAAATGGAGTCTAAAGTGCTTGTTCCTGAAGTGATCCTAAACTTCAACAGAAAATTATTCTCCTTTCTTCATTATTTAGTCTGAGAAGACATTTCGGAGGTAAGCTTTCAGGTATAGCTTAAGTGAAACAAAGAGTTTGTTTTATAGGCCAAAGAGAAGACAGTTGCTGTGTGGCTAAAGAGCCATAAACAATAAGCAGAGAGCAACTTATAAAATTTATTTAATACAACTTTATTAAAAGAGAAGATTAAATTAGCCAGGACATAGAAGGCAATGGGGCTCCTACAGGAATGAGGTTTCTTTCACAGCCTGAGAAAGGCTTATGGGGCGACTCTTACTTCCCAGCCCACACTTAGTAGGGACTTTATAAGTGATGAGCACATGAACAAATGCCTCTTACTTCTAGGGTGGACAACTCCCTCCTGGAATCACTATGTTCTCCTGCAACACCAGCACTTCTGGTTGTCCTACCTTCCTCCTCACTGGCTTTCCAGGCCTGGAAGCCTTTCATCATTGGGTTTCCATCCCCATCAACCTCATCTGTACGGTTTCTCTCCTGGGTAACGGTATCATCCTCTTCCTGATCTGCACAGATCCAACCTTACACGAACCCATGTACATCTTCTTGTCCATGTTGGCAGCCTCTGATCTGGGCCTCTGTGCCTCTACCTTCCCCACCATGGTGTGGCTCTTTTGGCTGGGTACTCGAGAGCTGCCCTTCGATCTCTGTGCAGCACAGATGTTCTTCATCCATGCCTTCACCTATGTGGAGTCAGGGGTGCTGCTAGCCATGGCCTTTGATCGCTGTGTTGCCATCCGGGACCCTCTGCACTACGCCACAATTCTCACCCACTCAGCCACGGCCAAAGTGGGAGGTGCCATCCTGGTCAGGGCTGTCCTGCTCAACCTCCCGGGACCCCTCCTCCTGCGGCGTCTGCTCTTTCCTCAGGTCAGTGTACTCTCTCACTGTTACTGCCTGCACTGTGACCTTGTGGGATTGGCCTGCTCAGACACCCAGATCAATAGCTTGGTTGGCCTGGTCTCCATCCTCCTCTCCCTGGGCCTGGACTCATCCCTCATCCTGCTCTCATATGCCCTGATCCTATGGACTGTGCTGAGCATTGCGTCACCTGGGGAACGGCTCAAGGCACTCAACACGTGTGTCTCACACCTCTGCATTGTTCTCATCTTTTATTTGCCCAAACTGGGGCTGTCTGTGTTGCACCGTGTAGAGAAGCACAGCTACCCTGCTCTGGCAGTGCTTATGGCCAACCTGCACTTCTTGGTCCCACCTTTCATGAACCCCATTGTCTACTGCATCAAGTCTAAGCAGATCCGTCAGGGTATCCTAAAGTGGTTCCAACAGAAAAGGGTTGATACCTCCTAGGACAGCAGAAGGACCTAGTAGCATGTGACCCCTGTGGGTCAACCTGGGTCTTCAGTTGGGGAGGATTAGTAGTAGAGAGCTAACTTTTGAGGTTTTTGAATGATTCAGCTCTTACTGTTGAGACTTTTGTGGGGCACTATCAGCTTCTATAGTTAGTTTTTGGGCACTGAGACCATTGGAAAGCATATTGAACTATCACTTGATAATCCTCTCATTGCTCTGATTAGAGCTGAACCATTTCAGACTCACACATACTGTAACATCTCCTTACCTAGGGGACTTAACCACACTCAGAGGATATGTGTGCATATCTATTTGTTCAGGCACCTCTCTCCTTTCCCTACCAAACTTCTTTCCCATTTTATTTCTAAGCCTAGGGAACTATATTCCTATTATATATAAGTAAGAATATTATGTATAAGTAGGCTATATTCACCTTAACTCTGGCCCTCTTCTCCCAAACTTAGTATTAACCAGCTCATATACCCAGAATTAGAAAAGAAGGTGAATGATGAGAAAAACACAGGACAACACTGTACAAGCCGAATTTATCCAGCACTTATTTGCAGCTTAGAGAGTGGTAGTTTTCCTCTTGGTTCTCTTCCTGTATCTCTCTGCTTTGAGCTAGAGAGAAATTTTGGCACTGCCAAGTCTCAGAAAGCTGCTCAGTATAACTTTTGGATAGTGCCGGTTTCTCAAGTATCAATGATAGCTGTGGAAAAGCCATTCACTTCCAATCCAAGTGATCTACTAGGATGTAAGCTCCGCAAGGCCAGGGGTTCAGGGACTATTTTGTTCACTGATTTATCCCCAGCTCCAAGAATAGTGCCTACCGTATAGTAGATGCTCAAGACATATTGTTGAATAAATGAGTAGGGAAGATGAAGGGGCAGAAGATTCTTGATAGCTCATCCCCAGGAAGAGAGAAGACTGGGAGATCTGAATGTCTGAGGCCTGTGGGGGTAACAAGCAGTTGATAAGGTAGCATAGAAAGAGGTGAGGATGGATGTCAGAGACCTTGGGGACAAGGCATGATTCTCTCTATACTATTTGGTCAAGAAGGCTGTTTCTAAAGGTGCAGCTCAGAGAGGAGCTAAGTTTTTTTGTGGAGCGTTTTTGAAAGCTGTTTCCAAACCTCTAGGGAGAATCTTATCCAGAAACTGAAGAATATCTCATTTCATTGCCCTTGGCCCGCTCAGTCCTAAAACACCCATAATGTTTCTTGAAGAATTGAAATAAGGAGATTTCTGGTGGAAAAAAACTACTCAAATTTAATAGAAAGCACCATGAGAGAGCTGTTAGAAAGGACCTTGCCTATCTCCATGACCATCAAGACAATTGGGAATTTAATAATTGTAGTCATTTCTGTGTGTCATTTCCGTGAGCTGAGACAAGAGAATGAGAAACTCAGAGGCAAAAAGGTGGGGTGGGGAGCTGTGAATCCCGAACATGTAGTTTTAGTTGAAAAAGTTGTTTTCCCATTATATGTATTTACACTGGCTACTACAGCACGGATTCCAAGGAACTCAAAACTGTGTGCTTATCAATAATGAGGAGGAGGCCATTGGCAACCCTGCTTATCTGAAGGTCATAAATCCTGCCCATAGAGACCAAGAAGCTAGGACACGGAGTCATGAGTTTAGAGTTACTGTTTTAGATTATGTCTGGTAGAAGCCAACCTAAAAGTTTCAGTAGATCCCGTTTGGCCACTTTGGGAGAGGAAACCATTTGAAAAGAGCTTGTGCTGTATGACGGCCTTCCTCATCAGGGCCACAGATATCGGACTGAGCAAGAACCATGTTATCCAGGCCCCTCATCTATGTCACCCTCTACTCCAATAAGAACCACCTTCTGATCAGGGAGCCAGCGTGTTCATCTCACTGAGGGTCCCACTGATCTCTATCAGAAGCCCTCAGCTGACATGCCGGTATTGAGGACCACAAGCAGCCTTGGGCAGTTAAAACAAAACACCTTGTATACAGGCCCTGAGGCTGGAAAATTCCTATTCAGAGGGTTAGCAGAATTAGGATTGGATATTAGATACCCAATCTAGGATTGTGGGGATCCTTTGGCTTTGTCATTTTTGCCTTTTCTCAACAGCAGCTCTGAGCTTGGAACCTTCTCCCATCCATAATCCCTGGCACCATACCACAGACATTCTTACTGCTAGTCATTCCATGGCTCCACTGATGTCAAGAGCTGGAAGGGATCTGGGGGTCTATGTCTCTACAACTTTACCTTCAGGGTGCACGCATCTCAGCACATCCCATAGGACCTCCATCTTCTCCACAGGCCAACAACTACTGAAGTATCTGAGCCTGACATAAGAGGGAGTCCTGCGATGGTCTCTAGCAAGTTTGGTGACCAGTTTACCCACTTAAAAGATTATCATGGTGTGATTTATAGTGACTTTTAGATTTTGCCATTAGTTAAAAAAGTCTGTATACATGAATCTAAAGCTCCCACTCGTAATCATTAGGTTAATAAGACTGTTACCCACCCATGTAGAAAACCTGAGTTAAAAAAAAAATCTTACCTCTGGCCTATACCAGCTGTGTGACCTTCAGTTAATTCACCTCTCTGAACTTCTGTTTCCTCATCATTATAAAGTGGGGATAATATCTACTTCGCAGAGATGTTGTAAGGATTCAACTACAAAATGTACATAAAGCACTAAATCCAGCAGCCGAGAACCAGTTTTATGTGTGTTTGTGTTATTTGATTAACGCCTGGCTTTCTTAATTCTCTGCAAGGACCATGAAGACAGTTGTTTTTCCTGACTTGTCTAACCTTAGTGCTTGCCATGTGGCCCAGAATATTGTAAGCCCTTTAAGTATAAAATGAATGAATAAATGAAAAACTAAATTTCTAGCAAATGGTAAATGCAATTAATTATATAATTTCATTGAGCTCAATAGATGGGAGCATTTGTTATCATCATTATGTATCAGGTAGCTTTGATTTTGTATTGGGTAGCTGTGACTTTGGGAGGAAAACGGCAAGCACTGGTTGATTTTTTGCAGACGCAGAATTTAGGTTCAAGGTCACACTGCTCTGTAGAACCCCTGAGTTCATTAATTCATAACTAAGCCTCTCAAGGACTCCCAAAGGGCAGTCTCAAAGGGGTGATCCAAATCTAGTCTAGAAAATCTATGGTATATAATGCCAGCCAGCAAGGCTTGGCCTCGGTTAACTGGCGAGTATATTCCAAGTGTGTGATACCCTAGAGCTGTATGGGGTCTTTAGTGACTGTAGAATGAGTGGTTGACTCACTGACATTTTTAGATCAAGTAAAAAGTTTGTGCAAACTCTTATGCCTTCCTGGCTGCTAGCATTCAAGGAATTGTGTGGGAGATGGTCCTAGACACAAGGCGTAGGAGAAGTTTTATACAAACCAGAATGTGTGTCTCAAGTTCTTCAAAGCCAAGTTTTTCCAAGGAGATTAATCTACATTGTGCATGGATTGGCCATGGGCAAATTATTTCTTAACAGCTCTCTATAAGGCAAACAGTTGTTTTTCCCTTTTATAGAAGAGGAAAAGGAAGCCTACAGAGGTTGACCTAATGAACAATTGCTATGAATTCTCTCAGTGATGTGAGATTACGATGAATGCAAAATTATGTTACAATGTTTTGTGGATTAGAACAATATGAGGAAAATGGCCCTTTGAGAGATATCTTTCTGAATTCCTTCTACCTCCTCCCATGGAATAGAATAAGAGGGTAATTTGAGGGAGATAGAGAACTGGAGGTCAACTGCATATCCAAGAGAGGAAAAAGCGTGAAAAGGAGAAAGGACAGAGAGAGAAGAGAGTGTTGACTGCATTCCCGGGTCTTACTACCATATGGGGAGGCCTTGCTGGGGAGTTGTCTTGCTCTTGTCTTGGTATTAAGAAATGCTGCTAGTTCCTGTTTTGTTTTTAAAACTGTGCCAAAAAGATACCAGCAATTTTCAGGCATCTGAAATGTAGTCTAGATTTCAAATTCTAGCTCTGCTTTCAACTACTTCCCTAACCTTGAGCAATTGCTTCAGTTTTCTCTAAGCTCGATTTCCCCCTCTAAAATGGAGATAACAGCTCTTGCCTCGTAAAGTTGTTGAGAGGATTAAATGGGACAATATACACAACACTAAGAAATACAATAAAATGTAATAACATGTAGGTCCAACTAGTATTAACATAAGCAATTAGATGTCCCCTAGGCTCCAAACATCTGGGACAATCACCTTGCATAGTTCTTTGCCATATTAACATAAGCAATTAGATGTCCCCTAGGCTCCAAACATCTGGGACAATCACCTTGCATAGTTCTTTGCCAACATCAACCTCCTCACATCTAGACAAGATGCTCTAAATTTAATAATCACTCATCAAAGCTCTAGCAACCCCAGGAGGCCTCGCCTAGCTTCAGCACAGGTTTGAGAGTTATCTAATTCCCCAGCATCACAACCCCAAACAAACACAACTTTAAAATTCAATTAAATGTAATTTGACTACCAACCTACATTACTAAGTATTTGCAAAAATGACATCTAATTATTGCATGCCCTAGGGGGCTGGTACTGCTATTGCCACTTTATAGAGAAAGAAACTCAAATGATTGTGTCCCAGAGGTAGTGGGCTTGCCTCTCACTCTGCTACACACACTTTCTGAAAGGCCTTTATCAACAGCAGGCTCCTATTTATTTTTCAAGGTTGATGTAGGACTTTCCACGAGAGGCAATGTTCATTCTCCCTCTTGCATGTCTGTATGTCCTCGTGTAGGCATTTATTACAATATACTATGTCTTCTTCACAGACTGGAATTTTTTTTTTTTGAGGAAGATTAGCCCTGAGCTAACATCTGCTGCCAATCCTCCTCTTTTTGCTGAGGAAAAATGGCCCTTAGCTAACATCTGTGCTCATCTTCCTCTATTTTATATGTGGGACGCCTGTCACAGCATGACTTGACAAGTGGTGTGTAGGTCTGCACCTGGGATCTGAACCAGCAAAACCTGGGCCGCTGAAGCAGAGCATGTGAACTTAACCACTATGCCACCTGGCCGGCCCCCAGACTAGAATTTTTTTGTTGAGATACATCTTGGTTTTTCAACTTTATTCTTGATACTATCAATGTATAAAGACTTAAAAGGCTATTGACTGAAGGAATAAATAGCGTTTCCATTATGAATAGAGCACTGACAGTTTAGAATTTCTTGTGATCAAGTATTTGAAATTACGGTTAGATCATGTTCTGAGTCTGCATTAGAGCTCACATGAGGGAAAGGTCCACATTTAGTGTCAGATTCCATGATGTTTTTCTTTTAAGGAAGCATCTCACCCAGGCTAGACTAAGTTTCTATATCTCTAGAACTGCCAACCTTGTCAAGTATGATTTGTAAAGATGTAAATATTAATACTCACATATTTATTATCATTTCAATATTTAGTAACTGCATTATGGGTGAGCTGTTCTCATAAATGACACAATGAAAGGAATTCTCGCAGCATTAACAGTTTCCATCTTTCAGGTCTTTATTATTTTCACTTTCCTTCCTCAGGGTAGTTCTTTTTATTGATAGCTTAATATTTCTTTAAAAAACCACTCTATTCAGGTACGATTGACATACAAAAAGCTGTAGGTATTTAATGTATATAACTTGATGAGTTTGGAGATAAGAGATCTACTGTACAGCATAGTGCCTGTAGTTAGCAATACTGTACTGTATACTTACAAATTTGCTAACTTAAAATGTGGCGCAAAAGGCAGAGGTCCTCCATGGCAGCCTTAAAGGAAATGAATTTCCTGCAGCCAGAGGACAGATTGCTGAAAACCAGGCCCAGGATATGATTTTAAGGGTGGCAGAAATATAAAGATTGAATGTACAGTCTCAATAGGTCATCTATGTCAAAGTAAATTCCCCAATAGGCGAAGTGCGGGACCTTAAGAGCTGGAAAAGAGGCATTTTGGTGAATGGGCCTAAAACTACTGGACCTTAAATATTTTCCAAGCTTTCCAGGTTGGCAGAAGCACATTTTCCTCCTTGCTACAAGAGAACAGTTTCTCTTTGTCTGGGAATCATGACATGACCTCACCTGAAGCAGGTGCTTTGAAAGGTTTTCTGTCCTCTTCAAGATCTTCTTCGTCACTCTTCATTGCTTCCAAGCCAGGTTACATCTTAGAACAGTGTAAGAGGAGAAATACAGTATCTGCTCCTAGAAGAAAGAACTTACATAAAAAAGAAATTGTAGAACGTATAACTGTGGTGTACTTCTCATCCTTCCCCCAGGGAAACCTAGCAGTCTGAATTCCAGCTGAGAAACATTGTATTAACATAATAAATTTCCTATATGGATTCTTACTTCGTCAGGTTCTTCCCTTCTTTGCTGTCTTTTCCTCTTCTGACCTCGTCTCCTGAGGTGACTCAGGCTCTGTACATTAATCTTATGACTTTGACAACTGTCTCCATTTCTTGCAAAAACTGAATGGAGCTTGTCCTAACCCACGTCACAAGGTCATTCTTCTGATTCCAGCCACCAAGACATCTAGTATCTGTCTTCTGACTCTTGAGATGTCCCAGGCAGCCATCTTACAGCTATTCATTGCTTCAAAGCATTTATTACTAACAGTAACTTGTTTAAGCCCATCTAATCACTTGTATGAATAGGCTACAATGTTGGCCACAGGCCTATTGGAATTACAAGATTGAGAAACGTGGTGTCATGAGAAAGGCTTAGACCCCTAATCCTGCTGGGAGAATGCTTAAAGAGCGGGTGTCAGACAAAGAAACCAAAAAGGGCCCTAAAACTGACTGTCAGGTGAGAAGAACTGGTAGGCCTGAGGAGAAGATGAGACAATAGAGGAGTACATGTTATGATGGATCAGCTGCACAAGAATGAAAGGAGAAGACAGTGCCACCTGGTGTACTAGAAAGTCACGGAGACTGCAACTAAGAAAGTCAGTGAACAATAGCTTTATGTAGAGCAGCATCCCTGAATTCACCGGTTTCCTGGTGTTGGGAAGACAGAGTTTGACATTTAAGTTTCACTAAGTTGGGAGGAATTGGTAACATCTCAGTCTTTGATTAACTCCAGAAAGGCTACACCTTTAATAGAATATCTAAGTACTAAGGGCCATGATCTTGGAATATGAGTAAAAATGAAATAATAAAGTCTTAATAAAACCTGAAGTTAAACTTCACAGGATCAAGATCATTGGCCCATCAATAAGTTAACTATGCCTGTTAGACAAAAAGTAAAAGCTCTTCAAAGAAAAACAACAGGATCCAGAGACTTTTAAATGCATCATTTGCAATCTCCAGTATACATTGAAAAATTACTATACATAATAAAAATGCATAATCAAGAGAAAAAAGTCAGCAGAGAGAGACTCTGATAACCCACATTTTGGAAATACTGACAAATATTTTAATATAACTATAAAACTGGTTGAAAGAATCTACAGAAAATGATGGATAAATGGGTGATAATATGGAGTTTTAAGGAGAAATTTAAAAACTATAAAAGAATCAAATGGAAATTCTAGATCTGAAAGTGTAATATTTGAAGTAAAATCATAGTTAGGATTAACATCAGAATTGACAATGCAAAAGAAAGGATCAGTGAACCTGAAGACCAAGTCAATATAAATCATCCAATATTCTATTAACGAGTTAATAGAAGCAGAGAGAGAAAAGCAGTTAAAAAAAATGAATAGAGTGACATGTGGGTCTCTATCAAGTAGTCTGATGTATATGTGATTGAAGTCCCAGAAGGAGAGGACAGAGAATGGGTCAGAAAAATACTTGGGGGCCAGCTCTGTGGCTAAAGTGGTTAAGTTTGCATTGCTCCACTTTGGTGGCCCAGGATTTCACTGGTTTGGATCCAGTGTGTAGACCTAGCACTGCTCATCAGGCCATGCTGAGGCAGTGTCCCACACAGCACAACTAGAAGGACCTGCAAGTAGAATATATACAACTATGTACTGGGAGGCTTTGGGGAGAAGAGAAAAAAAGAAGATTGGCAACAGATGTTAGTTGAGGTGCCAATCTTTAAAACACACACACACACACACACACACACAAAGGCAAGCCACTAACTGGGAGAAAATATTTGAATATCATATATTCAACAAGGGGTTAATTTCCAATATATATAAAGAACTCGTACAACAACAAAAAACCAAGCAACCTGATCAAAACAGGGGTGGAGGATACGGACAGACATTTTTCCAAAGAAGATATACAGATGGCCAACAGGCACATGAAAAGATATTCAACATCACTAATTATTAGGGAAATGCAAATCAAAACTACAATGAGATATCACTTCACACCCATCAGAATGGCTATAATTAACAAGACAAGAAATAAGTATTGGAGAGGTTGAGGAGAAAAGGGAACCCTCATACACTGCTGGTGGAAATGCAAACTGGTACAGCCACTATGGAAAACGGTATGGAGATTTTTTAAAAGATTAAAAATAGAAATACCATATGATCCAGCTATTCCACTACTGGGTATTTATCCTAAGAACATGAAATCAACAATTCAAAGAGATTTATGTATCCTTATGTTCATCACAGCATTATTCAAAATGGCCAAGAGGTGGAACCAACTCAAGTGCCTGTGACCAGATGAATGGATAAAGAAGCTGTGGTATATGTATATACAATGGAATTCTACTCAGCCATAAAAAAGACAAAATCGTGCCATTTGTGACAACATAGATGGACCTTGAGGGTATTATGTTAAGGAAAATAAGTCACACAGAGAAAGACAAACACCATATGATTTCACTCATATGTAGAAGATAAACACATGGAAAAGGAGAACAGATTAGTGGTTGCCAGAGGTAAAGGCGGGCAGGGCAAAAGGGGTAAAGGGGCAAATATGTATAGTGATGGATAAAAACTAAACTACTGTGGTGAACACAATGTGGCCTATGCAGAAACTGAAATATAGTGATGTACATCTGAAATTTACACAGTTATAAGCCGATATGACCTCAATAAAATAATTTTTTAAAAAAGAAAATCACCAAACACTTGGAAATTAAGCAACACACAACCTATGGCTTACAAAAATATCATAAGGGAAATTAGACAATAGCACAAAATATTTTAACATAGCATATTAAAGTTTGCGGGATGCAGGGCCCGGCCCTTTAGCCTAGTGGTTGAGTTTGGTTCACTCTGCTTCAGCAGCCAGGGTTCAGTTCCCAGACACGGACCTATAGCACTCATTGGCTGCCATGCATGGCAGCGACTCACGTATAAAACAAAGAAAGACTGGTGCAGATGTTATCTCAGAGGGAATCTTCCTCAAACAAAAAGAAGAAGGTTAGCAACAGATGTTAACTCAGGATGAATCTTCCTCAGCCAAAAAAAATTGTGGGATGCAGCTAAGGCAATGCACAAAGAGAAGTTTATACATAGAAATTCTCATATTAGCAAAAGAGAAAGGTTTAAAATCAATGATCTAAGTGTCTATCTTAAGAAGCTAGAAATATAAGACCAAATTAAGCCCGAAGTAAATACAAGAATGGAAATAAAGAACAGGAATCAACGAAAGAAAAAATAGAGAAAAATCAACAAAGCCACAATTTGATTCTAAAAATTAGTAAAATTGATACATTTCTCTTCCCTGCCAGCATAACAGAACAGGACAAAACACACACAGATAACCAATATCAGAAATAAAGAGGTGACAAGTCCTACAGAATTGAAAGGATAATAAGGGGATATTACAAACAATTTTACATATGTATTCACATATTATTTGACAATTATTTTGAAAACTTAGAGAAAACAGAAAATCTGAAGAGATCTATATTCATAGAAAATTGAATGTGCAATAAAAAATAAACTTCAGACTCAGATTTCTTTCCTGTAGAATTCTATCAAACATTTGAGTAAATAAACATTACATGAACATTTTCAGAAAATCGAGTCATAGGGAATATTCTCCAAGATATTTTATGAGCAAGCAAAACTCTGATATAAAAACCTGATAAGGGAATTACAAGAGAGAATTACAAGCATATTTATTGTGAACATAGATACAACTATCCTTATCAAAATATTATCAAGCTGAATCCAGTAATATATAAATCCAGTAATAAAACTGAATTATACAATACATTACCAACTGGGGTTTATTCCAGGAATGCAAGGTAGTTTAACATTTAAAAATAAGTCACTATAGTAAACTCCATTAACAGAATAAAGGAGATAAACCACGTGATTACCTAACTGTATGAAAAAAAAATGATTTGACCAAATTCAACACCATCTGGATAAGAACTTTCAGCAACTGATAAAGGGCATCCATGAAAAAACCTACAGTTAACATCATACTTAATGATGAAAGACTGAACGCTTTCTTCCTAAGAGAAACAAGGTAAGGATGTTTGGCTTAATGATTCTATTGAACATTGTGTTGGAGGTCTTAGCCAGTACAATAAGGTCAGAGAAAGAAATAGATGTCATGTAATCAAAACCCAGAAATAATTTTTGTAGAAATTAACAAATTGATTTTAAAATATTTATAGGAAGGCAAAGAACATAGAATAGCCAAAACCACTGTGCAAGTACAGTGTTGGGAGACTTCCTCTACTTCATTTTGAGACTTACCATAAAGCTATCATTTTTAGTGTAGTATTGAGATAAGGATGGCCAAATAGATTAAGGAAAGAGAAAAGGAAGTCCAGAAATACATCCACACAAAGAGCTGATGGATTTTTGACAAAGTTGCCAAGGCAATTCAATTTGGAAAAGAAAGTCTTTTCAACAAATGATGCTGGAACTGGATATCCATATACGAAAAAATAAATCTTAACTTTACACCATTATTTGTATTGGGTCATAAACTTAAAATTATTAGCTAAGCCTATAGAACAGAGCATTAACCATGAATAAAATTATTTTGACTTTATCATAAGTAAAAATTTCTTTTCATCAAAAGATACCAGCAGGAAAATCAAAGGGCAAACCACAAAATTGGACAAAATGTTTTTACTATGGATATATGATAAATGACTTGTATTTAAAATATATAAACTACTAGTACAAAACAACAAGAAAGCAAAAAATTCAATAAAAATGGACAAAAGACTTTAAACATTTCATAGAAGGCGTATGCATAAACAGTAAACATGAGAAGTTGCTCAATGTAACGAGTCATCAGAAAAATGCAAATTAAAATCATAAATTACTATTTACAAACAGTGGAATGGTTAAAATAAAAAAAAGAACGACAATATCAAGGGTTGACTAGGATGTGGAACAACTGGGAATTGTCTGTCGCTGGTGAGAGTATAAAATAGTACAATTACTTTGGAAAATGATTCGGTAGATTCTATTAAAGTTAAATGTATGCCTACCTTATAACCCAGAATTTCCACTTGTAGGTTATAGCAGCTTTATTTGTAACAGTCAAAAATAGGAAATAAGCCAGGTGTCCAAAAATAAACTTTGATATATTCATACAATGGAATATGACTTAACAATAAAAAGGAATCAACAGCCAATGCACTTAACAGGAATGCATCTCAGAAACAATATGTTGAGCCAAAGAAATTGACAAAAAGAATATACATTGTATTATTCCATTTATGTGAACTTTTGGAACAGTAAGTTTGATCCCAGGTAATCAAAATCAAACAGTGGTTGTCTCAGTGAGGGAGTGCAGGTATTGTCTGAAAGGAGCACAATGGAACATTCTGGGATTATGAAAATATTCAGAATCTTGATTAAAGTGGTGGTTATACCGATGTATCATTTGTCAGAGATCAAACTATACACTTAATATATTTTATTTTAGGTAAATTATAACATTAAAAAAGAATGGTTTGCGGGGCTGGCCCCATGGCCAAGTGGGTAAGTTCACACCCTCTGCTTCAGTGGCCCAGGGTTTCTCTGGTTCGGATCCTGGGTGCGGACATGGCACTGCTCATCAGGCTATGGTGAGGCGGTATCCCGCATGTCACAAGTGGAAGGACTCACAAGTAAAAAAAATATATACAACTATATACTGGGGGGATTTGGGGAGAAAAACAGCAGGAAAAAAAAAGATTGGCAACAGTTGTTAGCTCAGGTGCCAATCTTAAAAAAAAAAAAAAAAAAAGAATGGTTTGGGAAAAATAAATCCAACCATAGCCAATATAGTCCCAAATAGGATGTAGTCAGTTTTCTTAACTTCCCATCGTTTGCATTAAATATCTTGGGGAGTAGAATTTATTGGCCAATCTCAGGTCTGATTGTCTAGCAACCTGGGATGTCTGTGGGCAAATTAAGACTCCTAATTTCCTGTGTGCTGAGCCCCGGAGTGGAGGAAGAGTTATTTAGATGGGTAACATGGGAGTCACCGAGAGGACATGGGGGCATTTTGCTAAGACCTCATATTCAAGTTGTCACCAAGGATTTATCTTCCTGAATCACCATTATATCTACAGCCTCTAGAACAGTGTTGGGCATGTTGCATGCTCTCAGAAATTTCTGTTAGAAATATTATCCCCTCTCTTCTAGATTAAACCTTATTAGATTCTTTGTTCTAGGGTCTAGATTTATAGGAACTCACCTGGTAAAGAGCAAAAAGCATTGGATTTAGAGATATGAGTTTGAACTGTGGCTCTGACTTGCTGTTATGAATTTACTTGCTTTCTTGGACAAGTTACTACCTCCATAACTTCTGCCTCTGGCTTTGTAACGTGGGGGTAGTTAGTTATTTGTTCCTCATCGGATGGATATGAGACTACGTAGGAGAGCGGGAACATGCTGAAACAACATATAGAGTTTTAGGACAGAAGGCAGTGAACATCCCGGAGCTGTGTGCCAGCAGTGTCACAAAAAGAATATATATTGTATCATTCCATTTATATGAACTTTTTAAAACAGTAATTTTGAAGTCCTTTGAATTAAAGTGCACAAAATGGAAGTGAAGGATGTGGACTTTTATGCTTATTCTTACTATTATGACCTTACAGCACATGTTGGCCTCACAGATGTGAAGGGAGGTGGCCTCGTTGTTGGAGACAGACTGCGGCCAAGAACTTGTGCAGAACAGTGGATACCCAGCTGGAGAGCAGCTCCTTTGTGTGCACAGAATCCACCTACATGCTCTTGCTGCTCCAGGATTCGGCTGCCCGGGGAATGAAGTGCTGAAGCTGACTCCACAAATCAGCGATGTTGAGGCCTTCTGGGCTCTGGGGCCATTTTTCATTACATTTACTCCCCGAACAGAAGAGTCTGGCCTCCTGGCAGCTGAACTTCCCCAGCCGTCCTCATGGAAATGGCTTCATCTCTGTGAGAACAGGCCCTGGGGGGCCCCTCTACCTGTTGGGAGGAGGCCACAGCTCAGGCATTGACCCCGCCTACACTCTGCCTTGCAGACCTGTCCCTGGATGAGCAGAGGCCTTGAATGCTGCCCAGGCCCAATGCCTTCTCCTACTTGCCTTGGTGCCAAGTGGGCAATAAACCAGATAAGGCAAAGGGCACATGCTGAGGCAGGAGTGACACAGCCCCACTGTCTTCCACTGTCCCCATCTGCAGGATTGGGGCAGCTGTGGTGCATCTCTGTAAGAGGAGTTTAGGTTTGTCTCCCTGCCCCTGCCTGGCTCCCTGGACCTTTGAGGCTTGGTGGCAGCTCCACGTGGCCACTCCCAGGCAATAGAGGGAAAGATTATGGATGTCAGACTTGATATCACCTAGCCTGAGACTTTGTTCCCACATCTTACACCTAGGCATGGTTGAAGGCTAACAAGGAAGAAGCTTTTCCCTCTTGTACGGAGGGGTGCAGTGAGATGAGGTGGGCCCTGGGACCTCATTTTCCCTGAGCAAGATAGGTGTCCTTACTCACTACCCAAGGTCGCTGTGCTTACCCTAATTATATTGGTTTAATTTGGTTTGGCTGCTGTCTCCCTATATGTTCTCTTCTGACTTATAGTGAGCAGTCACCATGAGAGGAGGACTTTTGACCTAATCAAGTCCACACGCCTAGATTTTAGCAATATATTTGGCCCATAATGCATGCTCAATGAAAAGAAAAACTCCTCTTCCAGAGAACCTTCCTAGATTGACATTACACCTTGTTGCTTACTCCTCTGTTCATGGACACAGTTTGCCCATGATTCTTATTTGCTGTTCTTGTCCCTATGGTCCATCAATGAATTCTCCGTCTCTGTGCCTTTCAATTCTCTGTGTGTGTTTCTCCTGTCAGACTTAGAACTCATGGAGGGAGGTATTCATATATCTCTATCAGGGTAGGGACAACCGAGTGTGGATGAGGGTTATTTCTCCTTGTCAGACCAGTAGTCATATCTGCTTCATTCTATCAAGGTCTGCTGAAGGTAGGAGCCATATCAAAACAGCAGAGTAGGATTCCCTGGGAGGCCATCATCAGCTTGGTAACCATGTGTCCCATTACACAGGGGCTCCCTGAGCTTTGTAGCCATATCTATAGCACAAGTAGAAAACACCTGACGCTTCTTCCCCCATCTGACTTATGCTATACCTCCTTATGAAAGTAAGGATACCATTGAGCATGGGTTTCTGTCTCCCTATCATGCTAGGAGCCACTGGTCTCTTAAACATTGCCCAAGGACTATGAGGAGAAGAGGATAGGGTCCAGGGTGGGGTGGAAGACTTTATGACTGAACAGTAACCTGCTTCAGTAGTCGGAGGGCCCCATCCCGGATCTGCTTGGTCTTCATGCCATAGATGATTGGGTTGAGCATGGGTGGTACAACAAGGTAGAGGTCAGCCAGGAGGATGTGGATGTGGTGGGGCACATGCTGGCCAAAGCGCTGTGTGTAGAATGAGAAAAGTCCTGGTGTATAGAAGAGAAGGATGACACCCAGGTGGGAGCCACAAGTGCCAAAGGTCTTAGCCCTTGCCTCCTTGGAGGAAAGGCCTAACACAGCCCGGAGGATGAGTGCATAGGAGACAGCAATGCAGATGGAGTCAGTGCCCACCACCAGCGTGGCAGCACTGATGCCATAGATGTTGTTTGGCTTTGTGCCCCTACAAGCCAGCTTCACCACAGCCATATGCTCACAGTAGGAGTGGGCCACCACTCGGTTACAGTAGCTCAGCCTTGCCAGTAAGCAGGTGAGTGGGGTCATGAGCCCTAAGCCACGAAACACAGCAACAGCTCCCAGCTTGCCCACAGCCTCTAGGGGCAGCAATGACCCATAGTGCAGTGGCCGGCAGATGGCCAAGTAGCGGTCAAAGGCCATTGCTAGCAGGATGCCAGATTCTATGGCTGAGAAGCCATGGATAAAGAACATCTGGGTAGCACAGGCTTCAAAGGCGATCTCAGCAGCATTTGCCCAAAAAAGTGCAAGGAGCTTGGGTACAGTAGAGGTACAGAGCACCAAGTCAATGGTGGACAGCATACATAGGAACAGGTACATGGGCTGGTGCAGTGAAGGCTCTGAATGCACCACCAGTAGCACTGCCGTGTTGCCAAGTACTGCAAGGGCATACATGGAGCAGAAAGGAAATGCAATCCAAAAGTGGGATGCCTCCAGGCCAGGAATCCCCATAAGCAGGAAGGAGGTTGGGTTCTGATGGCTGTGGTTTGAGAATTGCATGGCCAGGTGAAGGTGGGGTGGGTAAAAAAAAGGCTTTACTGCCTTGCTCTGAGCCCTAGCAACCCTGAAAGATGAAGCAGTTGGGATTCATCCTTATGCTGTGGCTGAAGCTGAAATTGCAGCAGAAAATATTTGAATTAGACCTTATGAAAAACATTCAGGATGAGAAGATTGTAGAGCACCAGGAAATCATGTAACGCAGGAGGTAGAGTTATTACCAGGGTTCAAAGAAGCCCTTGCTGCTCGTGTCTGCTTCAATGATGTCTAGGCTGGGGTCTGTAGGGTGAATAGCATGGCTGCAGAACTCTCTCCATGATGAAGGTGAGAAGCAAGAGACTCTTACAGCTTTCTTCTTTCTGCCTATGAACACTCTTCTGCCTACATTCTTACTTTCTTCCGATTCATCTATGACAATATAAGGGTAGTGTAATGGTTGAAATTCAGGCAGATTGAATGGAAGACTTAAACATGGTTACTTTTCAAGTTGGGAAGATCAGGACTGATGGGAGGAGAAGGGAAATCAGGGAGATATTGGATGGACTTTTCAAGCCATTGAGCCTGTGATTTACTCACAGATGAGGCCTAGAACCTAGGTTCTGACCAGGAACAGCAAAGGTCATGGTGAGGGGCTGTCTCTTGGAGCCTGCTACAACCATAACATTGCCTGGCTCATGTTAGTACTAGGATCCTGTGCTTGTCTTAGGTGTCCTGTATGGATGCTGTAGGAACAGGTGAGATCACGCAGAATTGGCCAGTGGAAGGTGTCAAGCTGATTTGGCCACAATATGTAATCTGATAAGGTTATTGTGAGATGATTGTGTACAATGAATATTTTCTCATAAAAATAAAAGGTACATCAAAGAAAGGAGAGGTGAATTTTAAGCGTAGGGAAGACAGAATCATGCAGTGTAAGCAAATATAAAGACCAAGTTTGGTCAAATGACAGTACTTCTACATATCTCCCCCCATCCCTTCTGCCCATTACATGCTATCTCCCCTGATCTTCTCTCATCTACATGTGCCTTTTTGTTTGTCTTATCCACTAGGCAGCCAATATTTGAGAATTTGAGAGAGAAAGGAGATTAAAAAAGTCAGGAAGGGGACATTAGAGGGAGAGAAGATGATGATGAAAAGGAAAGAAAGTTGAGAACAAGAACCAGAAATAGACAGAGGATGGAGAAAAGTACCTTTCTCCCAAGGGTTTCTAATATAATGGGATGTGACTGTTCTGGTTGCTAGTTGAGAGAGAGAGTGGAACCAAGTGGACCCTCTGGAGGGAGTCCATTTGTATCTCTAACTTTAAGCTGCAATACTCCTTTCAATCCCTAGCATTAGCTACCCATACCCAGAAAGAAAGAGGCAGGAAGGAGAAGAGTAAGGTCTTCTAATTTGATTTAGGGGAAGAACTTTGGACCAGGATGCCTGGTTTTCCATCCCAGTGCCAATTACAGTTGTGACTATGATATTGAACAAATAATCTTGTTACTTTCCTTCTCATCATCCCTTCCTCTGTGTGTTTCCTGTTTTCTCTTCTGTGCTATCCCCTTCCCTGTCCAGCCTGGGCCCAAGCATATCCAGAGGGGATTTCAGCTTTGGTGGTGGCCAAAAGTTCAGGGACAGAGAAAAATCTGAGTGGGGGGATCTTGTAAAATGGTAAAATTGTTTCATTTTATGAGTGAGCGCAGTATGTGTTTGGCTAAGCACGTGATTGTGTCTATGTTGCTGTGCAAAATGCATCAGCAAGGCTGTGCTCAGAAGACACAGGTACATACATTTAGGTAAGACATTGTTTTTGGAGTGTCCATGCTTCAATGCCCTTTCTTTTGGTCTGAGGAGAATTGACAGCCAAGTAATCCAGACATAAATGAGACAGCCGTGTTTCCTTCCCCCCCATTTTCTTCTTACACTCAGCCTTTTAAATAATTGAGTCATGTTTCCTGAGCCCCTGAACTATCACTCAAAGAACTTTTACTCTGTCCTTGTAGCCACATGGCACAATGACCACAAGCTCCCCTTGCCTCAGCTGCATTTGCACAGATGGGGAAAATGAAATTGGAAAAGCATGTGTTGAGCACAATATGCTCAGATTGTAGGAAAAAGATCAATGTCGAGATGAGGGACTTGGAGTCATTACTTCCTGGCCCTCTAATTTATGAGTTGGATCTCATGAAAAATGTCCAGGATGAAAGATTGTAGGGCACTGGGAAATGATGTGAAGCAGGAGATGGGTTACCATCACAAGCATTCACAGGAGCCCTTGCTGCTTCTGTCTGATTCAACGACCTCTAGACTGTGGGCTGGGAGGTGAGTGGCATGGCTGCAGAACCCTCTCCATGGTGAAGGTGAGAGGCTAGAGACTTACAGCTTTTTTCTCTCTGACTGTGAACTCTCTTCTGCTTATACTGTTATTTTCTTCTCATTTATCTGCCTCCGGAGATTAGACAAGGAGAGACTCACGGCCTCTTCCTGATGACCCACCCAGAATAACTCAATGTTATGTCCCTCACTTCTCTTTGTTCTGAATTACCTTAGCGTTTGGTATAAGAAAGGCCTTACCTAAAATATCTAAGAATAGGAGCTCAAGTACCAGGAACAAAGCTGTCTCATGAGGAAAGGAGCAATTTCTTCATCACTAGATGTGCTCATGAGCAGGAAGCTGTCTGCCAAGAATTCAGCATTCATTAGTGGATGACCAAGGGAAGCCTGATTCAATTCTCAGCTCTACTCACTCATGAGCTGTGTGACCCCAGACAAGTCCCCTAACCTCTCTCAAGCTGCTTCCTCATCTGTGACCTGGAGAGGATGATTCCTACTTCATAGGCTATTGTGAGGACTTATTGTGGGAGATACTTATCTGAAGAGTAGCACTACTACATGGCACATAGAAGTGGTCAAAAGTGTGATTCATTTATGAGTCCCCTTTATCTGAAGTGGACATCACCTCAGTGAGAAAATATATCTCAGCGGCAGTCAGGTCTTTGATTTGCTGACAGTGTGCATATTGTAGGGTTGAGCATAGACAGATGGACTTACCAGATCTGGGTCAGGGAGTGGTAGTGGCGTCTCAGGTCCTGCAGGGCTTAAAGTGTGGGGAGCAAAGAAGTGGAAGTATTTATCCTGTCATTAGGGCCCTAGCTGAGAGTAAAAATCCTTTGGAGATGGAAGGACTAAAAAGACCTTTGGGATGCTGGAAATAGGCAGAAAATTGAAGCTAAGAAATTTGGGCCTTGATGGGGGAGGGAGGGATAGGATGGCAGAGAAGATCTGCCCTGGGAATTCAGTGTGGGTGGGTGGAAAGGTCCCCGAGCACAAATAATCCTACAGGCTTTTTGGCACAGGGACACATTTTAGAGTATTTTGCTCTCTATCCTGGCCCCCTGCCCTCCATCCCAGGTATTTGCTTCTCAGCATTTCTTTTAAACAAGCTACTCAACTTCTCTGAATGTTAGTTCTTCACTTGTGAAATGGGGGAAGGCAATGAGTGTTAAATGAGGTGATATATGCAAAGCATTTACCATTTTCCCTGGTCTATGCCAGGCACTCAATACAAAGTAGAGATTTTTCTTTTATTATTTTATCTAATTCATTGATCATTGATTAAGCATCTATTATAAACAAAGGACTATGGTAGATATTAGGGCAAAGGGTTGAAGGATCACGTCCCTGTTCTCAAGGAGGTCAAAGTCTGGTTTGGAGGATGGGCAGACACATACAAATTAATTAAATTCAATGAGATATGTAGATATTAATAAGATACAGAAGCTCATTTGGCACGGAAGAGGTTAGCTCTGTAAAAGTTAAAGATTTATGGTTTAGAAGTACATGGTAGGCTTGGAGGAAGGGGCACACCAAGGACAGAAGACAGCATGTATAGAACTTGGCAGGCAAGGGATAATGAGCATGTTCTGGTGACCACTGAAGCCCAGTTCAAAGTTAACATTTTCTTGAATTTTCTGATACTCTGAGTGACAGTGAGTGTCCTTTCTCTCCCCTTAAACATCTTATCAAATGCTGTTTGTGTGACACTGTCCACTTTAAATCTTGTTGATGTGACCATAGGTAAGTTAGGGAACAAGTGCCTAAGAGACATTACCCCTCTGTAAAACTGGGAAGGGCTGTTATGAGATATTATATGTAAGATATTTAATACAGTGCCTGGAACATAGCATGTCTTCAATAGACTGTTCTTGTTACTATCATTACATTGTTATTTTTCATTTGGCTTCCTACACAATGGGTTTTTTAAAGGCAGAGACTAGGATGAATTCATCCTTCTTTGATAGTTGCTTAAAAGGAGATAATGATATTAGGTATTGGGAGAAGGCTGTTGAATGATCAGATGGGATTCTAATCAAATGTAGGCCAGGCAGACAAGAACCTTGATTTTAGACAATCAGTAAACCAGCAAACATATTGATGACTTAATATGTATTTGACATTACCTAAGAGATACCAGGAATTGAAAAGATTCTTGCTTTAAAGAGCTTAAAATGCAGATCGTTGGGGGAAGAACTAGTGGGGGATGGCATGACCCAGATGGTAGAGAGGAAGGTGGAGGCTTTGTTTTCTGAGCACATAGATTCCCTGGGGGAACTCATAGAGGAATTATCCCTCAAGAATTATTTCAGGGATCCTGAGTTTTGGCCACTACCTCATTTAGTTCTTTCAGAGAAACAACTGATTCTAATACAGGGAATAAGTGACAATAACAAATAAATGAGCTCACTCACATTTTCTGCCAGTATCACAGTGTTCGGAGCCAAGCCCAGGATCTCCGTTGTCTTGATGGGGCTCAGGGATAGGTATTCATTGCTGACTTGAGATACTATTGGGCAGATTTTTGTTCAACCAATATTATTTGTTCTACAAATATAATTGAGCACCCATTATGTGCTCAGCATTTCTTTAAGTACTAGGAATGTATCAGTGAACAAAGACAAAGTCCTTGTTCTCATGGAATTCCTATTGCTGGAAAGACTTTCATTAAAAAAAATCAATATATCACATAAACAGGTATTAAAAAGCACTGAGAAAAAAAGAAGATAGAAAATTATAGGCAGCAAAATTTTAGGCAGAGTGGTCATAGCAGGCCTTTCTGAGGAGGTGACATTTGAGAAGGGATCTTGATGAAATGAGCCAGAAAGACATGCAGCTGTAGGAATGACAGTGCTCCAGGCACAGGGAACAGCAGCTGTACAGGCCTTGAGGTCTGGAAGGTGTTTGGTGAATTTGAGGGACAGCATTAGGCCAGTTGCTGGAGTGCAGTGACAGAGAAGGTAGGAGATGAATTTGGAGAGGTAACCAAGGCCCAGATAATAAAGGATATTGTAAGCCATGATGAAAACTGGATTTCGTTTGAAGCGTGGTGGAAATCTATTGAAAGATTTTGAACAGGATTCTGTTATGCTGTGACTTAAGTTTTAAAAAGTCTACTCCTGGTTCTAAATAGGGGCACAAGGGTGAAGGAGGGAAGCTAGTTTGAAAGTTATTGTTATAACCAAAGAGAAAAATGATGGTAGTTTGAATGAGGATGGTGGCAGTAGAGGCAACGGGAAGTGATTACACTTGGGATATGCTTTGAAGATGCAGCAGATAGGATTTGTTGATGGGTTGATTAAATGTAGGGTTATGAGAATATGATGTGCTTCAAAGTAAGTCTCCAACCTGAGGAACTGGGTGAATGAAAGGGCTTTAGTGCAACGGGAAACAGAGAAAAGTAGGTTTACAGGGGTGGAGGAGGAGAGGAATGAGTTCTGCTTTGGACATGTAAGCTTGTAAATATATATTAGACATTAAAGAATATGTATCAGGTAAGCAAGTTATATTTACCAAATTGAAGTTCAGGGGAGATATCTGAGCTGAAAATATACATTTGGGAGTCATCAAAGAATAGATAGAGCCATAAGAAATGATAAAATCACCTAAAGAATGAGTGTAGCTAGAGGAGAGACCCCAATATCAAAGGCTGGGGAGAGAAGAACTATACAGCAAAGGATACTCAGAAGAAGAAAGACACTAATGAGGCAGGAAGAAAGCCTTCAGAGAGTATTGCTTAGGAAATTAGGACATAGGCAGTGTTCATCTCTTCCAAATGCTGGCAGGGGGTTGAGTTAGATGGGATTTAAGAAATGGTTATTGATAGTTAACAATACTGTATCATACACTTGAAATTTGCTAAGATGATAGATCTTAAGTATTCTCACCATCAAAGAAAGAAAAAAAGAAAATGGTAACTGTGAGGTGATCGATATGTTACTTAGATTGATTGGGGCAATTATTTCACAATTTAGGTGTATATCAAAACATCAAGTTGTACATCTTAAACCTACAATTTTCATTTGTAAATTATACTTTAACAAAAATGGAAAAATTGATTATTGGTGTTTTCAGTAAATGGTGCTGGGAAAACCGAATATCTACATGCAAAAGAATTAAGATGGACCCTCACCTTATACCATATACAAAAATTAACTTAAATGGATCAAAGCCAAACATAAGATCTAAAATTATAAAACTCATAGAAAACAAAAATCTTCATGACATTGGCTTTGGCAATGAGTTTTTGGATATGACACCAAAAGTAGAGGCAACAAAAGAAAAATAGATAAATTGAACTTCATGAAAATTAAAAACCTTTGTTCAAAGGACACTGTTAAGAGAGTGAAAAGGCAACCTACAGAATGGGAGAAAGTATTTGCAAATCATATATCTAATAAGGGATTAATGTCTAGAATATACAAAGAACTCCTACAACTCAACAATAACACAAAAGTCCAATTCAAAATTGGGAAAATGACTTGAACAGATATTTCTACAAAGAAGATATACAAATGGCCAACAAGCACAAGAAAAGATGCTTAACACCACTAATAATTAGGGAAAAGCAAATCAAAACACAATGAGCTACCATTTCATATTCATTAGGATGACTTATCAAAAAAAAGAAAATAAGCATTAATGAGGTGTTGAAATTGAAACCCTGCACATTGTTGGTTGGATGCAAAATGGTGCAGCTGCTATGAAAAATGGTATGGCAGTAGCTCAAAAAATTAAACATAGAATTACCATGATCTTTCCTTAACCCAGCCTGGGTATCTTCCTCCCTGACTGTTCTAACATCAGCTTATGACCCTTAAGTCAGGATCACCACCTCCACATAGTCTGTGGCTCTTCAGCCGAACTCAGACTTTATCAATGCAAGCCCAGTGTAGAAGCCCACTCAGACCCAGAGTGTTCTGGAGACTCTAAGTGAAAGAGGTGAGTCCTTGTCCCTGAGGGGGACATCTAATGCTGAATCTAGATGCCTCTGTGGGAAGAAAGGGGAATGCAGCAGGATAGTCTCAGTAGGACATTTTGGGATGTCTCATTGAGAGTTAGTTCAGGTTAAAGGGGATAAACCCTCTGAAAACCAACTTCCCCTCTCAGGAGCATGGCAGAATAGCTGAGACGAGTTAAAAGAGGAAAGCATTCCTTAGGTATTGTTATTAATGGATAGTAATTATTGAGTATTAATTAATAATAACATTGATAATTACTCCTCAATGGTCTCATTGGATCCTCCCCAAATCGTGAAAGGTAAGCAGGACTGGGATTATTGTCTCCACATAACAGATGAGGAAATAATCCAAGGAACAGAGAGGTTAAGTGCCTCGTCAAGGTCACAAGCTGGGACTCAATCTCCCGCTCATAACCTTAGCTCACAGCTCTGTCCACAAAATGAAACAAAACATCAAAACTCCAAACCAAATCAAAGAAAGAATGAGTAGATAGCCTTGACCTAGTTGTGACTAAAGCCCACATTTCTAAGTCACAATCCAGAAGCACACATAGCAGGCAACAGTTTGCATATTCTAAGGAGGCTCTTTTCTCAGTAGGCACTAGAGAAAGGAAGGTGAGGGTGGAGACAGATGCAGTGATTACTGAAACCAGACTACCTTCAAGGGAGGCATGATTGACTGCCACAGAATGGTGAGGGAATAGGGTCTGTAGGAAGCCAGGGGCAGGAACCCCAAAAGACTGGAGACTGGGACAGAGAAGTTCCCTGGAGTCACCTCCAGAGAAGACACCAGGCCCATCATGAGGCTTTTTAAGGATGTTCCTCAGGGACAAGGCCTGCTGTTGTCTTTTTCTTTTGATGAAAGAATAGCTGATTATGAGGACCTCCCCTTACCAACTCCTTCTATCTCACCTGTCTCTCTCTAAGGAGGAAAACTGCATCAGTTTTTCCTGAAGCCCGCAGAAAATGAATTGAGCCTCATGCTGAGGGGTGAGAGCACTTTGGGCCCATGGTGGAAGGGGAAGACAGGTGTACAGAGGGCAAAGTCAGGGAGTTGACACAAATGGGATGAGGGGCGTGTAGACCAGGGAGGGTACTTATGCTGGGATCAGCTGGCTACCAGAGGGCTGGAACAGGTCAAGGAAAGAGGCTATGTGAGCTGGGGCTGGCAGTGAGAACTAGAATAACCAGCATAGTGGCAGAAATAAGACTGAAACTAGTAATCACCAGGGGGAATACCCAAAGGCTGACTGGAGACCCAATAGAATAGTGTTGAACATTTGAGGGGAATAGGCTGGGTGGGGAAGAAGAGCCCTGCAGTCCGTCTCCCATGCACCTCTCATGTCCAACCAGAGAATTAACCCTCATCTCAGGCATCACCTCACCTCCTAATTCTCTTTTCTATCACTCTCATCCTTGTACATCTCTAACAGCAGACATTCTTTCTATCCTCCTCAAATACTTTATTGTCTATAAGTTTAGATCCTCCCATCCCACCATTTTTAGAAGAAACCTTTCTCTGTCTCCCAGGGCTGTGCTCCCATATTGTGTATTAGGGACCACCTCATGAGAACCTTAGCTAAATAACCCTGGTTAGTCACATGCCTGTTAGTCACATGCCTGTTAGTGCTACTTGCTTCCTTCCTACTTCACTTTCTGGCCCTACCTCAGTCATAGGTGCTGTAATAGTCCAGGGGAAAAAAGGAGAATCCTGAAATAAGGAGATGGGACAGATCAGGTATACTTGCTTATTAAAGGTTTCAGCAACAACCAGCTGTATCTTTGCACTAAAGTCCTGTAGACAGAATCCTGGTGTGGGAGTCAGAAGACATGGAACTTTGTCCTAGATCTGTTACTTGCTTCTTCGATACCATATGGGGACTCAGTTCCCCAGATATATCATTCTAAAGTCCTCTAAGGATAAAGGTGTAGCCTACCAAATAATTTATAGCACTGATTGAATACTCCAGGCATGGAGCCACATGCACCTTTTGGGGAGACAAAGAAACACATGACACAAGCTTCCTTTGGTCATTTGCTGACATCTTGGCTGTAGAGGCAGGAAACAAACAAAGGACAATGACATGTAAGGACTGGACAAAACACTCATGCCAAGTGGGTTGGAGTTGGGGCGGGAGAAGACCAGATAAGCAGAGTTGGATTGTGACTGGAACTAGAGTATAGTTTTGAACCTGGAAAGAGGCTAGGTTGATGGATTATTAGGCATTTCAAACAGAACAGGAAAGCTGTGAGATTGAGGTGTGGGGGCAAATAAGCTGGAGGCCAGTGACGTTCAGCAGGAGCACATAGGAAGTAAGTGCGACAGGGCTACTCAGGGAAGAGGAGAGACCTGTTTGGAATTGGAGCAGCACATTCACTTAGGATAAGGGTAACAACAGGCATATTCTTTCATTCTTTCAAGAGATATTTAGCAAGTTCCTATATGGGGGCCATAGATATAGTGGCAGTAAATATAAACATCAGCCCTGTTGTCATGGGGCTTCCAGGTTGTCTGTCCCAATGTTAAGTCCTGGAGAAAATGCATGGATGTACATTAGACATGGAGAAGTTCCTAATAAGAAGACGGCTTTTGTTCTGATCCAAGTAACCAAAACTGATGGAAGATTTCATGGCATTTCCATCTGTGGAGGTGCTTAAAGTTGAGAGATACCTAGTAAATCTCAGTTTGATCATATGGTGGTATATTGTACAACAGCAGAAGAGGACAAAGTTTCTCCAGGAAGGGAGTCATTCATGCATCCATTTAAAAAGCACTTTTGAGCACCAACCATGTTCAGTAGAGTCTGTGAATATAGAAATGAGTAACTCACCGTGCTTGTACTAACAGTACTCATAGTTTGGTGAATATACAGACATGTGCCTTGGCAATACGTATCATACTCTCCTTATTTAATTCAGCACATTAATGAGAAAACACTGAGAAAATCTGCCTGGAGGAGCCTGAGAAACTTCACTAAGAAGGTGGGCAGGATCACGGTCAGGTACGGAAGGAGGCAGGGGAAAGCATACTAGCTAAATAGTATGAGCTACAAGCCTGACTGTTTCAGGAAGTGGCGAATAATCCAATGTGGCTGAACCTAGGATGAATATTTAGGTGAATGTTAAGAGATAAGGCTGATAGTTTAGGCAAGAACAAGTTTGTAAGCATATTGGGTGGTTTTTATTTTTCTTGTAGCTGTGAGATCTTAAAAGTGGTTATCAGTGGGGGAAATAACGTATGTGGTCTGTCACTGTGCAGTGGATACATTGAGCGGGAGTGGAAAACTGAAAAGAAGGTCTTCCTAGTGACACAGGCAAGAGATGATATAAATTTGGGAAGACACAAAGGGCATAGAGAGGAGAACAGTATGAGAATTCAGGGGCAGGGTCAAGGGCATCATTGTTGGCTGAGAAAGAGCTCTAGGAGCTCTAGCATCTGGCTGAAGGCTGTATGACTGGAGCATAATGAAGAAAGGAGAAGAAGTGGGTGAGGCTGACAAGTGAGTAGGGACTAGATCATGCAGGGACTTGTAAACCAAGGTTAGGAGCATGGATTCCATCCTCAGTGCAATGGTAATTCCATGATGGTTTTAGGAAAGGCCTGGCATAATAAATATTTGCCTTTTTTTAATGGTCTCTGACTACACTACAGAAGATGGATTATAGAGGCCCAAGATTCAGACCACAGAGACCAGATAGGAGACTTTTGGATGAAAGATAATGGTTATTTAAATAAGACTGTTGGCAGGTGAAAGGGAAAAGAGTAGGGAGTGAAACACATTTTTCATATTGATAGGATTTGCTAATGAACTGATATGAAGGAAGAAGAAGGTATTAAATCAGGGATCATATCCCTGGGTTTCTGACATTGCTACAGCAGGGATGGCAGGATGTGTTCTGAGCTGGACGAGACGTGAGCAGGACAGTTTGTGAGGGGATAAGGTTTCTGTTTTTTGCTGTATTTTGTTTGAGATGACTGTGGAAGATCTAAGCGGAGATGTCCAACAGGCAATGGAACTCAGAGTAGAAGCAATATGTTTGAGAATTCCCTGAACAGAGATGGTCAAAAAAAAAAAAAAAAAAAAAAAAGCAAACCCAGGAGGAAGCAAGGAGAATGCCTAGAGAAATGAGAATAAAAGGGAATTAAGGGATTAAAAGAAGAAAAGAAGGAGAGAGTGAGGGAAGGAGGAAGGGATGACGAGATCAGTGTTAGGGGAGTAGTGGATATGGAAGCCGGATTGGAAACGAGACGGGAGGAAGTAGAGATTGAATAGTCACATTTTTAAACAAGTTGTGTTGTGAAGGGGAACAGAACTAAGGGGTGTTAGAGGAGGAAGATATAAAGTCAAGGAACACAGGATTGTGCTGATATCAATCAAGATAAACATTTTAGAAAAGGGGGCAGATCTGTGCAGGGGGAGGAAGACAGTAATGTATACAAATAGCATTTGTCCAGGGCTTTCCAGTTTTCAAGATCTATTCTCATGTGATTTCATCTTTCCTCACAATAAAACTCAATAAAGGTGGCAGTGGGAGGTATAGTTATTGCCTTTAGATATAGGCGAGGAAGCCACACTTTAAAAGTATCAGTGATTAATGTCAGTTTGTGCTGGTAGGCTGATGATATAGTCATTACTTCAGCCCAAGTCTTTCGATTCTAAAGCTTTTCCCTATACCATGGTAATCAGTTAGAGCTTTATTTAACTTGAACATGCTTGATTTTAACTGTTTGTGGAACAACAAGGTAGAGGCAGAAGAGTATTGTGATTTAAGACATTGGATTTGAAGGCAGGAAACCAGAATTTTCAAAGTTCAAGTTTAATCTTTGATATTTACCAATGATGTGATTATCAGTAAGTAACTTAACCTTTAGTTTTCTCATTTCAAAAAAGTGCTCATATTTACTGAGCACTTTTTAATGTTCTAGATTTGAGCTAAGTTTTTTTAATTTAAAAATTAAATTTTTTCCCCAGTTTTTTTGCTATAATCAACAATAACATTTCATTAAAGTGTACAACTTGTTTTGGTACAAGTATATATTGCAAAATGATTACGTACAACAAGATTAACACTCGTCACCTCACACAGTTACAATTTTTTTTTTTTCTGGAGATGAGAATCTTAAGATCTACTCTTTCAGTGACTTTTATGCAATTTACAATGATCCAAAGAGACTTACAACACCCCCTATGTTCATTGAAGCATTATTCACAATAGCCAAGATCTGAAAGTAAGCCAAATGCCCTTCTATGGATGAATGGATAAAGAAGACATGGTATATATAAACAATGGAATACTACTCAGCCATAAACAAGATAAAATCATCCCATTTGCAACAACGTGGACGGACCTTGAGAGTATTATGTTAGGTGAAATAAGCCAGACAGAGAAAGACAAATACTGCATGATTTCACTCATATGTGGAAGATAACAAATACATGAATAAAGAGAACAGACTAGTGGTTACCAGAGGGGAAGGGGGTTGGGAGGTGGACAAAAGGGGTAAGGGGGCACAGATGTAGGGTGAAAGACAAAAATTAAACTGCAGGTGGTAAGCACAATGAAGTCTATTCAGAAATTGATAAACAATAACATACACCCAAAATTATACAATGCTGTAAACCATTATGATCTGAATAAAATTACTGGGAAAAAATACAATATAGTATTGTTAACTATAATCACCCAGCTATACGTTACATCCCCAGGACTTATTTATCTTATAACTGGAAGTTTGTACTCATGGCCTGGCTTCACCCATTTCCCCCACCCCAAACTCTGGCAACCTCCAATCTGTTTCTATGAGTTCAGTTTTTTTTAGATTCCACATATAAGTGAGTCCATGTATTATTTTCTCTCTGTCTGACTTATTTTACTAGCATAATGCCCTCAAGGTCCATCCATGTTGTCACAAATGGCAGGATTTCCTTCTTTTTTATGGCTTAATAATATTCTATTGAGTATACATACCACATTTTCTTTATCCTTTCATCCATTGTGCTAAATGTTTAAAAGAAATTTTGTCAATCCTCAGAACAAACTTTTTAGGTAGGAACTGAAAAAAGAGAAGGAAGCACAGGTCAAAATTTTGGGAAACAAATGATTAAGCATTTTCAAAGGAAATGATGAAAGGGGAAAAAATGAGGTAGAAAGGTAAAGGATCCCAGAAGGAAAAAGAATGGTGTGAAGTTCAGAGGTCAGTCTTGCAAAAAGGTGGGAATGGAGCATCTTTTCTTCTGAATGTCATGAATGCTAGAAAAGAAAGTAAGTGAAGGTAGAAGTGTGTAGAGATGGAAGTCAAACTAAAAGAGAACAATAGGACTTCTCAGGTTCTCAAGTTAGCTGGATGTGGGTCTTTATGGCAAGATTTCTGAGTGTCAAATAAGGGCCTGTGGAACCCCTGTTAGCGAAAATCTACAGAACTTGGAGGGAAGAAGAATTAGAAGGTGCTAGGCTTGGTTACTTTTTATACATACAGCCTAGCTTAACTTTTCAGGACAGAGACTCCTCTTTCATAATTGGGAGTACAGTTTGAGTTGGGAGGCAATAGGAAGACAGTAAATGTTTTTGGGTAAGATTTGAATTAAGCAGGGCTCTACATCCTTTATAAATCTGTTCTTGGCCACACAAAGACCACAGAAAGCTGTTCCTCCCCTCAATTACTTTATGAATCTTGTTGTAGGATGCTAGCTCTTTTGCTATTTAATGTCCTGATTACCAAATGGTTTTATAAGTACCTTGAGGGTAGAAACTATGTATAATGTTTCACAATGCATATTAGGATTATTTTCTTTCAATTATTTTCTTGAGGTCATAATGGTTTATAACGTGTAATTTCAGGTGTACATTATTTCAGTTTCTGTATAGACTGAGTTGTTCTCACCACCAATAGTCTAATGTTTATCTGTCACCATATATATGTGCCCCTTTACCTCTTTTACCAACCCCCCAACCCCTTCTCCACTGGGAACCAATAATCCGTTCTCTTTATAGGATTATTTTCTAATTTCTTTTAAGGTCTAGAAATGAGATCAATGGATAATATTTTCATGTGAATGATCAGAGCTTGAACTTGAGCACTGTAATTCTGCAGACATTTGATACTCTCTGGAAGGGTCGTGTGGAAGTAGACAAGAGGACGAGAATTTCCAGGAGCCATGTCAGCCTCCAATATCACCGCAATCCATCCAGCTGCCTTCTTGTTGGTAGGAATTCCAGGTTTGGAGCACCTACATGTCTGGATCTCCATTCCCTTCTGCTTTGCCTATACTCTGGCCCTGCTAGGCAACTGCACCCTTCTCTTCATTATCCGGGCTGATGCAGCCCTCCATGAGCCCATGTACCTCTTTTTGGCCATGTTGGCAGCCATTGATCTAGTCCTCTCTTCTACAACACTTCCCAAAATGCTGGCTATTTTTTGGTTCAGAGATTGCGAGATCAACTTCTATGCCTGTCTGGTCCAGATGTTCTTTCTCCATTCCTTCTCTATCATGGAGTCAGCAGTGCTGCTGGCCATGGCCTTTGACCGCTACGTGGCCATCTGCAAGCCACTGCACTACACCACGATCCTAACTAGGCCCCTTATCATCAAAATTGGCATGGTTACTGTGACTCGGGCTGTGACACTAATGACTCCACTCCCCTTTCTGCTCAGACGCTTCCACTACTGCCGGGGCCCCGTGATTGCCCACTGCTATTGTGAGCACACGGCAGTGGTAAGGCTGGCTTGTGGGGACACTCGCTTCAACAATATCTATGGCATTGCTGTGGCCATGTTTATAGTGGTGTTGGACTTGCTTTTTGTTATCCTGTCTTATATCTTCATCCTTCGAGCAGTTCTACAGCTTGCCTCTCAGGAGGCCCGCTACAAGGCATTTGGGACATGTGTGTCTCACATAGGTGCTATCTTAGCCTTCTACACACCTGTGGTCATCTCCTCAGTCATGCACCGTGTGGCTCGCCGGGCTTCCCCACATGTCCACATTCTTTTTGCCAATTTCTATTTGCTGTTTCCACCCACGGTCAATCCTCTTATCTATGGGGTCACGACCAAGCAGATTCGTGAGCGAGTCTTAGGACTATTCCTGAGAAAGGATGTGTAAATGGAGAGTGAGGGACATGTGGAAAAAGAGTAGTACAGGTTGAATGCTGGAGTTGGGGTGGGGAGTACGATAGGAAGTGGAGGATTGCCAGAGTCTCCATGTTTAGTTCTTTCCTGGTATTATGAAAAAACTAAGTGATGTCCTGAAACCCAGAGTCACCAGTCTGATCAGGACTCATGGGTCTGTATTCTCTGGCAGCCTTTGGACTCAAACTGCTGACTGCTATCTCCTCAAGGAACCCACTCTCTTATCAAAGGCTTGACTCATTCTCCTCTTGGCAACATCACCTAAAGCCACAAGGATGCCTTCAAGTTCATTACTAAGTTAAGACTGTGAGAATCTGAGTTTCTATCCTAAGTCATTGGGATTTAGTGAACTATGCACTCAGGACCTGGGTAAGGACCAACATTTCGTCTGAGGCAGGAATGCTGATATGGTCTGACAGTTGGTGTCCAGTCTCTCCATAAGATGTGTCCTCTGACATTTATTTATACATCATGCAACTCTTTCTTTGCACATAGATGTATCATCTTATGTTTTCACCAAGTATGTGAATTCCTTATCTATTTACTAGCCCATCCACAAAATATTGAGTACCAAATCCATTCCAAGTCTGTGCTAAGTGCTGGGAATACAGAGATTAAGACAGGGATGTTGCATTTATGTCTATGTCCTATGACAAAGAAAGAAGTGCTAAACACAATACGTTGTGTTCTTTGACCTCTCCTTCCCAAGGCTCAGCATCATGGAAAAAAATAGGTAGCAAAGCAGATGGGAGATGGGAATAGTGACACGTGTTTCTCTCTCTCTTTTCTTATCCATTGAAAACTGACATACTAGAAAATTCCTTTAATATTAATCCTGATGACTAGAATTTGTGTGGTCACACAAGCCCTCATACACCATCTTCCACAAATGCATTCTTCTGCTTTCGTCTTGTGACTCCCTAGTTTCCTCAGAGACTACTGATTAGGAATCTCTGTCTCCATTTCTGTCTCTGTCTCTATATATCTGTCTAAACATATTATTTAGCTTTGAAAGAGAATGTCTAAGTCCATGTCAGATGGCGTATGGAAGGTTGGAAGTTGTCAAAAAGGGAAGCATATAGCAAGAACCTAGAGAGCTACATATACTTGTTTCCCATCTCTGCTCTTATAATTCCCCCCCAACACTAAAAAAAAAAAATAAATAAATAAAAAACCACAAATCTCAGGGAAATGATGTCTACCTTTAGTTCCTGTGTGGTCAAAATCTCCTGCTTGTTTCTTTTGACCACAGTGGGGTCATGTGGAAAGCTTAAAATAGTAAATACTAACAACACACAAATAAGGAGCAGCATGTCTTAAAAGAAGCTTAATCCTCTGTTTATCCTCCTGACTTACACAGGAATGTCACCAGTCTTCAGGTCATATCCATCCTCATTGAAGAAGGAATGGCTTTATTTCCGGTACAAATTCAATATTATAAGGATCCCATTTAATACAGGTACATTAATACAAAAATACATTTAACATCAGAACAAGGAATAGTGACAGTGAACAGAAAATTACCATCCATATTTTGCTCATTTAAATTTGGCGCACAAACCACGAATAAGAAATATGAGCAGCTTATAGGCACATAAAGTTCTACCCTCACACAAAGAATATGAGATTAGGAACAAGAAACTTGATTCAGTAGTTGGCAACTAGTGACAATATTTCTAGTCACCTAATAAAGGAGACTTCCCCAACATCCCAAATTAAGGTGCATAGCTGCAAAGCACCCATAAAGTAGCAAGAACAGTGCTTGAGTATAGACCTTGTTCAGTGATCCCACAACTCCTTCCTTCTTGCTGCTCAAGTCAGAAGTCTTGGTGTTATCTTTGAATCTCTTTCTCTCTTACACTCTATGTGTAATCTTCATTTTATTGAGGTCACATTGGCTTATAACTGTGTAAATATCACGTGAACTTCATATTTCGGCTTCTGAATAAACTGCATTGTGTGCACTACGAGAAGTCTAGTTGCCATCTGTTGCCATACATATATGCCTCTTTACCCCTTTTGCCTTCCCCTCCCCATCCCCCTCTGGTAAACACCAATCTGTTCTCCATATCTATGTGTGTGTTTGTTTGTTTACATATCTCATCTTTTAAGAAATCCCACTGGCACTCTTTTCCAATATATATAAGATCTGATTTCCTCTCACCACATACCCTGCTACCACCTTAGTTGTGAGACACCATCTTCTCTACTCTGGATTACTGCTGCACCTCTTTAATTACCTCCTTGCTTCTACCCTCCTCTCTGTCTGCTGTTCTCATCATAGAGATCAGAAGCAATCTTTAGAATACACGTCAAATCAAGCCAATTCTCTGTTCAAAACTCTTTTATTCTGAGAAAAATTAAGAACCTTTGCAAAGTCTTCACATGGTCTACAGTTTCTGTGCAGTCATAAAACTCAGCTAACCACTCCCACCCCCAAAACCACCTGAGTGGATGTGGAAGACATATTAAATTCATGGGATCAAAATTAACACTGGCAGTTCACTTCAATGAAAACAAGAAAAGGCAGAATACAGTTGAATAATAGCTTTGAATGGATTAAAGAAGAGAATGGCCCATCTATAATTCCATTGCTAGTGAAAAATCTTTCAAGATTGAAGATGACTGAAAGAGTTTTGTAAACAATTATTGATGGAGTATCTCACTGTTAGGCCTGCATTAAAAGCAAAACTAAAAGTATTTCTTCAGGCAGAAGGAAAATGATCCAGATAGAAACATGGAAAGGCAGGAGGGAATGAAGAACACCGGAAAAGTTAAATACATGGATAAATATAAGTGAATATTGACTGCACAAAAGGCAGGAGGAAACAAACGGAATTGAGCTGAGGTGTTCTAATATTCTAGCAGTTACCTCCAACACGCTTATCTAAGCCATGGTCATCCCCACCCCATGTGCTTTTCATCCCTGCCCCCATGACAGCAGGCTTTCCTCCCTCAGGATGGAGTCAGGGGGCAAAGTAAGGTGTTTTATTTCCTCAAACCCTGCCTGGGGCCAGCCTGGTGGTGTAATGGTTAAGTTCACATGCTCTGCTTCAGCAGCCCAGGGTTTATGAGTTTTGATTCCGAGTGTGGACCTATATACCGCTCATTAAGCCGTGCTGTGGCCGCATCCCACACACAAAATAGGGGAAATTGGCACAGATGTTAGCTCAGCCACAATCTTCCTCAAGCAAAAAGAGGAAGATTGGAAACAGATATTAGCTCAGGGCCAATCTTCCTCACCAAAAAAACCCCCAAAACAAAACAGCAGCCCTGCCTGCTTTATCTGGCTCTTGTCTGGATGCTCTGACTCTAAACTACAGTCACTCAATTAAGCCTATATCATCTTAGCCTTCCTGGCCATGACCCTAGATCCTTGTTTCCCATTATCATGATATGTCTAACTCAACAGTGTGTCCTCTGTTCTATCATGAGCTCCTCCTCAGCTGAAGGCTGATTTTTCTCTATCTTGCTTGATTTCATCCCAATGCCAACTTTTGCCTCAAGGATTTTGGTGAGGTGCTCTTCACAAAGCTGTTTCCCCTCGGACTAGCTATGCTTGGTTAATTTGAGCTCCAACTTTAAAGGATTGATGTAGGAATTCCACTTTATCTTAACATCTCAGGAGATCACAGGTATCATTGGGGTGGTGGTATAGAATCAACTACCGCTGAAGGCTAACAGTGAGGGAGGATGAAGTTGGGTCCAGGATACCTCTGTGGTAAGGGAGTGCGTATGACTGAGGTACACGGCTCTGAAATTACTTTTTCAACTATGGGGAATTAGGGCAGGAAAAGTCAATGGGAGACTCAGGTGAAAACGTTTCCTTCTCCAGGCTTTGCAAAATAGCAGACGTTAAAGTCAGTTGTAGGCAGAAAGATTGACCTTTCTTATTTATAGACAGTGGGTAATTTTTTATTGATAATAAATAATTATATTAATAGTGGTTTCCAAATTTATATACTAAGATCTTCCCTTAGGAAGAATCAAGAATTTTATCTCTACTTTAGATACAAGAAACAGAGCAAGATCAGAGATGGGGTATTCCTAGGTTACTAGCTGGAAATCAATGCTCAGTTGAGGCTGATGTATAACATATATGTAAAATAAAACACCTAATAGATGGTTCTGGTGTGGCTGGAGCTCCTGCCCTTCCGGGTCATAGTCAATAGGACTTGGTTGCAGTTTATATATTCTAAAGAAGCTCTCTTTCTTAGGAGACACTGCAAGGAGGTGGTAGGGGTAAGGAGAGGCATATCAAAGACCAAGCAAAAGCAGGCTCTACCTGAGTGTTCACAGCCTCTGAAGAACAAGAAATGACCCCTGGGAGGCATGGTTTAGTGCCACTAAACCTGGAGAGAACATGGGCTGCAGGAAACTCTAGGGGTGGATCCCTGGGTCAGAGGAATCTCCGTGTGTCAACCCCCAGAGAAGAGGCCAGAGCCTTCCATGAGCCCCTGAGGACCCTCATCAAGTGCAGTAGTTTCTGCTTCTACATCCTTTTGGGAGAAGACTAGAGGTTTGTGAGGATAAGACCAGATTTTCCCTTCCCAAACACCTCCCACTGGAGTTGCATGAAGCTAATGGACAGGCCAAGAATTCTACTTTAGACTGAGGACTCTTGACAGAGTTGGAAGTAGAGAAAAGAGGAAAGAAGTGACACAGGTGTGGCGAGTGGGAGAGGATGGGAGCACTCTCAATTACCTCTCATACTCAGTCCTGGTCTTAGGTGTCAGCTCCCTCCTCTCTATTTCTTTATTGCCTCTATTTTGTCTCTTCAACTGAAGGAGCAAAAATCTTGACAGTCCAACCCAAATGCTTTGTCTACAAACTCCAGACACTCCTTCCACCACAGAGGATGACTGCCTCCTTTCTATGCCAAACACTTAGTTCACCTTCAAAGCGTCTTAGCTGATTATTCCAGCTTGGATCCTATCACTTCTTGCATATCATCCCTTTCCTCACTCCCACCAGTATCCATATGCCAATTAGGAGGCTTCTGCATTAGTCAAGAGAGATAATGAAGCCTGAACTAAGAAGATGCAGGGAGAGGTAAGAAATACATTTCCTATATGTTGTTCTTCTATAAGCCACGTCCTTGAAAGACCTCAGGTGAGTGACTATCGTCCTGTCTCTAGGTCTTAATTGTTCAAATCCATCTGATATCCTCTTATGATATAGGCATAGACTACAAAATAGATGCAAGTATTAACTGAGTATTTTCTGTGTATGTGACCCATTTTTAAGCACTTTTTGGAAAATAAAGAAATAGAAAACAAGTCCTATAGTCTAGTGTGGACACTTTGGCTCTTGAAACATAGTATAAGTTAGACAAAACATTAACTACAGAACAGGTTCCTAGGCTCTGGATGTTAGGAGAAGACGACTGGCTCCATTTACTCTCCTACTCTGAGACTTTGATCCTGGGAAGGGTATGTTTTTGATGAGCTTCAAAGGAAATAAGATTCATGCACTGTTGGCCACCCTGTGTTGGGAGAAGAAATTGGATAGAGCAGTTAACTTTTTCTTTGAGTAAAGAAGTGTGGACAGGTCAACAGAGTGGCCAGCAATGTTTAGAAATTGGACAGGGGAAGACAGGGGAATGTGGAGATTCAGAGATAAGGTGAAACATGTTTGAATTTGTGGAAAATACATATTTACAGAGGGTAAAGTTGCAACAGATAAGTGAGATTATTAATAATTATTTATAGAGTGGATGTTGTGTAGCAGGCACTGTTCTTGGCACTGAAGATATACCAGTAAAATAGTTCCTGCTGTCATAGGGCTTGTTTCCTACAAAGCCAAGTACTTGTTCCTGGCAAAGATATACAAATATTAGTAAGACATAAAAAAATACTTTTCAATGAGAAGAGGATTTTGTTCTGATGCATGTAACCAAGGCTGGTGGGGGTTTCTTGGAACTTCTATCCTGGATGAATGTTAAATTAGAAGATAACCAAATATTCTGGGTTTGGATCAGATAGGGAGGTCTTCTGAACAAAGTGAGAAGACATTTTCCAGTAGTCTCATTATTCATTTGGTAAAATGTTCAACATTTACTATGTATGCCAGAGCTGGGGTTGTAGAAGTGAGTAAGACACAGTCCCTTCACTTTACAATATGATGGGTATTTGTGGAAGGATAGAAATTGGAGAACAAAAGCAGAAGTCTGTACACTTTTTAGGCGTCTTTTGTTCCAGTAGTAAATGAGAGATAATGGTGGCTTGAATAGGGTAGAGGTAATTACTTGTAAATTGGAGTAGGCGACTTTCTGATACACTGTGGAGGTTGACCCTATTGGACCTGCTGATAGACTGAATATGGTGCAGGAAGCAAAGAGTAGAACCAGGTTGATTTATTTTCAGTTGAGCCACTGGTTGGAGAGGATATTATGTACTGAGATATGGAATGCACATCAAGGAAGAAGTCAAGATTTCTGCTTCAAGTGTGATAGGTTGAGATACCTGTGAGACTGATGGGGATATTAAGTAGACAGTTGGGTTATACCTGTCTGTAGCTTAGAGGGAAGGTAGAATACAGAAATTTATTTCTGAAGTTTTAGCATCTGATAACTAGATACGTGGTAAACTGGTAAACACTTAGAAAGAGGATGATGTTCAGGGACTTTTCTGAAGCAATAGTCTGCTTCCTCTCCTATATTTTGTTTCCCTTGCTGCAGAATAATTCTCTTCCGTTTAAAACATGTAATTTTCTCTTCCTTCTTAAACACAATTGAACACCACCCCCCACACCAACACATGTATATGTGCGTTTGCACCCACACCCACCCACACACCCTCTCCTTTACTCTACTTCCCTCTGCAGCAGCCAGTGTCCCTTTTACTGTTGGCTTTTGCAGCAAACCTCCTCAAAAGAGTGAGCCATGTTAACTGACTTCAATTCCTTTTTTTTTTTTCTCTAACTCAGTCAAATCAGGCTTTGCCTCTCCATGCCAGCAAATTTTTTCTTATCAAGGTATCAAATCCCCTGCATTTCTAAACAGAAGGCTCATTCTGTTTTGAGATTATTTGACTCATCAGTAGCACTTAGTATAGTAATAATTTCCTCCTCAATACATTACAGTCAATAGCCCATCAAGACAGTGCATCATTGTGGAAATTTTTCTGGTAGATTGCTCATTCTCAGTCTCCTCTGCTCACTCTTCCTTCATTCACCCAAACTTCTTCTCCACCCCAATTCTTAATGTTGGGATTCAGTTCTTGGTTCTCTTTTCTTCATGAACACTCATTATCTTGGTGATCTCAATCAGTTTCATAGCTATTAATATCTATTTCCAATGATCACAAGTTTACGTCAGCACTAAAAACCTCTCTTAAACTCCAGACTTGTATATCCAAATGTATCAACATGTTCCCTTGGATTTCTGAGACACATCTTGAACATAACATATCCAAAATTAAAATCTTGATCTCCCCACCTCCACAACTTCCCCCATGTGAGTTGAGAGCAACTCCTTTTTTTATTTGCTCAAGCCAAAAGTATTGGTGTAATCTTTGACTCCCTTTTCTCTCATGACCTACATTTAATCTCTCAGAAAACCCCATGGCACTTTTCTCAAATATATCCAAAATCTGATTGCTTCTTACCACATACACTGCCACCTTGGTGCTTAGGCAACATTCTCCATTCCCTGATTACTGTACTAGCCTCTAGTCTTTTTTGCTGCCTTTACCATTATCCTTTTATGCTATTCTCATCATAAAAGCCAGAGAAAACTTTCAAAAAGTGTGTGTCAAATATGTCACTTCTCTGCTGAAAACAATATCTTTGTCTGTGAGAGAAATTAGGAGCATTTGAAAAGTTCTACAAAGGCCTCCAAGGCCCTGTGTGATCTGGCCCCATCTTTATGACCTCTATAAATCTCTCACTCATTCACATCATCTAGTTACATTGGTGTCATAGCTGATCTTTGAATGCTAGGCATATTTTTGTCTTAGGGCATTTGTTCTGTTTCTTCTCTAGAGATCTCCACACAGGGGTAATTCCCTATATCCTCCACCTTTTATGCCTGCCCCCCTTCTCTCATTCACCTTTTTGTTCTAGTCAATCTGTGGCAACCACTTGAGTGCAGGTATAGCCTGACAGCACCTTACTCAGCTGCATCCTGCCCCCAGGTTTCTCTTCTCCATTGCATAGGGCACCTGAAGGAGACTGTTCAGCTACTGTAGAGCATGTGTGAACCTGGAGGTGTGAAGAAATTAACACTCTTTGGGTCCACCATTGGCCTGGGGCGGGGGTGGGGTGGGGCAGGGAGTGGAAGACAGTGGATAAACATACCCCTCTTTCATGTCTTGAATAGACAATTCTGAGGAACCTTCTAAGTATTTCTTCATGTGGGATTGGACACAGTTGATCACAGCGTAATCTACCACAATAATGTACTTTTGGATGTGATTTTCTGCTTTCTTGTTTCACTCTTTCTTGCTTACTATTATTATTTTCCCCACATAAACCACCTATATGGAACTCCAGGTTCTACTTTTTAAAGAAACCAGAAACCAAGCTAATTTACTTCCTCACCTCATTCAATCTTTGCTCAAATTCTGTTCCCAATGAGGCCTACGCTGATCTCTTCATTTAAAATTGCTGCCCTCCCTATCGCCCAGCTTCAGGATTTCCCATCCGCATCACCATATTTTTTTTTTCATAACAGTGACACTTTCTATCATCCTATATAAATTATTACACTCTTAAACCTCGAGAAAATTTGTTCTACTAAGGCATCAGTCTGTTTTGTTCTTGGATTTATCTTTAACCTACTCAGTAAAAATATTTAATTTTTTTCCGGAAGCTTACTGAATGTATTTACTGAACGTTTTGTGAATCTAAAATTGAACAGAACTAAGTATTGAGACCTGCAGAAATTCAATATTTAGAGGTAAGGCAGAAACAGGAGACGGAACTGAGAAGTTAAGGTGGTAGGAAATTGTGGTATCATTGTGCCCAGGAGAAGAGAGGGTTTTAAAAAGGAGAGAGTTGTCAATTCAGATAAAAGTTGCTGAGAGGTCAAGTTGCATGAAAGCAGGTAAGTTACAATGGCACCATCATCATGGAGATCATTAGTGGTCCCAATGAGAGTAGTTTCAGGGAAGTAGTGGGACTGGAATCCAGATTGGAATGTTTCATTACCAAGTGATATTTGAGAGAGTTGAGACTATAAATAAGCATTTCCAGATGTTTTCTATCAAGAGAAGCAGATATTTGAAGTAATAGAAGGAAGAGAGTATAAGATCATGGGAGGTAGAATATTATTCAACGTTATTTTTTTTAAAAAAGTGTTCTGTAGAGGAAGAGAGAGATAAATGACAAGGCAGTGCAAACACTCAAGAATTAGATGAAAGAATTTTACACATAATCTCACTTACTCTCCCTACCACCTTCACCTAAAGGTAGGGCACTGTTATTCCCCATTTACAGAGAAGGAAACAGGGGGTTGGAGATAAGTTATTTGTGCATGGTCATGCAGCTTGTATAAGGGGCCATCATGATTTGATCCAAGACCTTCAGATTCTAAAATTTTTCCATACCACATAGAAAGAAATTAATTTGTTTTCAGTTTGGATATGCTGAATGTGTGTTGCTTATAAGGCATTTAGATGGGAGCAATAAAGCCTAGTTATTTAAGGATGCTGGAATTGGGGGAAGCTAGAACTCAAAATCAGCTGCCTAACACTATTAGCTATGGTATCTTAGAGATAGTAAATTTCCAAAAACAATTTTCCTATATTGAAAAGAGACCAAGTTTTTTCAATACTTACTTTGTTCAATGACATGGTAAATGTTTTACATACATTATCTTATTTAATGCTCATAAAAACCACATTAATTAGATCCTATAAGAGAAGAGTGGCTGCATAAAATCTGAGCAACTCCAATGTTTAAGGATTTGAAAGAGAAGAGAAGAGAAAAATGAGCAAGAGGGAAAGATTAAAAATTTAAGGTTAAAGGGCATGTTATGGCAGTCAGATATCAGTCTTCCTAAAGAGGAGAGTTCTCCTCTGATGACAGCGGAGGAGCTGGAAGATGAGTGGAGGCAGAGCCACATGAATAGTGAGGTTATCATGAATTTAGATGAAGGAGAACCAAAAGAGGCAGCTCCTCATTTTCTCAGCAAGCTGGAGGCAGGGCTGTATTTACAGAGATTTGTGGATGTGCAAAGGACCTGGAAGAAGTATTCTAGAGCAGTTCTCCCCAGAACTTTCTGTAACGATGGAAGTATCTTGTATCTGAACAGCCCAACATGGTAGACACTAGTCATGTGTGGCTATTGGGCACTTAAAGTGTTTTTGTGTGACTGAGGTGCTGAAATTTTATTTTAATTTTAATAAAAATAAGTTTAAATAGCTGCATGTGGCTAGTGGCAACCATATCAGCTAGAGTAGTACTTGAGAAAATATATAGACTGTATGATTAATAGAGACATTAGAAATTGCAGGCTGTATTTGACTTACACAGGCACCCAAACCTGAGATTTCAGGATGGAAAATTGGCTTTTGTGATTGTGAGCTTAGCTTGATTATACTGTAGAATGGTACCAAGGTATGTTATAAAGAAATGAATTGACTTAAACATATTTTCACTTCTTTCATCAGGGTATTCCTGACATTCCCACAGAAAACACTGCCTTTTCTCCATTCCATTATGAAAGGTGTCTTGTTCTTCATCAGTTCTAATGATGTTTAATATTCTATCTACTCAGTAAGATTCAAAGTTCCTTGAGGGTAGAAAATATGGATTATGGTTTCCCATGTCTATGAGGACTACTAACTAAGTTTGTTTAAGATCTAACAATGGGAACAAGAGCTAATCCTCCCAAGAAGGTATGTGTAGGTGAAGAGGCCCTGTAAAAACTGAAAAGGAGAATTTCCAGTGGCCATGTCATCCTCCAGTATCACCGCAATCCATCCAGCCGCCTTCTTGTTGGTAGGAATTCCAGGTTTGGAGCACCTACATGTCTGGATCTCCATTCCCTTCTGCTTTGCCTATACTCTGGCCCTGCTAGGCAACTGCACCCTTCTCTTCATTATCCGGGCTGATGCAGCCCTCCATGAGCCCATGTACCTCTTTTTGGCCATGTTGGCAGCCATTGATCTAGTCCTCTCTTCTACAACACTTCCCAAAATGCTGGCTATTTTTTGGTTCAGAGATTGCGAGATCAACTTCTATGCCTGTCTGGTCCAGATGTTCTTTCTCCATTCCTTCTCTATCATGGAGTCAGCAGTGCTGCTGGCCATGGCCTTTGACCGCTACGTGGCCATCTGCAAGCCACTGCACTACACCACGATCCTAACTAGGCCCCTTATCATCAAAATTGGCATGGTTACTGTGACTCGGGCTGTGACACTAATGACTCCACTCCCCTTTCTGCTCAGACGCTTCCACTACTGCCGGGGCCCCGTGATTGCCCACTGCTATTGTGAGCACACGGCAGTGGTAAGGCTGGCTTGTGGGGACACTCGCTTCAACAATATCTATGGCATTGCTGTGGCCATGTTTATAGTGGTGTTGGACTTGCTTTTTGTTATCCTGTCTTATATCTTCATCCTTCGAGCAGTTCTACAGCTTGCCTCTCAGGAGGCCCGCTACAAGGCATTTGGAACATGTGTGTCTCACATAGGTGCCATCTTGTCTACCTACACACCTGTGGTCATCTCCTCAGTCATGCACCGTGTGGCTCGGCGGGCTGCCCCTCATGTACACATTCTCCTTGCTATCTTCTATCTTCTTTTCCCACCCATGGTCAATCCTCTCATCTATGGTGTCAAGACCAAGCAGATTCGTGATCATGTGCTCAGTCTATTTCAGAGAAAGAAGGTGTAGATGCACACTTTTTTCCTTACCCATCAATACTGAGTGGATGCTGGATTGAGGTGGAGAAGTAAAATCTCAAGTAGGAAAATTGCAGAGTCTCCATGTTTGGCAATTCTCCAACATGACAAGGAAGATGAAGTCCCATTCCTCACAGATCCACCAGTCAGATCAAACCAGATATGTCCATGTTGTCTGTCTGGTAGCAGAGGTTTGACCTTCTTATCCTCATAGACTTATCACTTGATTAAGGACAACAAGGAACCTTTCAAAGTGCTATTGTCATTGAGGTGAAAGACAGGAGGAATATCACCTGAGATTGGCACAAGAAGCTGAAATTTTGGTTAACTCTTCATTCAGACCATGAATGAGGAGTTGAGTCACAAATTTTGTGACCCAAAGGCCAGCACCTCATCTATTACTGAAATTACCTCCATGTCTTTTCTGATAAGTGAGTTCCAGCCTCTGCCACTTTTTTTAGCCTAGTACCATCCAATGTTATTGACCCTACAGTTGGACAGCCCCACTTCTAAGGAGACTTATTTGTTTTATTGTCAATTTCTGTCTGACCCATACTAATGGCTAATTCCTTTATTAAACACTTAGCAAAGAAGTCTTCTAACATCCTTTTATATAGCTTTTTGTCATGTAACTAACTTTTCACAAGCATACACCTTTTATCTCCAAAAAAACCTTAGTAATATTTATTGAATGAATGAATAGAGGAGCTGAATACCATCTTTGAGCTATGGTCTGTGGAAAGATTAATTAACGCCCTTCCTTCTTAAAGTTGAGACTTCTGAAGATAAAGAAAATAGTTACACTATATAGTTGTGGTAAACTGTGTTATTGTTCAGATTTTTACTCTCCTGTTCCTCTATGAGGGGAGGAGTATTTCCTTACTCTAGGAATGTTAAATCTTGCCATGTGACTTTCTTTGGTCAGTGGAACTTGAGTGGTCTTGAAATGTGCCGCAATAATCAGGAACTTCAAAATGTGTTTGTGCATCTTGGCTCGGTCTCTCTCACTTTACACCTCTGCTACAAGAATGAGCATATCCCCAATCAGTTTTTCCTTCAACCTAGACCCATGATGGAAAAGATAGAAGGAGGAGATATGAATCTGACTCACAGCCTGAAGTATAGCCATAGCTGACCCACAGCGTTCATATAACATGAGCAAGGATGATTTTGTTGTTTTTATACTAAACCACTGAGATTTGGGAGTTGTTTCATAGCATAACACAGGGAAAGCTGATTGCTGGAGTTGTGAGCTCTTCCTTGCAATCCAGCTCATGACAGTTCAAGACTCTGAGTATTTAAAGAAAAATAAGGCAAAGCCACTATTTCTTCTTCCAGTACATCCTAAAAGTGATACTAGATTTCACTTATCTTTCTACTTTTGTCTCCTTATGCAAACTCTCATAAATGAACACTCCTTTAGTCAGTTCTTTTTTAAAGAAGACCTCATATACACTTTTTCAGGAAGGTCTACTCGTACAAACTTGTTCTTCTATTTTTTTTTGTGTGACCCTTTTGTCTCCTTGATAGTAATTAAAAGGAGTTTCTCCAGTTCTAAGAAAAGAACAAAGAAACCTGAAAGGCTCTGAAAAAGCATCTCTAGCTCCAGGCCCATGTTGTGCCACGGCTTGCCTCACAGATATATACAGAGAGTGGAGGTCTCAGTGGGTCTCTGGTCAGAGCCCAAGTGTCTCAGTCCTTCCAGACACTGAGGTGGGTTATTTGGACAGTAAGGAAGGAAGTGGTATGGACCAAGGGCCTCTGACTCTGTTCCCTGAGACTTCCCAAACTCTTGTCTTGTTATCCTCAGTAGAGATAGGGCATTATGTGTGACAGATTATTGTTCAAAACTATTCATTTTCCCAGAGTATACTTCCCTACACATTGACTGTTGGGATGGCCATCTGCACCACTTTGGTCAATGGGGTATTAACAGATGTCGTACAGGCAGAGGCTTGAAATTTGCTTGTGCAGTGGGGCTTGTCTTCTGACTCTCCTGCTCCTGAGAATGTGCCCTAGCCCACTGGTCCAAGGAAGATGAGGAAATGTGGAGCAGAGCTGCCTGATCAACTTACAGCTTGAAGCAGAGCCGCAGAGCCTCATAGCCAAGCACAGCTTGGATCAACAGATCTCCAGCTGACCTGCAGATGCATAAGCAAATACTGTTGAGATCAACAGAGTCATCTCAGCCAATCTCCAGATATATGAGAGACACATTTTTATTGTTGTATGCCACTGAGATTTTGTAGATATTTGTTCCACAGCACATTCTGGAAACTAATTGTTTATCTATCATTGTGATTTAGTAAATTGAATATAGTATAACGGATTAAGTAAGTATTTCCAGACTGCAAGATATGACTTGTCCCTGTGTTTGGTGCATGAATGACCTTGCCCTTTAGGTGATACTCATGCCCTCCCACAGAGAGTGATTTTTGTCCCACACAGAAGTCTAATAGTATATGAACTCCGTTACCAGCTAATAAACAGTATGCACTGTTAACTCTCCTTTGACTATCTGTGAATAAAGCTATTTCCTATCTCATATCAATACTGTGTGCTTAGATGGAGCGTAGCACTCATGAGAATATATGCATACTATTTTTAGACTTGAAGTTTTACCATTACAGAAATACAAGAGTATACAGAAAACGTGTTTGCACTAATTCAAATTTAATTACAAAAATTCCAATCATTCGTGCACTCTAGTTCTCTATTTTCTGGAGCCTGAGTAATTGTAAGTTCCCCAAACAATGCTCTACATGGATCCCTGACTGACCCAGACATCCATTTAATTCTAGGACAGCTGTTGATAGCTTGGAAATGGTCAAATGACGGAGTTAGAATACAGATGAACAAAACAAGGAAGGGAAGCTCTTGTTGACATTTTATCAAACACATTAGAAATAACCAGAATTAATTATTTTATGTGGTGTTTTGCTTAGGATTCTCCTGCATCACTGTTGCACCTATTTCCCTCTATTGTAATTTTCACCTCAAATCTTGTAATTTTCATCTCAGATTGTAATTTGCATAGATAAATGTGTATATTTTTATTGTTTCATTTCAAATATTGTAATTTTCATCTCTGAAAGTTTGATTCGGTATTTTTTATATCTTCTGAAACCTCTTAAACATGATAAATCTTTCCTCTAGCCTCTTGAACATACAAAATACATTTATAATTTTTGATATCTTTGTATGCTAATTTTATCATCTATGCTTTTTTATTGGTTTTTATAGATTTTTCTTATTATATATATTTTTCTATTAATTTTATTGACTACCAGAAATGTTGAATTTTACTTTTGGGTACTGGGTACTTCTGTATTCTTATATATATTCTTGAGCTTTGTTCTGAGACATGGTTAAGTTGTTGGAAATAGTTTGATCCTTTCAGGTTTTGCTTTTAGGCTTTGTTGTCATGACTAAAAAAGAACAGCTTTTAGCATAGCCTTAATTTTTTTTTATTGAAGTAACGGTTTATAACTTTATATAAATTTCAGGTCTACATCATTATATTTCTATTTCTGTGTAGATTACATCATGTTCACCACCCAAAGACTAATTACCATCCATCAGCATACACATATGCCTACTCACCCTTTTTACCCTCGTTCCTCCCTCCTTCCTCTCTGGTAACCACTAATCTCTGTGTCTATGTGTTTGTTGTGTTGGTTTTATCTTCTATTTATGAGTGAGATCATATTGTATTTGACTTTCTCCCTCTGACTTATTTTGCTTAGCATAACACCTTCAAGATCCATCCATGTTGTCACAAATGGCAAGATTTCATCTTTTGTAATGGCTGAGTAGTATTCCATTGTGTATATATACCACATCTTCTTCATCCATTCGTGGGCACTTGATGGGCGCTTAGGTCGTTTCCAAGTCTTAGCCATTGTGAATAATGAGTTTAGGCTTAATTTGTTACCAATACAGAGCAAAACATTTCTAAAAAATCTGATGACTCATGAGTTAAGAGGTTTTCTACTCTGGCTTGTGGGAACATGAACTATTCCCAGCCCTGTGTGAGTACTGGGGATTGTTTCCCCTAATCTTCTTGGGTGGTCTTTCTCTAGTTTCAGGTAATCTCTTCTCATGTAAGCACTGAACAGTACTCAGATGCAGACTGAAGATCTCCAGTGCCTTCTCTCCAGTGCCACCTGCATGAAATTGGAAGTCAGATTTTTTAAGTGTATGTGATTACCTAAGCAAATAGTATAGAACAAATCAAAGACCATGGTCAGATTCTGGCCTTTCTACCTCCATAGAAGAGAACAAAAATCAAGAATGACATCAAAGCAGGAGTGGTCATCGGAACCTCAGGAAATGCGGAATTGGATAAAGGGTTGAAGAAGTCATGAAGTGACAGAATGTCCACAAATTGTAGAAGCAGAAACCTGAATTCAAACTATTGAAGTCAAAGTTGCACATATCTTGTCTCATAGATTCCAAAGTCCCTAATTGTCTAAAAAGTTTGGTCTGAAAAATAGGAGCACAAAATGGTTTACTCAGGTAGAGGAAGAATCTTAGAATTTCCATTTGTTGCTATTTTCTTCAACATTTTAACAGTTATAATATTGTATGTTTCATAATATAAAATATTAATATCCTAGTATGTGATAGTTAAGTATATTGATTATATGTAATAAGTATATACACATACATAATAAATACAATAATCAATATGTGTGTGTGTATATATATGAATACATACATACATATATATATATATATATATATATATGTGAATGATCAAATTTATAGTCTACTTAGATTTCTTAGGTCTACTACTCCAGCCATTTTTACCTCCTCCTTGGAGAACCATGATGTTTTCTGCTCTAATTCAAGGGTTAAGTCTTTCCGTCCCAGAGACGGCGTTTGGTATATGTTTTAAGCGGTTGTGACACCAAGTAGTGTTGAATCCTAAATAGTTCTATAGCCACTCTTTGAAGAGGAGCTCCTTGCCCACCTGTGCTGGGAAGCTTGGTGAGTTAGAGCTAGACCAACCTGACTAGGACTGGACTGAGGAATGGCCCCTGCTGCTACCCTCAGCACAGCATCACCTCAGTAGACTACATGGCTAGAGACCAGGGGCTTGAGAGAAGCTCTCCCTTGGGTATAATCCCAGTTTGGGAGATGTCTTCATTTTTGGTAGGAGTGTTCCTGTAGTGCTAGGACCTCCCTCTGAGAATATGGTTGGTTGATCCTGGCTTGTGTCCCTCTTTAGTTTTGAAGATTTGCTTTTGTAACATTGGAGCTTATAAAACCACTTTTTCAAGACAAATGCTACAATTTTAAAGAGGAAAAGGGATGATCTAAAATTTAACTGTTAAAGGAGAGCTTGTTCTTATTTTAAACAAATAATTATGGGTACCAAAGTATTTTTTATAACACTGAATACAATTAAAAGTTTAAGATAGCAATTTTATTTTAAAATGCTAGTATTTACTATAATCCATGAGTTATATATTTGGAATTATTAATCTGACAAAAATTCTAGATGTAAAGTTGATTTTGAAAAATTGCACCTCTTTATGAATTTGAGTCCACTTGCAAAAAGTTGGAGAATTTCTTCTGTAAAGCACACATACAGACCATGGTGTTTGATGTTCAATAAATGATAGTTGTCGCTGATCTAAATCCTTTATTTTATATGTGGTATGCCACTGCTTCCCTCTAGTTCTAGTCTTGTAATCTTAAGCACAGGAAATACTTTAATGCTATAGACCATCTCTCCCAGAGCCCTGTGTTGCAATTAACTCATGTCTCACATCTGCTGAAATTTTATTTTATCTTAGCTTGTAACTTTTTATCCTAGTTCCAGAGTAAAACATTTCTCTATACCTTGCTGTTTTCTATGCCATCCCTGAGATTCCAGACATCAGCCACAACAGTAACTGGGTTGAAGTGTTTTCAAGTGGAAATAAGACTTGCCAAATATCACTCAACACATGGTATCGGGTTAAGCTGGAACAAGCCCAAGGAGAATGCAGGAATGTGTAGGATTGCAAGTAAGGGTGGGCTTTATCTGAACAAACATCTTTCAATTTAAAGTCTTTCCCCACTTCTTCTAATAGGACAGGATTCTTGAGAATTACACTGTGGCCTAGTGATTCTTACAGAAATGCCATTTTCTTTTTAAAGATGAGACAAAAACAGTAACTGAGGTGATGGACATGTTAATTAGTTTGATGGTGACAATTATTTCACAATGTATATGTATATCAAAAGATCAAGTCATATGCCTTAAATATATACAATGTTTATTTGTCAATTATATCTCAAAGATGGGGAAAAAGAGACTCAAGTTATTACCATGGAAAATTCCATAGAGATTAGCCTTCCTAATATTTATCTGTATGTGCTTTTGCCTGTGTCTATGTATATCCATAACCAAAAAATATATCCAAAATTAAGTCATAAGAAGAAAAGAAGAGACAATTGCCTATTTTGAGGTTCTTGGCCTCTTGCCTTTCTCTCCAACTCCTCTAGCCATGGAAGAACACTAAGCATGAGAATCTTTAGCTCTCATTCCTAGGAACATTCTCATTCCTTGATTATTTGAGCTTTGTCAGGGAGCTTGGCAACTTGACACAAGTTCATGTCTCTTTCTCACTTCTCACCTTTGCCCAAGGTTAAGTGTGTCCAAGCAAAGAACAGAACTGACTCTAATTTGGCCGACAACACATATTTATATTCATAAAAGTGAAAAACACAGTGCCTGTGTAGGAAGAATGTTTGGGTGACAAAGGGAAGAAGTAGCCTCAGGCCACAACATCTGCCTCTCAATTACATTTTAGAGAGTCTGGAGGTTGCCATGCCTGCACACATCTGAAGAGCAGAGCTGGGTCAAATTAGGAATGAGGACGCATAAGTGCAATAGAGGTTCCAGGCTGGAAGGATGAGGATGAGATATAGTTTGTAATAGAGCTAGCTAAAAAATGATTTATTCTCAGGTGGTAGGTCAGTATTGAAACAATTTTCTGTGGTCCTTCAACTCTACAAGATAATCATTACAAAAGGTCTCTGACTGATCCCATTTCTATGGAACACTCAGAGGTAAAAGAAGCCTTTAGAAGTGAGCTATCCTAGCCCTACAGGTAGATGAAATTCTTATTGCCAAAAGGTTTGGACAAAAAGACAAAACAAATTGTTAAAGAAGTAAAAATGAGGTTCTGCCCCTACTAAAAAGGTACCCAGTAGTGCCTACTATGGATTTTCCTTCCTGCCTTTGACTGGCTAAGGGTGAATAGGGAGAGAAACCTGATATATGAGTTACAGTTTCATTGGGCAGGCAGAACCACTATGAATGATATGGAATAGGGGATTTATTATAAGAATTAGACCTTAAGCAATTGAGAGAGATGACGATGAAGTAAATGTTGGAAGAATTTGGTCTTTATGTCTAGAAGTGGCCTGTAGTTCAGCAGGGCCAACATTCAGGAAGAAAACCTGGATATGGATTGTAAAGATAGAGAGTGAGAATAAGTGGCAACTCCCAAGGATGAAATGGAATCTACAAAGGAAGCCTAGAATCCACATTTATCCTTCCTTGCCTCCAACTTCTACAATGCAGGTAACTGGCAGAAGGAGTTGTCTTTCATTTTGGAGCTGAACACACACCTGGCCTAGGACCTGACAAAATGGAAGGAAGGAGGAGATGTGGTAGGAGATGAAAAAATTGTGGGCTTAGCTGCTACCCCATACCAATAAGGTGGGTCCACAGATCAGTGACAAAAACCATGAGGTGCAGCAGCACCTGGTGCTTTACACCAAAATAATGATTGGAAGGCGTAAGTGAAATAGCAATCTCATAGAAATGTCTTCTGGTCAGCCCTAACCAGGAACCACACAACAAAATGGATTCTGAGAAACATAGTTCCAGCTTGGCCAAGATGACACAATACAATGCCCTCACAACATTAGACGCATCTGAGAAATCTTGGGTAAACAAAATTGAGAAAGACATTAGCTCCTCTGAGTGAAAATCTACCCATCTATATCATGTATTTGACTATATAATCAGCCTATAGCACATAGTGAGATGCTGTATCATCCTTTGAATGACTATGGCTCACTCTCAATCACTCTGCTACTCATACAACTTTCTTTATCAAATCAGGATTGGACCAGAAAACATTCCTTGAAAAGGATGAGTCCTTGCTAAGATTCTTATCCAGCTCATAATTGTGAGTACTGTAATAAACTTTATACTTGTCTGGCATTTGATTTGACCCATTTGAATCCAGTGAGTCAGCTTCCCTTATTGCTGAAAATAATCAACCATTATTCCTAAAAAGGAGATTTGCATTGATCAGGCAATATTTCCAGAAGTCTAGATCTCTCAGATCTTAGACTTACTTTTAGATCTTCTGCAGAGTCATTTCTCAAGGTCAGTTCTTACACTTCTAGAATCCAGTCAGAGAAGAATATCAGAGCAGCCAGTGCCTCCGACAGTGCACCTCCAGCAGGACACCAAATTCTTGGCTTTTAAGTTCAAAAGCCTTGATCCAGAAAGAAGACAGAAAAGATTTATAAGGGTATATGCTCTGGCAGAACGAGTTTTCCTTCCTAGCTGTAGATTAGGTTAAGTACAAAGACATTGTGTGCTTGGCAGGAGGAGGGACGTTAGTTGTGACCATACTTCCCACTCCTTAAGCTGAGGCTCCCAAGGCTTTGAGTAGTGTGGAGCTGGATCCTAAGCACATTCCTGGGGCACAAGTGAGACAAAGGCTTGGCTGAGAGAGAGCAAGAGTGATAACACTGGCCAGTTTGCACAAGTTTGCACATTTCCCGCAATGGATGAGCATTAGAATGCTACAGAGTGAACAGTCTTTGCCAGGGTCCTGTGTGGATAAGACTGTAATCTCAGTGGATCAACAGCACCAGCGAGGCTAGTAGGAGGAAGTCATCTCTCACAGGTCACAATGTGAAGAGGTACCATAATTACAGCAGAAGATGTGTCTGGGTGGGAGGCCAAGCAAGGAACAAGGAAGCAGGAGACAGTCTTCTCCCATGTGACTGCCATGGAGGCAGTCTTGTGAGAACCCACCCATTCCCTACTGCAGTTTTAAATCTAACACAAGGAGGAGGGTGATAGAAGAACTCCTGGCGAGTTTTTACATGTATCAGGCTAAATGATCATTTGGAATTGACTAAGCAATCATTAAAGTTGATTGGATTTGGTTGGAAGTGTTGTCTTCTCAATTACTCGTAATTCAAAATTTTTTATTCTAATCCCCATTCTGGATGATGCATGGAAAAAAAAAAACCCTGAAGTAAATTACGTTTTTTACAACTGAGTCTTTAGAAATTTTTTACTGTCATACAAGAAAATGTTTAGAGGTATTTAAACTTTTATCGTCACAGGACTAATTAGGTGGGTGTTTCTAGTTGAAAAGCCTCAGATGAATGAACATGAATGGGTGCTGGGCAGCCGAGGAGAATCTCAGTGGATCTGAGAAAAACTGGCTCGGTTGATGTGACTTTCTACAGAGAAACAAAGAACAAAGGGAAGTTTCTAGAGCTGAAGCTGTGACATTCATGAGTGAGGCACAATTTCAGACATTCTCTGGGTTTTCCAGGAACTTTTCCAGTTACTCTTCCTGCCTTATCATCCTTCCCTGGGGCTTTCTGTGCACAATAAAATACTATTATTAAAAGGCAAGTGTTTTTTCGTTGTGTGCCAGGTACTATGCAACCATGTTAGAGTTATTATCTTGTTACATCCTTCTAGCAAACCCATGAGGAGCTACTATCATTGCTTTCATTTTCAAGAAGAGAAACAAATTCAGGTTGTGTAGTACATCTAAAGTCTGACAGTTATAGGTTCAGATCCATCTCTGCCCATTACTGTAATTCCAGATCCCAAGTTCTTAACCACCTGTACCACACGACCCTTTATAAATAACCATCAAGATACCTCCTCCCTCAGATGTTTGCCAGTCTTTGTTTTTTTCTGTGAAGACTTACAGACTCAAAAGGGCCTGATGACAGTATCTTTTATTCCCACCCTGAGTGTGGGTGATGGAAAAGGAACAGAGTTATTTGCATGAAGGAGAAACAAGATATTGGCTTTGAATAAGAGAGATATTCAGTTATCAGACCTATTTGTCATGTCTCCATACTGCATTCACCAATACATATTCCCTTCCAGCCTGTTCTGAGATAATACCTTCACCGTGAAAGAGCCCAGCCATAATTACAGTTAACAATGGGATTATACACTCTACTATAACTAAGCTCACATTTTGAGTGTGATAAGCCTGGGTGTTGTCATGCATGGTGTCCCTGGAGGGAGCGGAACACACATACAGGTGGTGTTTTTTTCTCCTTAACCTCCAGTCATTCAATGCCGTATGAGGACGAAGAAGCTAGAGATGATTGGTATTTATTTGGTTTTTGTCTACGGTGGACCCAGCAGATCATCTAGAGAGAAACACACCTTACTGTGGTATTTCTGAGGTTATTTGGCTAGAAAGTTCTTAATACTAATCCTACCAAGAAAATTAAGTTCTGCATAAAAGCCCTGGTTCTCCATGCTTTACATAGTATAAATGGACTAAGGCATTATACCAAAGAACTATCCCAAATGTTCCTTGTCGTTTCCGTCAGCATCAGTGCTGCTGATGAATTTGAATATTATTTTTCTTTATTTTCTCCAATACCCAGGGTTATGATTAGGCAAGAACTCTGTACAATAAGCTTCTAGCTCTGAGGCTTCTATAGTATCTTTTCCTCAAATCCTAATAAAAGTCAGTAGGTAGATTACATTTGATACTGAAATTATGTTCATAGAACATAATCCTGCTCCAATAAACGGACTTGGGTTTGGCACTGGACTGCAAGGCCCTTGATAAGGAGATGGGGGAATGAGCACCCCTCACCCCAAAATAATGGAGAAAAATTAATATGATCCAACCAACCCTAAGGTTAGCCATAGAATTTTGAGAAAATAGAAATTTGGGACTAGCTAGGGATATAAGCTAAACTTTAGAAAAATGTTTGTGATATCCCAAGTTTTCCATTTTCTTTGGATGATATGAGGCTTGAATTTTAGCTCTGGCTTAATCAATGGAGTCTTGAGATTATATTTTCAAAATACTAAGATGATTTATTTTTAGGTTGTCACCTTCATTTTCTTGGGTTTTGTAATGGTTTGTAAAATGAGGAGGTTAGATGAACTTTTCAAGTCTGAAACATTTTAGAACTAAAATGGACATACCATAATTCTGAATCACTAGAACTTGGAATGATTGCTTCCTTCTATTTTTCATGCAGTCCCACAAAATTTCTGCAGGTTTCTAGCCTGAGGTAGTCATCTCATTATGGAACGTCTATGATCAATAAATAAAAATGATCATAAAATAAAAAGTATGAACCAAGAATTCTCCAAAGAGATCTGAAGTTATTTCAAGATTTGAGTCTACCACTGGGTCTGTATTTATTCTTATCACCTTTGCTCCCTTCTCTACCCAACCTCTTTCATGTCAGTAATTCCACTGTTACCTTCCTTCCTTCAATGCTATTTTTTTATTTCAGTGTGGCTGCTGTCCTTCATGTATGCCATTTCAGGGTCTCCAAAACAAAATCTCCCAATGTCCTTCTCTGTCTCCTCCTCCCTACTCCCAGTTAACTATTATCAGGAGGAGAAGTGGGATATTGCCTTTCCACGTATCTGTTTAAATAGGAAAATGACCCAGCTTGATGAATAACTCCTGTGGGCAGTAAGGTCCCATTCCAAGTCCTATTTGAATAAGGTTTCTCAAGTTCATATTGCCTCCATCCTCAACAAAAGGCCTTTTTTTGGGCAAGCCAAAAGGATTGGAAAATCTTGCCAACACAGTTGAATTTTACTAACAGAATTTGCACACTGCCTTCAAGAAGGTGTTAGAGTATAACTTTACCTTTCAGAAATTGAATAAAATACTCTCCAAAGAGAAATTAGAAATCCTTTACCAAAAAAGCCAAAAGCAGAAATGATCCTATTTCTGTGATCTGCTTGCTGGTGTCCAATGTGTTTAATTTTATGAAGTCAAATAGGAAAAGGGATGTTGTAGTACAAAAAAATCAGCCCTAGTTTTCCCTTTCCACTTTCAGAAAATCCATGGTCAAATAGAGCACATTCTAGCATTTTCCTTAGACCCTTATGGTCCACAACTCAGGTAAGACATAGTTTCATGGGTCTTACTGCATTGGCTTCCCCAATCAGAGCCTTTTCTGCCATCACTAAATATTTGTATGTCCCATAGATGCAGAACAGTCAGAACAGTCACTTGGTTTGAGCCATTGTCTTAAGAATATGGAGAAGTCTCTCTCGAATCTGTTTGGTACGGACAGCATAGACAACTGGGTTAAGAAGAGGTGGGATGAGGAGGTAAAAGTTGGCCAAAAGGATATGAATATGGGGAGGCACGTGATGGCCAAAGCGGTGAGTGAGAGAGGAAACGGCAATGGGGATATAGAACACAAGGATGGCACAGATGTGAGAGCTGCATGTCCCTAGAGTTTTAAGCCTGGCCTCAGGGGTGGCCAATCCCATTACAGCCCTGAAAATCATCACATAGGAGGCAGTGATGGCTAATGAATCCAGGATCAATACCAGGAAGCCAATTCCCATTCCATATAAGTTGTTGACTGTTGTGTCACCACATGCCAAGGTGACCACGGCCATGTGCTCACAGTAGGAGTGGGCAATGATTTGGGTCCGGTAAAGGGACAGCCTCAGGCGAATCATCAGGGGCAGGGGTCCAATGTAGAGTACTCCACGGAGCAGGGCAGCCAGGCCCAAATGACCCACCACTGTACGAGTGAGCACCAAGGTGTGGCGTAGTGGGTCACAGATGGCGACATAGTGATCAAAAGCCATTGCAAGGAAGATGCCTGACTCAACAGTGGCAAAGCAGTGGATGAAAAACATCTGGGCCAAGCAGGCATCCAGGTCAATGTTGTGGGCACCAAACCAGAATATGGCTAGCAGTTTGGGCATGGTAGAGGTTGACAGCACTAAGTCAATGATAGCCAACATGCAGAGGAAGAAGTACATGGGCTGGTGCAGGCTGCGTTCCACTTTTACCACTGCCAGGATGGTCACATTCCCCACCACGGCCACCAGGTACATAGAGCTGAAGGGAATGGAGAGCCAGATGTGCAGGGACTCCAGCCCTGGGATGCCCATAAGCCAGAAAGTAGTAGGCACCAAGCAGGCATTATTAGACACGAACATATTGTTGGAGTATCCAGGGCACAGGCACTCTTAGTTTTAGATTTTTACTCCTATAAAAGATATTACCTCTGGAAACTGTAGACTACCAGATTCTTATTTCCATTCTGGGCAACTGGTGAAACCTATAATAAAGAAGAATTCTGAATGCCTACTTCAAAATTGACATGACATTTTATGAAAGAAACTATGCATGAAAATACCCACTGGTAAATATAGAAACAAGCATCCTCACGATTTCTACTGCTAAATTGCCCTACTCCATTATAGAAGTACCCGAAATTGTTTGTCTCCTTTGACCCAGTAATTTTGCTTTGGGAAATATTTCCTAAAGGAAAAGGAAAATACAGAGAAGTTCTACATGCAGTGTAATGTGCTTAGCCCAGTGCCTGCATATGTTTCTCTTATCACTGTACTATAGTAACATTAACAAAATCAACAAACACTGATTAGCTATTTGCAATGACTGATTTTATAATAATGAAAAGTTGGAAGCAACTTGTTAAAAAATAAAGCATTGTTTAAATTTTAGTACATTCATTCAATGAATTCGATTTATAACCTTTAGGGCTGTGTGTTTATCTGGTAAAATGTTTACATTGTATTACAGGGAGGGGATGACATGAGGCAGATTAAACTGTGATATAATTTCATTAAAATATGTGTGTGCCATAGAAACATAGCTTAAATGTAAAGACATTCACACCTTTTAATTCCCTTACTTTGGTATATGAGTATATTCTGTCTTTTAAAAATGGCCAAGAGGTTTAAAAATAGTCTTAACAGTTATCAAAACCCAGTCAAAAACATATGGGGACAATTGACTGAGGAAAACATATTAGTGAAGTACAATTCCCTTTTCTATAATGGTTTAATACTAGTTTAGTCAGATTGTCATATCTAATTGACTTCTTCAAAGGTATTTGGCACAGGACCTAATTTCTCAAAGGAAAAGCTCTCTCATTTATGGTTGCCCAGATTTCATGGTTAAAAAGAAGAGGAAAAGAAAAGTTCCCTAAGAAAGCTTTACTCTAAGGGCAGACTATTAAACTTTCTATCTGAGAATCTGGTCATCACCTATAACTTGAGATAGGTAAGAGAAGAAGTGCATCTTTTTAGGGGTAAATCTCACTGGATGTTTTGCCCATTATCTGTTGATCGTGATTAAAACAAATGGACAGAAAACAGTCAACTGGACCTTTCTTATGGACCACATCCTTCTTGATCTCTATTCTTTGAAGAGACGGGAGGATTGGCACTAAAGCACAGGCAGTTACTTGTAAAAGCCTTGCCTGCTTCTTGCTCTTCTGCCCTTCAGGTGCATCTAACTAAGAATTTAGCAATGTCTCCTATTGCTTCACATCCTCAGGGTTCAGAACCTGAGAGTGCAGGGTCTAATTTGGGTCCTTCTCTGTCGTGGGCTTCCCCTCCTATTTCCCATGACATTCTCAGCAGAGTCAACAAGTTTCAGATTGCCCACACATGGTGACTTTCTTCACCCAGCCATGTTTTTGCTGAGAGGTTTCACAACCTTCTTGGTCTTTACCAAGGCAAATTTCCCCCCTTTCCAGATCACCCCTCCTCTACAAAGCCTCTATAAAGAGTGAATGGGTAAGTAGTCACGGAATTCCCAATTTTCTCAAACAAGCCCATGCACATTTCAAATATTCTTGTCTAAAGTATAAATAGCACTTACACTTCCATAGAAAATAAGCATAAGAAATGCCCCTATGTAACCTCATGGATTCCTAATTCAGACTCCAACATGTGGTTAATTTTAAGCATTGACTGGGTGTTGGAAAAAAATGAGAGTTTTGTGAACTTTAAAATGGTTCACAAGTGTTCACTTACATTAATTCTCATGCACTCCAGCTATTCTGTGAATTGGGTACTTTAATATGTCCATAAGTGATAACACATGGGCAGTCACTGCCTCAGGGCTCAAACGTAAGGTTCTGTGGATCTACTGGATAAGATAGGAAAGGGAAAGAGGTCCTGGGAGGCAGCGCCACAGTAGCAGCTCAGGGCATAAGCTTTGCCATCTAACAAACCGGATTTCCCCTTCCAGACCTTCATCTTACTGTGTGTTTGGTCAACTTGCCTAACCTCTTAAAGTCTTGGTCTTTTTCATACAAAAAGTAGGGACAATATCAACTGCAAAAACTAAGTATAAGAAACAAGTTTAATAAATAAGAGGCTCTTGGCACATGGCAGCTGCTTCCTTTCCTGGAATTATTACTATTCACTATAGGGAACAGAACAGAAGTTTACATTCTGCAAATTGATATAGTTTCCTGTGTTTCTTTCACATAGACATCTTTGAGGATGCCTCAAAAGTCCAGGAATTATAGAAATGGGACAGGGATTTAAGGGGAACACTAATCAATATGCAATGTTATCGCTAACAGGGAGAATGTCTGAAGTGTTCTCTAACAGTGTTGAAAGGTCACCATCCTAAACCAGAAAGGGGCCTAATTACTCACTGTCAGGGTAGGTCAAGGTAGTGGATACTCACCACAGAAAAATCAATGTTCATAGAATGGACTTAAACCCAGATTCCTAACTTTGATTTGTGCTAGACCCAGTTTAGTCAATGAAATAGTAGCTGAGTTTTAGGCTGAGACAAAGAGAATGTGAACGTATGTATAAGAGTAAAATCCACCAAGTTGACAATTGGCGTCTTAAGTGGCGGTTTGAACCAGGTTGTGGTACCTAAATTGTGTCATTTTACCTAGAACATTCCAGAGAAATATTTTCTGTGTCAGCCTAAATAAGGGCATCCTTACCCAGACACTGGTGACATACCTGCAAGTCCTGGAAGAAGCATTCTGATGGTGGGCCTGAGGCTCCTGAGAGAGATGTTTTGTTATGGTGAAATAAACGTGCATTAGAAGAAGACTGACTTAGGTTCAAGTACTAACTCCACTGTTTCTGGCTCTGTGACTTAGGGAGTGTAATCTCTGTCTCTGTTTTCTATTTGGTTTCCCAGTCTGTGAAATGAAGGGAGTAACATATACTTTAGAGTTGCTTCATATATTAAATGAACTGTTTATAAATGTGTGTGGGTGTGCATGTGCACACAGAAGGTCAAATGTTAGGATGCCTGGCCTCTGGAATAGGCATTGTATTCCCTTCTTTCATACTCCTCCCGCTCTGTTCTTTGCCCCTTTCCACAGAACACAGGCACAGTGCTATTTCCATATGATCTTGGTGACTCCATATCCTTCTTTCCCAGCTGCATGAATAGCCTTTTAAATGTGGGTATAATTAATTGAAGAGAGCTGCTGATGGTCTAAGGATCAGCTCAAGAGAGAAGTTTGCCTGCCTGTGGAGAAGACAAGAGGCCCAATCAGGCGAGACTAGTCCAATCTTTTTTCTTGTGTTCTGGTGAAGAATACTAGGCAACAAAGCCTTCTACCTTGGGGTTTCTCTTCTTCCTTGATTCATAACCCAGGCCAGTTTATATTCAACTTATTTCCTCTACTTTTGACTAGAACTGTGAAGAAAATAAGCCCTGGATGGACCAAAAGGCAAATGTAGTTTCTGGCGATTGGAGTGTGTTTCCAATGACTTTGGCCCTATCTCTGGAAGATAATGCACTTGCTCCTTGGGGTGCTGCCCACAGAGCCCTAGGCTCTGTTCCTTACAGTGGTCGCCTCTCGTCTGGATGCTTGGATGAATGTAGTTCAGTCAAGGGGAGGTCATGGCCCTCATCTCTTCGCTATTTTCTCTCGTGTCCCCTTTTTATCCAGGTGCTGAAAATAGCCAGTTATTTCCCAAGGGTTCCACAGAGAAACCTGCATCCTTCTCTCCAGATCTTCAGTTACCCGTCTTGGGATCAGTCTTTACTCTTTATCCCACTCCACCTCCCAGTTTACAGATTATAGACTATTCCTCCTCTCCTGCTGGGGTTCTTGGCTGGCCCCAGATCCCTGACTATTTTGTCCTTAGGCCTGAGGTATTCAAACACTCCAAGAGAGACATTGGGAGAAAGTTCCCAAGGGCATGGAAAAAAACCGTCAGATACTGATATAACCAATATGGACATTTTTTGTTAATTGCACCTTATATTATTTTAAAAAGACAATATAAAATCTAAGCTATACAAAGAATAAAGAAAAATACTTAAATACAAACTATCAACATTGTAATTTTTTTCTGCTTTTATTTTCAATTCGAGTTTGTTTACAAATAAATGTTTGTAATCACAAGTTACAATAGTTGTGTGTTCATGTCTATGGTTAGTTTAACCTACACTTCCCAGAGTAGTGGGTAGGCTAGTTTCAGCTTTTTCACTATAGATGATGTGGCACAGACACATTTGTCAATATTCTTTTTCTGCTCAACCTTAGGATAGAACCCCAGAAGGAAAATTATCATCCATTGTGCAGGCATCATGAACCCTGTTGAATTTCTTTCCAAAAGTGTTTGTCCGGTTTGTGTTTAACCCAGCATCAGGTGAATTCATTTGTTAAATTGCCTTGTAGTAATTTTTAAAATACCCATTACAAATATGTAATTGTTTTCATTTTTTTGATTTCTACAGAGTGTGTAGAAATATTTGAACAATTTGTGGCCAGTGTATTTATTTTGAACAATTTCTTTCTCCATTTATTTTTCCTACCATATACTTAATATTCTTAAAGTGGAAGAATGATTTCAGAAAATATGGTAAAGATTTAATGTTTTCTATAGGAAGTTCCGACATATATACGAGGAGGTACTTTTATAATCACCATTAGTGATTCATAATCCTCCATCTTGATTATGAGAACCCTCAATGAGATTTCCTAGTTATTCAGACAACGTTCTCTCTTCTGTGTCCTTACTGTATCCTGTTGCCAGGCCCTGAACTCTTATTTCAACCTCCTTACTGGCCTTATTGGCTCCATCTTACTTTTCTACATTTTCCTCTCTACTACTCAGGTGACATTTTGAAAGTGCAAAGTTGAGTTTTTACTCTCTAAATGTCAACACTGTTTGTGATTGCTCTCTCCATCCAGCTCTAGGTTTAGTTTTCCAACCATCTCTGGGAAATATCTGCTTTAACACACATTAAGATCCTCAAGTAATTCTAGGAGATTGTTCTCTCTGGTGCAGATTCAAGTTAAAATCTTAGGCAAAATTGGAAGGATATAGGGATTTGGATGTAGGATAAAGGAGTTAAGTCTGATTTTAAATCTCCCCCCCAAGGTTTATTGCGGTATAATTGGTATATAACATTAAATAAGTTTAAGGTATACAATGTGATGATTTGATAACATATATTGTCAAATGATTGCTGCAATAAGGTTAGTTAACACATCCATCAGCTCACATAATTACCTTTTTTTGTGGTGAGAACTTGAAGATCTACTCTTAGTAATTTTCAAGTATATGATACAGAATTGTTAACTATAGTCACAACACTGTACACTAGATTCCCAGAACTTATTCATTTTATAGCTGGAAATTTGTACCCTTTGACAAACATTTCATTTCCTCCCATCTCCAGCCTCTGGCAACTGCCATCCTTCTGTTTCTGCAAGTTCAACTTTTTATAGTTTCTCCATGTAAGTGAAATCATGCAGTATTTGTCTTTCTCTGACTTATTTCACTGAGTATACAGCCCTCAAGGTCCACTTATGTTGTCACAAATGGCAGGGTTTCTTTACGACCGAATAATAGTCCATTGTGTATATATACTACATTTTCTTTATCCATTCATCATTTGAAGAGCGTTTAGGTTGCTTCCATGTCTTGGTTATTGTGAATAATGATGAAATAAGCATGAGGGTACAGATATTTCTACAGACTGTGATTTCATCTTCTTTAGATATATACCCAGAGGTGGGATAGCTCAATTATGTGGTAGTTCTAATTTTTTGAGGAACCTCCATACTGTTTTCCATAGTGGCTGCATCAATTTACATTCCCACCAACAGTGCACAAGGGTTCCCTTTTCTCTACATCCTCGCCTATGCTTACCTTCTGTCTTTTTGATAATAGCCATCCTAAGAGATGTGAAGTTTTAATTTGCATTTCCCTAATTATTAGTGATGTGGAGCATCTTTTCATGTACCTCTTGGCCATTTGTGTGTCTTCTTTGGAAAAATGTCTATTCAGTTCCTCCATCCACTTTTAAATCACATTGTTTTTGCTATGTGGTACAGTTGTGTGTCAGTGAGGTTCACAGAGCATCGAGGGTGCCCATGGGCCAGCTCGGGGGGGGGTGGGGGGGGTGTGGAATCTGCACACAAGGCATTGCCAGTGGCTCATGGGTGGGATTTTTTACAGTCTGTAATGCAGTTAGTAGGATCTACATCCCTTTAATGCTCTGAGAGCCCCAGCTGCTGTTCTCCCTGCTCTCCAGTTGTTCAGCTCTCCTCAGTATTCTGGATGGGATGGGAAGGAAGTGGTTATCTTTGGCAGTCTCCCACACAGCTAGGGAAGCCAGTGCTCACTCACATGCTCTTACTTTCCCCCATGGGAGATCACATGCTGAGGTCTCTTGGCACTGAGCTGTGCTACCCTGGGGCAGGGGATATGGGTAAAGTGAAACTGTACCTCTCATCCTCTTCAATGCGTCCGACAGTTTTTTTTTCCCTGCCCCAATGGTATGCTGGAACTTCTCTATTGGATTCCTGGACTTCCACAAAGGTGCTCTCATCTGTGAGTGACTATCAACACCAGTGTTCTTCACGGGGAAGACAGTAGATAACTCCTACTTTGCCATTTTTGATGATATCACTCTGTAAAGCTCCTTCTGTTAAGTTATAATCTTTACTCTGCAACTAAATAGAATGGTTAAGCATCATATGACCATGGGAAATTGTTTTCTAGTCCATAAAATGGACTTATTTTTAATGGAATTTTTTTTCTTTTGGTGAGGAAGATTGTCCCTGAGCTAACATCTGTGCCAATCTTCCTCTATTTTGTATGTGGGATGCCTCCAAAGTATGGCTTGATGAATGGTGTGTAGGTCCATGCCTGGGATCTGAATCAAATGAACCCTGGGCTGCTCCAGTGGACAGCATGAACTTAACCACTATGCCACCGGCTGGCCCCCTTAATGGATTTATTTTAAAAAATACTTAAAATATTAGCACATTGCCCGGCAAAGAATAATTGCCTGATGATTGTCAATGTTAATAATAGCAATATGTAAGAGCACAGTCACTGCTCAGAGAAGAGTTTCTCTCTTTAATCCATTATGGTCTCATACTGTGCCCCAGGCTTGCTCTCTATCTTTGAATGAAACATGGTCTGTGGGTTTCTTAGTTCCCTAGACATTACCTAATAAATCTCTCTTTCCTCTCTGTCTGGATCATCAGCTTTGCCCATTTTCATAAAAGGCAAATGGTAAATAAGTCTGGACATGTATTCTTTCTTTTGTATATATGTAGCCCTGTTTGCCTTTATTATAGCTTTCTCAAATTGTCTCCCTTTCTAGAGATATAGAGAATCCAAACCAAATGACTTTAATCTGAACCTGAATATGACTTTTTCAATAATTCTATATTTCTATGGGTCTCAACTACCTCATTGCAAAATGGGATTATAATCCCTACTCTGTTTACAACCTCAAAATATTGTTGGAGGTTATAAAGAGTAAATAAATTTGTGTATATATTGGCCAAGATACAAATCATTTTCACAAAATATACTTGGAATCTCTCTATATAAATGTGTAACATTGGGTAAGTTTCTTAATCTCCAAATATTTGATTCTAGATCTTGTTTTGAAAATCTTAAAAACATCCGACACATAGTAAATGCTTTATAAATTGTATTCTTCTTGCTGAAAATTTGTTTCCATGTTTATTTTCCATACTAGAGACTGAGAGTGGAGATTCTATCCCCAGAGGTTAGCCCAGGACCTGGACCACGGTAAGGATTCAGGAAATGTTTGCAGAAGTGAATCCCAGACTCCAGTTACCAGTATCTTTTCTTCCTACTTAGCTTTGAAAGGAATAGATGTCATCCCATATATAGATTCTGGCTTGGAAGGACTTCATGCCCCTATCACCCATACTCTACCACCTACCACACCAGCTCCTAAGGACCCAATTCAGTGCTCAAATTGGAGGAGGGGTCTTAGAAGTTTACCATGTCACCAATCCCTACTTATTTTGATCTTTGAATGGATAGGATCTGTTGTTCTAGCCTCTCTTCCTATATGGAAATGACAAAGAAGTAGGATGTGGATTGGGAGACAAATTGGACTGGAATAATACGGGCAAGTGCATTTGATGTCACAGTCCAAAGAATGACCATAAAAGTAAATCATTGATCCTATGGTGTTTCTGATTTGGGATAGTTGCAGACTGAATACAGCTGGAAAAGGTGGATTTTTAAGTCTACCTGAGGCGTTGGATAGTTAAAATGGTGAAAAATTATTTGGCCAGTAGCTGAGAGAAGACAAATCCAGCATGGTGAGCTTGGTATTTGGGAACCTGTTTCACTTGGGAGCATTTGCTGATTCTGAAAGAGGCAGTTGAGAGGCTGAGCCTTGCTACCAAGAAGGGCTAGGGAAAATTAATGTGTAGTCCAGGGTTTACTGAAGAAAGGATGGCCCTGGCAAAGACCTATGAAGCCCCAACTTCTTCCCACACACTCTTTGGGTTTGGATTCTGAAGGGCTGCATCATGGGCATAAGGGTAAACTAGAGGCAGAGCAACACCTGCGGGGACTGAAGGTCAGCTTCACATTATCTTAATCTCTAATTAGGCTTATTAGTGCATGGCAGAAGCCTAAAACTAAATCATCTCTGAAGAAAGATCACATTAATTTAGGGCCTCAGATTATTTAATTTTTATTTAAAATGAAACATCTAGTGCATGGAAAAAAAATAACCAAGCACAGGAAGAGATAAGAGAACATGAATGAGAACCAGTGGAAACTACAGAGAAAAGGAAGAGATCCATAGAGTCTTCATAAATTGAAGTTATCAGGGACAGACTTTAAGATATATTGTACTGTTTCAAGGAGTTAGTGTGGTATTGGTGAAAGAATAGACAATTGGATCAATGAAACAGAATAGAGAGACCAGAAGTAGACTCATACAAATATAGTCAACTGATCTTTGACAAAGGAGCAAAGGCAGCACAATGGAGAAAAAGACTGTCTTTTCAACAAATGGTGCTGGAACAACTGGACATCCACATGTTAAAAAGAAAGAAGAACCTAGACAAAGAACTTACACCCTTCATAAAAGTTAACTCAATGAATCAGACTTAAATGTAAAACTAAAAACTATAAGACTCCCAGAATGTAGGAGAAAATCTAGGGCTTGGCAATAACTTTTTAGACAGAATACCAGAAGTTATGATCCATGAAAGAAAGAATTGAAAAGCTAGACTTCATTAAAATAAAAACTTCTGCTCTGTGAAAGACACTGTCAAAAGAATGAAAAGTTTAAGACATAGAATGAGAGAAAATATTCAAAAGACACCTGATACAGGCCTTTTATCCAAAATATACATACAATTTTAAAATTCAACAAAAAACTTAATTAAAAACATCTTTGACACCTCAGAGGAGACATAGACAAGTAAGTATATGAATCAATGTTCCACATCATATGTCATCAAGGAAATCCAAATTAAAATGACAATGAGATACTAGTACACACCTATCAGAGTGGCCAAAATCCAGAACACTGACAACGCCAGATATTCAAGGATGTGGAGAAACAAAAACTCTCATTCATTACTGGTGAGAATTTAAAATGGTACAGCCACTTTGGAAGACAGTTTGTAAATTTCTTACAAAACGAAACACACTTTTATGATATGATCCAACAATTGAACTCCTTGGTATTTACCCAAAGGAGTTGAAAGCATGTGCACATAAAAACTTGCACATGGGTGATTATGGAACGTTTTCTCATAATTGCCAAAACTTGAAAGCAACCAAGATATCCTTTAGTAGGTGACTGGATAAAACAAACTCTAGTAATCCAGACAATGGGATGTTATTCAGCTCTAAAAAGAAATGAGCTATCAAGCCATGAAAAGACATGTGTGGGGGCTCAGGTTCTTGTTCAAGATGGTGACATAGGAGGCTCCTGAACCCAGCCTCTCCCATTGACACTGAATCTACAGCTACATATGGAACAATTCCCCCTGAAAGAAATCCAGAGACTGAGAAACTCCTACACACCAGGTGAACGAGGAAGAAAAACTTACATTGAAACAGGCAGGAGAAGCCAAGAAACAATTTCACCATAAACCCCAGCCTTGGTGCAGCAACATACAACTGGGAGGGAATTCACAACTCTCAGCTTCTCCCTGAGGAGCTAAGAGTTTGGACCCCTATCTGGTGCCCCAACTTCTAAGACTTCCACTGAGAAATGGGTACACAAAACATATAGCTTTGAAAGCCAATGGGGATTGCCTCCACAAGACCCACAAGGCTATAGGGAACTGATACCAAAATTCTTAATCTCAAGTTCCTGTGCCCTATGTGCAATGAGCCACTAGTACTTTGAGGTGGAGAAAGGTTTATTCAAGTTGGCCAAAACAAGAAGGCAGAGGATAGGTTCTCTCAATTTCCCCTTAGCAAAAGAAAGCAGGGGGTTTTTATAAAGCTAAGGGTCTTTGCAGGTGGAGTTTTGGAGAAACAGGGAAAAATCCATGCTGCTTTCACTCAAGGTAAGCCCCTAGGGCAATCTGACTTCTGGAAGTTACTGGCAGCTGGGTGCTGGTTATCTGGAGATTGTAACTTTCTTGAAGGCATTCTTTTTCTTCTCCAAAACAAGCTTATAAATCCTTGTGACCCTTGAGTCACCCCTCAGGTTAAACAAGAAAACAGCAAATTAACAAGATTAACTTCTTTTCGTATGTCTGAGCTGGGAACAAGGTCGGAAGGTAATTGTGTTCTTATTAAATATTTGCGGTAACCCTCGTGTACCCAGCTTCAGTACTAAGAGACAGTTCTTAAATGGCTTGTTGTGCAGATTCATCTTGGCTAAACCCCAGAGCCCAGTGCAGAGGCAGCAGACTGAAACATGTCCAGTCTTTCAGGAAAGGGGCCTATTTGCTTACCTTAAGAATTTCTGCTTTTAGGGGCAGGCTTTCAGTTTAATGCACATGTAAGTGTCGACTGCAATACTCTCCAGAGACCGGGGAGGCTGGCATATGCTATCTTCACATTCTCGCAGTCTTGCTCTAGGTCATTGGTATCTCCTGGAAAGAAATTTGTGCACATATCTGGCTCCCTGGTTTTTGTGGTTGCTACCCAGGGGACATCCCTTGATTGCCTGGCTCTGCTGGCCAGTGGGGCTTATGTTCCTGGGTCCCACAGGACTGTGACAAAATTAGACCTATCCCCTCTGGACATAGCATGGAGGCAGTGAACAGAACTGCCAAGTCACTTTATGAAAGAGGGCTATTTTCTTAATAACTGCAGCCTAAGGGGCAGGCTTATAATTTAAAATACATCAAGGGGCTGACTGCAATACGTTCCAGAGACAGAGAGGCCCACAGTCACCATCTTTGTGATCTCCCTGTGCCTCACTCCAGGTCATCAGCATTTCCTGGAGAGGAGCTTGTGCACATGTCTGGTGCCCAGGTCTTTACAGCTGCCACCAAGGGGGACATCTCTTGATCATGGGGTTCAGGTGGCCAGCAGGGCTTAGAGTCCTCTGGGACCTGTGAACATGAGAGAAATAGTTTTTAACCAGCTACCCCCTGGGGCACAGAAATGCCCACTTCCCAATCTTCCACCAAAAGAGGTATACTTGCACGCTTTGAAAGCCACTGCCTGAGCATCAGGCTTCTCATCAGCCTGCATCTAGGTGCTGACTGAGATCCTCTCCTTTGGGAAACTGACAGGTCTTCTCACACTTTCAATTATTAGGAGCCACTAGGAACAACGAAGGCTGCTTTGATAATCACAAAGCTTTGAGAGACAACAGAGAGCTAAGGCAGGGCTGAATGATAAGCTTAATTTCCTACATGAAATCACTCCTCCCAGACTGGGAGATACGATTGTTTTATCTAATGCATAGAAACCAGAGTCAAGGAAAGTGAAGAAATAGAGAAAAGTTCCAAACTAAAGAAGAAGAATTTAGAAAACGACCTCAATGAAATGAAGATAATTGATTTACCTTATAAAGAGTTCAAAATAAATGATCTTAAAGAGGAGGGAGCACTTCAAAACTCATTTTATGAGGCCAGCGTTATCCTATACCAAAAGCAGACAAGGACAACACAAGAAAAATTGTAGTCCAATATCCCTGATAAACATAGATGCAAAAATCTTCAACAAAATGTTAGAAAGCTGAATACAACAATAAAAGGATGCTCCGCCACGATCAAGTGGGATTTATTCCAGGGATGCGAAGATGGTTCAACACCTGCATATCAATATGTATACCACATTAACAAAATGAAGGATGAAAATCATACGGTTATCTCGACAGATGAAGAAAAAGCTTGACAAAATTCATCATCCATTTGTGATAAAAACTCTCAAAGTGGGTGTAGAAGAAATGAACCTCAACATAAAAGTCCACATGTGACAAACCCACAGCTAAAATCATACTCAATGGTGAAAAGCTAAAAGATTTTCCTTTAAGATCAGGAAGAAGGTGCCAACTCTCACCACTTTTGTTCAACATAATAGAAATCCTACCCAGAGCAATTAGGCAAGGAAAAATAAAGGCAACCACTTTCTTTGAGTGATGTCAGCAATATGGTGGAGTGAGCTGTTCCCTTTGTCTCTCCTCCTTTTGAACTACAACTAAATGGACAGTCACCGACCAATGGAGGAAGTGCACACAGCACAACAGGACACCTGAGAGACACTTGCAGCTATACATCTGAGGGTGGATGGACTGGCCCCCCAGAAAGTGGCAGAGATACGTGAGCATGGCCTGCTCTCCCCTGGTAGCCTGGTACACACACATGAATACTCTCCAACCTGGTGCAAACACCCAGAAAGTGGGAACATGCACCAAGCACAATGTAGGAGGTGGTAGTAACCCTTAGCCAGCGCTCATGGTCACTCTCCCCTTGGGGAGGGGGAGCCTACCAGCCCTGCTGTGCCATCAAGGAGCAGCCATAGCTCAGGTCCCAGCGAGGAAACCCTGCCCACCAAGCAGGAATGGACTGTAAAAAGAGTCCATAGCAGATCTAGTGCTGGAGCAAATGCTAGCCGGGTGCGCACCAGCACTCACAGTCGTGATGAGCCCCCAAAGAGGGACCAAGGCCCTGGGCAGCATAGGTGTGGCAGCTTTGAGTCTCCTCAGGTTCACTTTCCCGTGGGGATGTCGGGGGAGCCCACCACACTGCTGTGCTGTCAAGGAACACTCCCAGCTCAGGTCCTAGTGAGGAAGCCCTGCTCACTAAGCACAGAGACCCCTTGGACTGGACCATAAACAGAGTCCACAGCAGATCTTAGTGCTGGGACAAACGCTACACAGGTGTGTGCCAGCACTCACAGTCCTGCTGAGACCCCAAAGAGTGAACGTGTCCTGGGTGGCTGAGGGAAGAGGCAGTGGCAGCTTTTAGCTCACTGGTGATCACTTCCTGGTGGGGAGGGGGAGCTCAGAGTGCCCATGAGGTGCCAAAGAGTGGCCCTATCCCAGCGAGGAAGACCTGCCTGCCAAGGAAAGCCCGTACAAGTGCCTGAATACTCCCTAGGATAAGGCAAGTACTCATAATACCCCCAACAGCTTCCAGCAGATGGGGCAGGGCCAGAAATGCTGCTCCTACTCCCATCTAGTGGTAACAGGGGGAATCTACCTCCTAAGAATAACACAGAAGCCCTGACTAAAGCTTAACTCGTCAAGCACCATGAGAAACTGCAGCAACAACTCAGACCAGAAGGAAAATGACAACTCTCCAGAAACCAACACTGAAGACACAGAAACACACAACGTAAATGATAGAATTCAAAATAGCTGTCATAAGGAAACTTAATGACTTACAAGAAAACACAGAAAGACAATTCAAGGAGCTCAGCAATAAAATGAATCTCTTCAAAAAGATTGAAACTACAAAAAAAATCAAGTACAAATTCTGGATATGAAAAACAATGAAATAAATAATCTAGAATCATTAAGAATTAGACGTGATCTCATGAGTAAAGAATAAGTCTTCTTGAGGATAAAAATGTAGAAGTTTTACAGGTGGAGGAGGAGACAGAATTAAGATTTGAAAAAAAATGAAAGAATTCTTCAAAAAATATCTGACTCAATTAGGAAAAGCAACATAAGGATTATAGGCATTCCAGATGGAAAAGAGAAGGAGAAGGGAGCAGAGAGCGTGTTCAAAGAAATAATTGCTGAGAACTTCCCAAACCTGGGGATGTTTTCAGATTTACAGATAAATGAAGCTAATCAGATGCCCAACTTTATCAATGCTAGAAGACCTTCTCCAAGGCATATATTAGTAAAAATGGCAAAAGTTTGTGATAAAGAAAGAATATTAGGAGCAGCAAGGCAGAAGAAATTAACCTATAAAGGAAACACTGAAAGTGGACTTCTTGGCAGAAACTCTACAGTCTAGGAGAGAATGGAATGATATTCAAATTACTGAAAGACAAAAACTTTCAGCCCAAGAACACTCTACCCAGCAAATCTTTCCTTCACATATGATGGAAAAATAAAATCTTTCCCAGATAAACAAAAGCTGAGGGAGTTCACTGCCACTAGACCTCCCCTACAAGAAATAATTAAGGATTCCATCACACCAGCAACAAAAAGGCAAAGATCTATACAAAGCTCTGAGCAAGGAGATAAATAGACAGACATGATCAGAAACCTGCAATGCTCTACCAGGAGAGGGAGGCAGAGACTCAATTACAACTTAAGAGAAAGGGAAAGAAAGCATCAAAAGTAATGATAAACACTTCAACTTAGCCACAAACTCACAAAATCAAAAACAGAACAATTTGTAACAGCAATTACTGGGAAGGGGAGAGGAAATGGAAGGAACCTGTTTAGGTTAATGGAGATAAGAGGCTTTGAGAAAATGGGCTCTCTCATCTACAAGATCTTTCACATAATCCTCATGGTAATCACTAAACAAAAAAATCAGAGCAGAGTCACAAATCACAAAAAGAGGGAAAACTGAAATCCTGCTCAGAAAACCAAGAAAATGAAATGGCAGTCATAAATGCAAAGGAAGAGAAACAGCAGACACATGGAACAACCAGAAAACAAGAGAGAAAATGGCAGCATTAAGCTCTCATATAATAATAACTCTAAATGCCAATGGATTGACTTTTACAATGAAAAGACAGAGTAACTGGAGGATTAAAAAACAAGACCCAACAAAATGCTGCCTTCAGGAAATGCACCTCAGCTCCAAAGACAAATATAGGCTTAGAGTGAAGGGATGGAAGACAACACTCCAAGCTAATGGCCAACAAAAGAAAGCAGGCGTTCCCATACTTTAATCAGACAAAGCAGACTCCAAGTTAAAAAAGACAATGAGAGACAAAGAGGGGCAGTATTTAATGATAAAAGGGACATTCCACCAAGAGGAAATAATGCTTATTAATATATATATATGCACCTAAGACAGGGGCACCAAAGTACATAAAGCAATTATTAACAGACTAAAGGGAGAAATTAACAGCAACACAATAATAGGGGAGCTCAAGACCCCACTCACGTCAATGGATGTATCATCCAGACAAAAAGTCAACAAGGAAATAGTCGATTTAAATGAAACACTTCACCAGATGGACTTAATAGGTGTATATATAGAACATTCCATCCAAAAACAGAAGAATGAACATTCTCAAAGATAGACCATATGTTGGGTAACAAGGCAAGACTCAATAAATTTAAGAAGATTAAAATCATCCCAACCATTTTTTCTGACCACAATGCTATGAAGCTAGAAATCAACCACAAACAAAAACAAAACAAAACAAAACTGGGAAACTCAAATATGTGGAGACTAAACATCATGCTATTGAACAAACATTGGATCATTGAAGAAATCAAGCAGGAAGTTAAAAAATACCTGGAGACAAACAAAAATGAAAATACAACATACCAACTCTTACGGAATGAAGCAAAAGCAGATGTAAGAGGAAATTCATAGCAATACAGGCCCACATCAACAAGCAAGAAAAACCTCAAATAAGTAATCTTAAAATGCACCTAACAGGGCTAGAAAAAGAATAGACAAAGCTTCAAGTTAGCAGAAGGAGGGAAATAATAAAAGTCAGAGCAGAAATAAGTGAAATAGAGACCAAAAAACAGCGAGGATTAATGAAACTAAGAACTGGTTCTTTAAGATAAACAAAATTGACAAACCCTTAGCCAGACTCACCAAGAAAAAAAGAGAGAAGGTTCAAATAAGTAAACTTAGAAATGAAAAAGGAGAAATTACAACAGATACTGCAGAAATTCAAAGGATTATAAGAGAATACTAAGAAAAACTATATGCCCACAAATTCGATAACCTAGAAGAAATGGATGAATTCCTCGACTCATACAACCTCCCAAAACTGAATCAAGAAATAGAAAATCTGAATAGACATATCACAAGTACAGAGATTGAAACAGTAATAAAAAACTTCCCAGAAAACAAAAACTCAGGACCAGATGGCTTCTCTGGAGAATCCTACCAAACATTCAAAGAAGCATTAGTACCTATACTTCTAAAACTACTCCAGAAAATTGAAAAAGATGGAACACTTCCTAACACATTCTAAGAGGCCAACATTACCCTGATACCAAAACCTACAAGGACAACATGAAGAAGGAAAGCTAGAGGCCAATATCACTGATGAACTTAGATGCAAAAGTCCTCAACAAAATATTGGCAAACTGAATACAGCAATACATTAAAAGAATCGTACACCATGATCAAGTGGGGTTCATTCCAGGGATGCAGGGATGGTTCAACATCCACAAAAATCAATCAATGTGATAAACCACATTAACAAAGTGAGGAATAAGAATGACATGATCATCTCAGTAGATGCAGAGAGAGCATTTGACAAGACCCAACACCCATTTATGATAAAAACTCTCAATGAAATGGGTATTGAAGGAAAGTACCTCGACAGAATAAAGGCCATATATGACAAATCCAAGCCAACATCATACTTAATGGTGAAAAACTGAAAGCCATCCCTCTGAGAACAGGAACACTACAAGGCTGCCCACTCTCACCACTCCTATTCAATATAGTACTGGAAGTATTCGCCAGAGCAATTAGGCAAGAAAAAGAGATAAAAGGAATCCAAATTGGAAAGGAAGAAGTGAAACTTTCACTATTCGCAGATGATATGATTTTATATATAGAAAACCCTAAAGAATCCACCAGAAAACTATTAGAAATAATCAACAATGACAGCAAAGTTGCAGGGTACAAAATCAATTTAAGAAAACCAGTTGCATTCCTATACACTAACAATGAACTAGCAGAAAAAAAATCAAGAATACAATTCCATTGACTATTGCAACAAAAAGAATAAAATACCTAGAAAATAAACTTAACCAAAGAGGTGAAAGACCTGTACACTGAAAACTATAAGACATTATTGAAAGAAATTGAAGAAGATGTAAAGAAATGGAAAGATATTCTATGTTCATGGGTCAGAAGAACAAACATAGTTAAAGTGTCCATACTACCTAAAGCAATTTACAGATTCAATGCAATCTCAATCAAAATCCCAATGACATTCTTCACAGAAATAGAACAAAGAATCCAAAAATTTATATGGAGCAACAAAAGACCCTGAATAGCCAAAGCAATCCTGAGGGAAAAACCCCCACAAAGGCTGGAGGCATCACAATCCCTGACTTCAAAACATACTATAAAGCTATAGTAATCAAAACAGCATGGTACTGGCACAAAACAGAAATAAAACCACACATCTATGGACAGTTAATATTTGACAAAGCAGTCAAGAACCTGCAATGGAGAAAGGAAAGTCTCTTCAATAAATGGTGTTGGGAAAATTGGACAGCTACATTTCAAAAGAATGAAAGTAGACCATTATCTTGCACCATACACAAAAGTTAACTCTAAATGGATTAAGATTTGAATGTAAGAACTGAAACTAGAAGAAAAACTCTAGAAGAGAATATAGGTAGTACACTCTTTGACATTGGTCTTAGCCACATCTTTTCGAATACCGTGTCTACGCAGGTAAGGGAAACAAAAGAAAAAGTTAACAAATGGGACTACCTCAGACTAAAAACCTTCTGCAAAGCAAAGGAAACCATGAACAATATGGAAAGACAACCCATTAACCGGGAGAAAATACTTGGAAATCATGTCAGACAAGGGGTTGATCTCCAAAGTATATAAAGAACTCACACAACTAAACAACAAGAAACAAACAACCCAATAAAAAAATGGGCAGAGGATATGAACAGACATTTTTCCAAGGAAGATATACAGATGGCTAGAAGACACATGAAAAGATGCTCAACATCACTAATTAGGGAAATGCAAATCAAAGCTACAATGAGATATCACCTTACACCAGTCAGAATGGCTATAATTACTAAGACAAAAAACAACAAATGTTGGAGAGGGTGTGGAGAAAAGGGAATACTCATACGCTGCTGGTGAGAATGCAAACTGGTGCAGTCACTATGGAAGACAGTATGGAGATTCCACACAAAACAAAAAATAGAAATACCATATGACCGAGCTATCCCACTATTGGATATCTACCCAAACAACTTGAAATCGACAATCCAAAGTAACCTATGTACCCCTATATTCATTGCAGCACTATTCACAATAGCCAAGACATGGAAACAATCCAAGTGCCCATCGTCCAACGATTGGATAAAGATGACGTGGTATACATATATACAGCAGAATACTACTCAGCCATAAAAAAGACAAAATCATCCCATTTGCAACAATATGGTTGGATCTGGGGAGTATTATGCTAAGCGAAATAAGCCCAACTGAGAAAGACAAACACCATGCGATTTCAGTCATATTTGGAATATAAACAAACACATGGACAAAGAAAACAGTTCAGTGGTTACCAGGGGGAGTGGGGTGGAGGGTGGGCAAAGGGGGAGAAGGGGAGCACTTGTGTGGTGACAGAAATACGTACAACTGAAATTCAAAACGATGTAAACTATTATGAGCTCAAAAAAAAAAAAAAAGCCAACCAAACCAGAAAGTAGTAAAACTGTCACTATTTGCAGATGACATGATATTATATATAGAAAACCCTAAAGACTTCACCAATAAACTGTTAGAACTAATCAATGAATTTAGCAAAGTTTCAGCATACAAAAATATGAAAATCCGTTGCATTTCTATACACTAAAACTATAAGAAAATAGCATTTAAGTTGCATAAAAGATACCTATAAAAAATTTAACCAAAAAGGTGAAAGACCTGTACACTGGAAACGAAGACATTCTTTAGAAACTGAAAAAGACATAAATAAATGGAAAGATATTCCAAGTTCATGGATTGGAAGAATGTTGATAGTGCCCATACATCCCAAAGTAATCTACAGATTCAATGAAATCTCTATCAAAATTCCAACAGCATTTTTTCACAGAAATGGAACACACCATCCTAAGATTTGTATGGAATCACAAAAGACCCTGAATAGCCCGAGTAATCTTGAGAGAGAAGAACAAAGCTGAAGAAAGCATCATTGCTCTTTGATTCCAAGCTGTATTACAAATCTATAGTAATCAAAACAGTATGGTATTAGCATAAAAAGACCCATAGATCAATGTAACACAATAGGGCCCAGAAAGAAATCTACCCATACATGGTCAATTAATTTATAACAAAGGAGCTAAGACTATACAATGGGGAAATAGTGTCTTCAATAAATGGAATGGGGAAAACTGAATAGCCACACGCAAAAGAGTGAGGTTGGACCATACACAAGAGTCAACTCAAAAATGGATTAAAGACTTGAACGTAAAATCTGAAACCATAAAACTCCTTGAAGAAAACATAGGGAGTAAGCTCCTTGACAGTATTGGCAATACCTTGATTTGACACCAATAGCAAAGGCAATGAAAGCAAAAACAAGTGGGACTACAAACTAAAAACCCTTGTACAGCAAAGACAAATCAACAAAATGAAAAGGCAACCTATGGAATGGGAGAAAATATTTGTAAATCATATCTGATAAGGGATTAATATCTAAAATATATTAAGAACTCAAATGACTCAATAGAAGAATCCAATTAAAAAATGGACAGAATCTGAATACTTTTCCAAAGACATACTGTTGCCCAACAGGTACATGAAAAGGTGCTCAATGTCACTAATCAGGGAAACACAAACTAAAACCACAAAGATATTACTTCACACCTGTTAGCTTGTCTATTATCAAAAAGACAAATAACAATTGTAGGTGAAGATATTGACAAAGGGGAACACTTGCACAGTGTTGGTGGGAATATAAATTGGTGCAGGCAATATGGAAAATAGTATGGAGGTTTCTCAAAATATTAAGATTAGAACTACCATATAATCCAGCAATTCCACCACTGGGTATTTGTCTGAAGGAAAGAATCACTCTCTCAAGGACATCTGCATCCTCATGTTCATTGTAGCATTATTTACAGTAGCAAAGACACACAAACAACCTAAGTGTCCACTGATGGATGATAAGAAAACATGGTACATATTCACACACACGTACACACACACACACACACACATACACACACACAGAGGGGAATATTGTGTGTCTGTAGAAAAGGAAATATTGCTATCTGCAACAATGTGAATGGACCTTGTGGGCATTATGCTCAGTGAAATAAGCCAGACAAATACTGTATATTATTGATATGTGGAATCTAAAAAAAAAACCGAAACGTGTAGATACAGAGAACAGATCAGTGGTTGCCTGAGGCTGGGGGTAAGGGACAGGTGAAATGTGTTGAGGTGGTCAAAAAGGTACAAACTTCTAATTATATGATAAATAAGTCCTGGGGATGTAATGTATAGCATGATGACTCTAGTTAATAACTGTTTATTTTAAAGTTTCTAAGAGTAACTCTTAAAAGTTTTCATCACAAGGAAAAAGGTGCTTAGCTGTGTGGTGATGGATTTTAACTAACCTTGTGGTAATCATCTCACAACATATACATATATCAAATCATGTTGTGCACCTAAAACTAACGTTAGATCAATTATCTCAATTAAAAGACATGGAAGAAAGTTAAATGCAGATTACTAAGTGAGGAAGTCAATCTGAAGAGGCAGCATACTGTAGGATTCCAACTATGTGACATTCTGGAAAAGGCCAACTATGGAGACAGTAAAAGGATCAATGGTTGCAGGCATTGGGGTAGGGAAGAATGAATAGGGAGCAGAGAGATTTTAGGGGAGTGACGGTACTTTGTATGATACCATCGTGGTGGATACATGTCATTATACATTTGTGCAAACTCATACAACACCAAGAGTGCCCTTATGTAAGCCATGGACTCTAGGTGATTATGATGCATCTATGTAGGTTCAATTTTAACAAATGTACTGCTTTGGTTGGAGATATTGGTACTGAAGGTGACTATGCATTTGTGGGGGCAGGGGGTATATAGGAGGTCTGTACTCTGCTCAATTTTGTATGAACCTAAGACTGCTCTAAAAAATAAAGTTTATTACATTCAGGGGCCTTCCATCTCAATGAAAGCTCTGTGGTCCAGTGATGTGAGGCATATTGAGATATCCCTCTAAGGTAAAGGACAAGTTGTTGCATCTGGCCCTTCCTTCAACCAAAACAGAGGCACAATGCCTAGTGGCCCTCTTTTGGCTTAGAAGGCAACATATTCCTCAATTGGGTGTGTTACTCTGGCCCACTTACTGAGTGACCCAAAAAGCTTTTAGTTTTGAGTGGGGCACAGAAATAGAACCTGCAACAGGCCCAGGCTGCTGTGCAAGCTGCCTTACCACTTGGGCTGTATGATCCAACAAATCCAGTCATGCTTTAAGTATCAGTGGCAGATAGGAATGCTGACTGGAACATTTGGCAGGCCCCTGTATATGAATTGCAGTGCAGAGCCTTAGGATTTTGGAGCAAAGCCCTGCCATCTTTGATGGGTAACTACTCTCCATTTAAGAAAAACCTCTTAGCATCCTACTGGGCCTTAGTAGAGGCTGAATGCTTGAGCATGGGCCATGCAGTTACCATGTGACCAAAGCCGCCCATCATAAACTAGGTTTTATTTGACCCACCAAGCCATAAACTAGAGCTTGAACAGTAGCACTCCATCAAATAGAAGTATATATGTGATCAGGCCCCAAAGGCACAAGTTACATGAAGCGCCCCAAATGCCCATGTTCCCCACTCCTGCTACACCTTCTCTCTGCATGCCTGTATCTATGGCTTCATGGGGAGTTCCCTATGATCAATGTACAGACGAAGACAAGACTTGGGCCTGGGGCCGGCCTGGTGATGCAGAGGTTCAGTTCGCACATTCCACTTCTTGGTGGCCCAGGGTTCACCAGTTAGGATCCTGGGTGCAGACATGACACCACTTGGCAAAAGCCATGCTGTGGTAGGCGTCCCACATATAAAATAGAGGAAGATGGGCATGGATGTTAGCTCAGGGCCCGTCTTCCTCAGCAAAAAGAGGAGGATTGGCAGTAGTTAGCTCAGGGCTAATCTTCCTCAAAAAAAAAAAAAAAAAAAAAAAAGACTTGGGCCTGGTTTATAGATGGTTTTGTACAATATGCAGGTATGACCTGAGAGCAGACAGCTGCTGCACTATAATCCCTTTCTGGGACATCCCTGATGGTGGGACAGTGGTGAAGGGAAATCCCCCCAGTGGGAAGAACTTGGATCAGTGCATCTGGTTGTTTACTTTTTTCAAAAGGAGAAATGGCCAGAGGCACAATTATATACCCATTCTTGGGCTGTGGTCAATGGTTTGGCTGGATGGTCAGGGACTTAAAAAGAACATGATTAGAAAATTGCTAATGAGGAAATTTGGGGAAGATTATGACGAGAAACCTGACCAGGAAATGCCAGGGGCAAAGACTATGCAGATTAATTAAGTTATAGATTGATGATGACTAGAGGCCAGGGTCTTCTGGTCCCACCCTGCTGAGGACCCAAGGCCATATCTGCATGTGTGGGTAAAATGGCAAGGGAGTGGGGAGAAACCTTTCTGAGATTCACAGGAGCTCAAAGCACTGTGATTCTGCAACCTATTGGTGAAATCTTAAAAGGGGCTGAGGTTAGATTGGAAGGATATGGAGATACAATGGTTGATGGGATTAAGGTGAAAATTTGGATGAAAATTGAGATTTTTGAACTGACTTTGTGAGATGGTCACATCTTTACCTAAATTATTGGGATGGATATTGCGTCTGACCGGGGATTTCCTCCCCTACCTAAATTGTAATACTGAAGGCATGTAAGTTTGCCCTCAGGCCAGTTTTAAATGGACATGCTAAATGGGAATTAGTAGAACTGCTCAAGCCCGCACTAGTGATTAACTTAATATAGCATACCTGGTGGATAAGATTACCAGTTTAATGACATGCTAGAAGCTGGAGTGCACATACCAATGAATCCTCTGTACAATTGTCCTGTGTGGTCCATAAAAAGGCAGATGGGTCATGGAGACTAATAGACTATCAAGGCTTAAAGAAAGTTGTATTGCTCATGGCTTCATCAGTTCCAGACATGATTTTAACCATACAAAAAATACAAGCTAAAGGAGGCTGGTACTCAGTGATTGATCTTGCAATGCTTTCTCTATCTCGATCTCAGAAAAGAACCTTTGCCTTCACATGGGAAGTGTCTCAATTTACTTGTACTGTGCTGGCACAGGGTTATCTGAACTGTTCAGCTTACTGTCATAATTTGGTCATCAGGGATTTGGACTTGATATAGATCTCAAGTGTAGTAATATAGTCTATTGATGACCTTATAATATCAGAAACTGAAGAGCGAGCTAGGACTGATTTGAATGCAATGACGAGGCACGTGACCACGCAGGGATGGTTAATAAATCCAGCAAAGTCCCAATGGTAACAAGGAAAACCCTGCCCAAATGGTAAAATTCTTAATAGCAACTTGGGCAGGAACTACTCAGGATATTCCACAAGTGACTAAAAATCAACTGCTCTTGCTATCTATCCCTAGAACCAAACAAGAAGCTCCGTGTCAGGTTGGTTTATTTGGAATTTGGAGAATGCATATTCCGCATCTAGAAATATCGCTTGCTTCCATCTGAAAAACTATACAGGAGAAAACTGTAGTACGGACCTGAACAAAAGCAGGCCATGTCTGAATTACAAAAGATGATAGCTCTCTTAACACCTTTGGGCCCTTATGACCCCATTCAAATATGATTTTGGAAGTGTCTGCCACCTGAGCTATACTTTCTTCTTCTTGTCACTTCTCCCTGTGTCTGCATCAAAATAATCTCCAGGATTCTAGTGTATTCCAGTTTTCCTACACAGGAAAGATACAAAAATATTACAATGTGGACTACGAAAGAAGGGCCAGAAACCAGAGGAATTAGATATCCCAGGAGACCTCTCCAGCCTCAGGACCTTGGACAGCAACAGATCATTTGAATCTGGTTAGAATCAAAGACCAGGTATCTAAAAATGGTTAGCCAGCCCTGACTATCTTTAAAGGTGTGAGAACTTGAGCATGTTTACACTCTTGGGTTTCAATACTTTTACCTTTAAAAAAGTGGATTAAAAAAACCCAATTATATTGTCTACAAGAAATCTACTTTAAGTATAAAGACACAGATTAAAAGCAAAGTATAACTTTAGGTGTCACTTTACTAAAACAAAAAGTCAAGAAATCTGGAGTAGCTTATATTAATATCAGACAAACTAAAGTTTAGAGCAAGGAAAACTATCAGGGATAAAAAGCAGCATTAGATAATGATAGAGGTCAGTTCTCCAAGAAGACAATCCTTAATATGTGTGTACTTTACAGGGCATCAACATATGTGAGGCTAAAGCTTCAAGAAGAAACAGATGAATCTACAATTATAGTTGGAGATCAACATCACTCTATCAGTGATAGATCCAGCAGGCAGAAAGTTAGTGAGGACATCATTGAACTGAATAACACTATTAATCAATTGGATCTGACATCTATAGATTACATCATCTAACAGTAGAATACATTCTTTAAGCTCACATGGAACATTCACCAAGGTAGACCACGTTCTTGGCCATAAAACATACCTCAGCAGATTTAAAGTAAATCATACCGAGTATGCTTTCAGACCAAAATAGGAGTTAAACTAGAAATGGAGACAGCTGGAAAGCCCGTAAATACTTGGAAGATTAAACACACTTCAACATTTGGGGCAAAGACTCAAGAGAAGTTAAATATCTTGAAATAAATGAAAAGGAATACAGCTCATTAAAATTTGTGGGATGCCACGAAAGCAGTGCTTAGAGGAAAATTTATAGCATTGAACTCATATTAGGAAAAAAAAGATCTAAAAAATCACCTGTTTTATGTTGAAAAGCTAGACAAAAAAGAGCGATTTAAGCTTAAAGCAAGAAGAAACAAAACATTAGAGCCAAAATCAATGAAAAGAGGAATTCAATAGAGAAAGTCAATGAAACCAAAAGCTGGTTCTTTTAAAACATCAATAGAAGTGATAAACCTCTAGCCAGGTTAAGAAAAAAATAGAAGTTATTAATATCAGAAATGAAAGAGGGGCCATCACTACTAATCTCATGGATATTAGGATAATAAAAGGAGTATTTTGAATAGCACTATGCTCATACATTTGATAACCTAGATGAAATGGACCCTCTCTTTGAAGGACACTCTACCAAACTCAAACAAGGAGAAATAAATGTGAATATACTTATTAAAAAAATGAGTTAATAATCTTTCAGAACAAGGCACCTGACCAAGATGGGTTCACTGGTGAGTATATCATGAATGTAGATGCAAAAGTGCTCAGAAAAATATTAGCAAATTGAATTTAACAAGTCATAAGAATGCGCACTGTGTCCACATGAAATTTATTCTGGGTATGCATGGCTGACTCAACATTTGGAAAAAAAACTGCTGTAATTTAACAGGCTAAAGAAAAATGATATCAGTAGGTGTAGAGAAAGCATTTGACAACACGTAGTCACCAGACTCTTAGGAAACTAGGAATGAAAAATGGAGAATTTGAACCTAGGGTATATGAATCCGAAACTTTAGTTTTTCACCACAACCTATGTAAATCCCAAGTAAATTAGTCAGCCTTTCTGTGCCTCAGTTTCCTCATCTGAGAAGTGGGGATTATAAGAGCTCATATCCCATAAGGTTGTTTTGGTAAAAAAGGAAGGAGAAAAAGGATCTGGGAGACGATAGCCAGAGGAACCGAAGTACAGCAACACAAGGCAGTAAGAGGATGAGAACATAACATAAGAGAGGAGCACTTGCTCATGCTAGGATGGGGACTTCATTCAATGACTAAAAATGAAAAATATGAAGATTATTTTTTATTTATTGGGGTAATACAACCCAACATTTGCCAAGTCATTCTGACATGTGAATTAACTGAGATGTCTAAGTGGCGTCTAGCCAGTGTCTGAGGGTATACATCTGAAGTGGATTCTCTCATCCAGCTGCACATCCACAGTTTCTTCAGCTCCAACGGAAACCTCCCATATGCTGGAAAATAGAAGACTAGACTATCAGTGGCCCTGTGTAAGGGTGGATATAGGGAGGCTAGGGATTGGATGGTTTGAGGTTCAGAGAAAGTTTATCAGTGGGATGAAGAACATTCAGCAAGTTCAGGATGGGATAAAGGATATGAGAAATCTCACAAAAGGGGTGGGTATCATGGATGGAATGAAGATAAGGAAAATAGGTTTAGGGATAACTTGGTCAGGGACACATGTTAGTGTCAGTACTAGCAATCAGTCACATGAGGCTGGGCTCATGTCTATGCTCTTAACTACTCTGGTATCCCACCTCCCTCAGAAAGGAGCATGAGCTCAAGTTTGATCCCAGATCCCAAACCCTGGCTTTACCGCTACATAAGCTAGGAGGACCTTGGCAAAATGCTTTATCTGAACTGAGTGTCAATATTCCCATTTATAAATGAGAAAGTTAATCTTCTGACTTCAGAGATGAGGTATTCATGCCATTCAAATGCTATTTGTTCCCACATACCCCAATACGGCACCTGACCTAACAAGCTTAGAGTTGTGATCTTTTAGGATTGCACAGGAACAGCAGCTTATTTCAAAGCAAGAGTAACAACTCATTGAAAAGTTATAAACAAGAAATCCAGTATTCAATTTATAGAAATTGAAACATTTTGGGTCCCTTGGTATCATTATGTTGGCCTGACCAGCATGTTCTCTTCACCTTTGATTGACCTATGTGGGAAACCAGGTTGTAAGATAGGGTTGGTTGGATGAAGACATAAAGCTGAGTTGGCACATTTAAATGAAGGATTGTTATTTAATCACACCAAGCTTGATGTATTCCTTTGTGTTGTAGAGCCCAGTCTGCCATTGATATCTCATCCTTGGTCCAACAAGCCCTCTCCTGTACAGTGTTAGAATGAACATAGACCATGTTTGCTTCTAACTCATCTCTGCTTCCAAGACTGAATACACATCTGGCTTATTCATGTAGATTTAAGATATTCTACAGGAGAAGTGAATATCTTCAATGTTCTTACACACATCTCATATGCACACCTCTCCATCAGTTGAAAAAGGTTGTTTTGAGTTGGTCCATAAAGTCAAATTATTAAGACAAGGGAGAGGACTTTCTATGACCTTTAACATGAATCACTTCAAATGCATTGATTTATCAATTACTTGGAATGTGTAAATATTGTGCAACACAGCCAGGTACAAAAAATAGCTCACCTATTCAGGTTTTAAGGCAGAGTTCATCAGTTAGAGGAGGTAATTACTGAAGCAAGTTTCAGGATAATTTGGCTGAGGGTATAACATATGCATGGGCATAGAGGAAAGAAATAACCCTGTATGTTGCAGCAACTACAAGCAGTTTTACATAGAATGTAAAGTTTACGGTTGGGGAGCAGGTAGCAAACTTCTAGAAGTTCACAGCTTCTCCTGAGGTGCCAGAGAAGTAGGATCCTCTGTAAAGGGTGTAGGGGTGAAAATAAGATCTTTTCTGTATTGATTCTACTGCATTAGCCCCTGCCCTGACCATACCAGCTCCTGGTCTGAAGGAGAAAATTAGGATCTCTCCCCCAGGCTTATGAGAGCTAATCCCTCTTGAAGACAACAACAGCAGTACTGGTGATAATGACAATGCTTATTAAGCACCTGGTATGTTTGTCTTTTTACTAGCCCACTTATATGCAGTATCTCAGTTATAAATACTTCCCAGAGATAGGTATTATTCCTATTTTACACTTGAAGAAATGGAGATGAAATAACTTGTTCAAGGTCACACAGTGGGTATGTAACTGAGCTGGCTTGCAAACTCAAGCCTCTGGAGCTCCAAAGTCTGTGTCTTGCCACCTGTCCTAAAGCATTATGCCCCACTAACCCATGAGCATCCCATAGAATACACCAAGAGATCAACTGTGCTTTCTCAGTTTGGCTTCTCTGTCTTTCCAAGGAATGGGGTGTTAGATTGGGAACGTTTGGGTTCAGAAGGATGTAAATGAGATGCACTGCTCTACCCACAAGTCCATGGGGTCCTTCCCTCACAATGTAGACCAGAACGGAGAAAAAAATCTGCCATTTAGGGAGTAACCACAGATTTCTTATAGTTCGGGATTCTACCATCACCTCCAAATGCTGTAAGGATATCAAACTTCACTAGAGATTTACAGCCAGGCTGAGCTCTAATCCCAAGGAGATTCTGTTCTTCCCCTAGAAGGGCCTTTGATTTCTACTTGTGTCCTTAGAATAGCTGCAGACTCAAGGGAGGCCAGACACAACAAGCAAGAGCAGGACTTGGACCCAACGGATCATGACTCAATTAGAAGGTTTGTCCTCCTTAGACGTCTCTGGACCAACCCTGAGAGACCAAGGATAGCTGTGCTTAAGTATAGATTCTATGTCCATTCTTCTGGGACAAATCCTGCTATTTTCCTTCTCCACTGAGGGAGGTGGGAAGGTTATGAGTTTAGATGGAATTCCCTTGACCCCTGAACAGAATCCTTATAAGTGCCAGGCCTCAGAGGCATTTGCAGAGTGTCAGGCTCTTACTGACACTACCTAGTCGAGGTAAGGGCATCTTACAGAGGGGAACCTAGAAAAGGAAAAGAGGTCATTAGGAAGAGTTTCCAGCCTACAAGGATAAACAGCTTTGGGATGCATGGGAATCTCATTTTAGACTGTGCTCCTATAGGAGTCTCCAAGAGAAGACTCAGAGGGAAGGAATTCTCTTGGAAGAGGACTCAGAAAGGGTGGTGTCCACAGAGCCACACACAAGGAGGCTGGACTGGCCTTTAGTTCACTAATGCCAATACAAGACCCTCCAAAACACCTCTAGGTGCTTTAAATAGGCACATTATTTTATTCTCAATCAGCATAGCTAGATACTGTGCTAGCACAGGGATTACATTAGAGAATAAGAGACATGCTCCCTACTCTTATACAACTTACGTGCTGTTTGGGGAAACATACACGTAAGCAGGCAATTTGGAGCACTCTGTGTGCAGGACAAAGACAGGCACCAAGGATAGACTAAGGGTTGGAGCAGGCTTCTCTAAGATGTACCTTGCCACAGCTTAGATGTCACATGTAAGGATTAGCCAGGTGAGGAAGATGCGAGTATGTCATTCCAACATCAGAAAAGAACATGGGTAACTCTGAGGAAAATAACATAATATATTTTGGAAGGGGAAAAATTCAACCTTGTTGGAAGGTAGTGGGCTAGGTGAGGAGTAATAAGAGCTGTGACTGGTGTTGGCAAATGTATTTGGATAAAGCTCAGGTGGGAGGCCGGCCTACTGTGATTCCTTATACCCTCACAGCATCCTTGGATAGGAGCTGCAGTGGCCTCTTTCTGTTGTGTTTCAGGTGTAAAGGTTGCTTCTGACCAGGAAGACAAAAGTTAAGGAGCGTTAGGGTTTCAGGGAAAGGATGGGGGTCAGCAAAGCTAACTCCAAGGCTCAGCCCACCCCTATCTAGCAGCCGAACATCTCTCCATGTACCCCTTTCAGTTTCATGATGTATTCCTGGAGATGGATAGGAAGAGGAACAGATGAAATGGAGGTGAGACATCCCTCAGGAAAACAGCTGTGTTGTCAGGTATGGGGAAGGAAAGAGAGGAGGATGAAAATCAAACCCACCTACTCCAGGGCTCAAGGCCAGTCTGGAGGACTGAGGACACTTGGCTTGGATCTGACAAGGTCTGTGACGTAGCCAAGTCCTGCTTGCTTTACAAGAGAAATCCCTTTCTCATGCCCGTAATTCACTAGGTAAGCAGTTAGTCTCATTTAATTTGGGCTGTGATATCCTCCTACGACGACCTCTCTGCCCAAACCTGAGTGGGAACCACGGTCCCATGCTGTGACTCAGTAGTGATGGAACTCAAATGGCATGGGAAGGGAAGGGAAGGGAAGGGAAGTAGACTGCTGAGACAGCTTCCTCACTAACACCGGGGAGGGGAACTGCTGTAAGAGAGAATCATGGAAACAGGAGACACATTCACTTGGAAAGTTCTGATTTTTCCATTCAAGGATTCTTCCCTTTCTGGAGTAAGAGAAGATTATGCTCCACAGGATTACACCTTTGCTTAATATAACATCTTCAAGTCATGAAAGCCGGTTGATAGAGGTAAGGGTGACATAGACAAGTTCCCTTTTATTGTAAGTCTGGAAATCAGGGTAAAGATCATCTAGCCTTCAAATACTATGAGATTATAGCTCTTTTGCCTTTAGACTTAATGTGAAAGTTGACAATTTAACAGACCTATGTCCTGCTGAGGAAGCAGTCAGCTTTAAGACAATACTGGGTGAAGACTATACTATTGGTATCTGGTCTGATATCCATGCAAGAATAAATGGCACAGTCAAGGAGTAATTGAAGGGAATATCTGCAGAGGCCTGGGCAGGGTTAAGGAAACTGACAGGGGATGGTGCAGCACTGTGACTAACAGTTAGCAGCATTATCTAACTCAGCCCTGACCAGAGGGGGTAGATGCACTTGCCAGGACACAGGAGGGGTCGCTTTTCAGGAGCTGTGGACTTTCGTATAAAACTACACACTGCCAAATATGTCTGGCAAGAAGGGAACTGGGGGCTTAGTTCTTGATCTCTAGTCTTACTCTTTTATCTCCTGCTGATGCCTCACATTGGCTGAGCCCACCTAGAAACCAGAGGAAAGGGGGATCTGGGTGATGCAGCCTATAAAGGAAGCTTCCAGGGACACAGAACGGGCATCTGGAGGGACAAACAGAATAACCAGCACACAGGGTGAAAAACCAGACAGTTTCCCCCCAGCTAAGGCCCTCACCTCACTCCACCTGGTCACTCCAGTCACAGGCTGGTTCCTGTGTACTCCTTTCCTTCTCAGCCCCAATGACTCAGCCTTTTAATATTCCCTTCTTTTCAGCTACTGTTCCCATTTGTAGTAGTTTATGAGAATCTTGACATGGAGATGAAACCCAGCTCATGGAGAGGAGTTCTGGGGGATCAAGACACTACCATGGGATCATACAAGTTGTCATCTTACCCGCGCCATGACTTCCTAGAGAGATAGACATTCTGAAGTTCTTTGAGGTTTATTGAATGTATTTTTTTTGTTTTATGCATTAGTCTCAACTAAGAAGAGCTAATGCCTAGTTGCTATGTGTCAGATGCTGAATTCTCATTTAATCCTGACTTCTCCATGCCATGCTATCTAAGTTTATTACGAAATGAAGTCAGTTGTATTTAACTAATAAGATAAGGTAATTTGCCTGAGCTCCTACTGCTGTGATCTGAAGCCAGATCTGGAAAATTCTAAAGCCCAGACTACTGACTACTCTGCTATATTCAACCCAATTAAGCTCAGGATGTAGAATACACAGCTTCTTACATGCTTCTTCCTCACCTTGACATTCCTCTCATATACTGTAGTTCTCTTGTCCGTGGCAGATATGTTTCATAACCCCCAGTGGATGCCTGAAACCACAGATAGTACTGAACCCTATATATACACATTGTTTTTTCCTGTATATTATCTATGTATATATATACACCTATGATTAAGTTTAATTTATAGATTAGGTACAGTAGAGATTAACAGTAAAATGGATTGTAACAATATACTGTAATAAAAGTTACTATGGATCTCAGCAACCTCAGCACATGATGTTTCTTCCCTTAAGTTGAGAACTTTCACTTTTTCACTTATAGCAATTTACAGCTTGTCTTTGGCATATTCGAATTGTCAGAATCACTACTCCTGCACTTTGGGGCCATTATTAAGTAAAATACTGGTTACTTGAACACAAACATTGTGATACCACAACGGTTGATCTGATAACTACGGCTACTATGTGACTAATGGGCAAGTAGTGTACACATCAAGGATACACTGGACAAAAGGATGGCTCATGTCCCAGGCAGGATGGAGCAGGACAACATGAGATTATCACGCTACTCAGAACAGCACATAATTTAAAAATTTCAATTTTCCATTTAGTATTTTCCGACTGCTGTTGATTGTGGATAACTGAAACCACAGAAAGTGAAATTGCAAGATGAGGGGAGACTACAGTACCTAGAGAATACATTCTGATATGATCGTTCAGACCCTGAAAAACAAGACAAAACTGTTTCCTCGTCTTCTAAGTACACACATCCCTTTTAGCCAGCTGCTCTGGACTATGAGTAAGGGCACTTCTTTGCCCAAATATTCAACATCTAGGCTTTGTGCCACTCTGCACTGAATGCTATCTTCTTCCTTCCTGGGGATAAATCCTCTCTACTTCTGGAATATTCTTATATTCAGCTTCCATGAAGGCAGAAGTCCCTTGCAAGGCTCTACCTTTGCACCGACACAAACTGAGCTCAAGCTATCAGCTTTCTCCTTCCAGGAATCGCTTTGTTTCCATCCTCTGGAAGTCCCTCTTCTTCACCAGCCCACATCTCTGCCATGTGATTTCAGCCTGCAGATTAAACACTTAAGCTCATCTAATAGCTAATGCTGGCCCCAAGCTTGAGCTTTGACTTACCATAGAGTCTAGGTAGTCTCAGATCTAGTGACAGAGTCTGTTACTATCTCTTAGCATCAATGTATCTCTTTTGAGGAGCTTTCACTCTGAAACCTTCTAATATGATCCTGAGAGATACCTCACAGCCTACCTATAGATTTAATAGGTACCTGTCTGGCTTAGGTCATTTCAGTCATTGGTGCAAGAACCTTACTCCTTGAGAGTCATAGCAAAAAACATGCTCATGTATTTCATTTAAATATGTATTTTGGCTTGTGTTTCATAAGTTTTTGTGGCCATTATAACATAGTAATGACATGACACTTATACTATGACATTATTCTATAACTTTTAACATAGAAGTTTGTAGAATCTTATTTAGTCAATAATCCCATTCTTTGAGGACTTAATAAAATATCCTTGGTTTTTCATTTCCAGAAGAAAAAGTTCTACTGCATTTTGGGGTCCAAGAGATTTCACTTTTAAACAGTCATGCTCATTTTTAATAATGTCTGCTCAGTACCCAGCTCCTTCCAGCTCACTGGCATCCCAGGACTGGAGTCCCTGCACATCTGGCTGTCCATCCCCTTTGGCTCCATGTACCTGGTGGCTGTGGTGGGGAATGTCACCATTCTTGCTGTGGTAAGGGTGGAGCATAGCCTACACCAACCCATGTACTTCTTCCTTTGCATGTTGGCTATCATTGACCTGGTTCTGTCGACTTCCACTATGCCCAAACTGCTGGGAATCTTCTGGTTTGGTGCTGGTGACATTGGCTTGGATGCCTGCTTGGCCCAAATGTTTCTGATCCACTGCTTTGCCACGGTTGAGTCAGGCATCTTCCTTGCTATGGCTTTTGACCGTTATGTAGCCATCTGTGACCCACTACATCATACCACAGTGCTCACTCACACTGTGGTGGGACGTTTGGGGCTAGCTGCCCTCCTCCGGGGTGTACTCTACATTGGACCCCTGCCTCTGATGATACGCCTGCGGCTGCCCCTTTACAAAGCCCGTGTCATCTCCCACTCCTACTGTGAGCACATGGCTGTGGTTACTTTGGCGTGTGGCGACAGCAGGGTCAACAATGTCTATGGGCTGAGCATTGGCTTTCTGGTGCTGATCCTGGACTCAATGGCCATTGCTGCCTCCTATGTGATGATTTTCAGGGCTGTCATGGGGCTGGCCACCCCTGAAGCCAGGCTTAAAACCCTGGGGACATGCGGTTCTCACATCTGTGCCATCCTGATCTTTTATGTTCCCATTGCTGTTTCTTCTCTCATTCACCGGTTTGGTCACCAGGTGCCTCCTCCAATCCACACCCTGCTGGCCAACTTCTACCTCCTCATTCCTCCAATCCTCAATCCCATTGTCTATGCTGTACGCACCAAGCAGATTCGAGAGAGACTTCTCCAAATCCTGAAGATAGAAATTAAGATCAGATGACCAAGACTGCGTTCTCTCTCAAAGGAGCTCATGGAGAAGGTATTAAAATACAGTAGGCAGCTTCCCAACTGGGAACTTCTCAAGCAGTCTGAGCTGTTAGACCCTGTGGTCTCCAGCTTTTGTAATTCCAAGGAATGCTTAGAAAGAATGTACAAATCTAAACTCTAAGGGTAGAATTTTTTTTTAATGATTAAAGGATATTTGAGTTGCAGAGAAGGTAAAACAATGACAACATTAGTAACACAAGTAGCAGTTAATGTTTCTGCAGCACTTGTCATTAATTCTTACAAATATCCTGACATTGTCTGAGGTAGGTAGTGTTGTTCACATTTTACACAGAAGGAAATAGGCAGAACACTTGCTTTATAAACTGCATACAAAGTTTCTTAAGCTGTCTAGATCAAATGTTTTGGTTGGAGTTTGTGATACATTGTGGTGTTATATGAGACTACTTTCTACTTAGGTTTCTGTGTGTATTTAATAAGTAAATCCTAAAAACTAGGTCATTGCATCAGAGTGGCCTCAGCGGCAAGAAAAGTGTTTTTCTGATTTAAACTAACAATTGAGATGCAGCAAAAACTGCCTGTATCAATAAAACACGGAGAGTTCCAGAAAATGACTGACCTGTATGTCCAGCAGGTATGGGGAATACCACTCGTGAAAGAGAATGTGGCCTGGAAAAGATATCTGCTCAATGAAAGGAAGTGAGACAAGATGACCACCAAGGGCAATGTTGAAACGTGTATTTTCCCTGAAGGCTGCTCCCATCAAGTGGCCTGAAGCAAGTGAGGGCTCCATAGAAAGGAAAACCTTCCCCTTCCCACAGAAGCTCTCCTGCACCCTCGATCCATCTGTAGGATCTCTGATCGTAATGTGTTTAAGTGGATCATAAAGGAAGGTAAAGCTATGAGTCTGAGCATTTGCAGGAACATTGACTTTATCTTCCAGATTAAATGTTAGCTCAATGCCTAGAAAATGGATAATATATATAAGGCACTTAGCTGCTACTGATAGAAAATTACTAATGTAATTCCCACAACCACATAGTAAGGGCAGGAATGACTATTTACAGATGAGGAAACTGACTTCCCAGAAGTGATAAGAATTGCTCAAGGTCACTCAGTTTATAAGAGGTAAAATCAGGATTAAGCAGTGTTTCTTTAAACTCTAAAGCTTCTAGTTTTTCTGATCCTCATTTTCGTCAACTGTGAAAAAGTTGAAAGGCCTTTTCCCCTGTGGTCTCAATGATGCGTGTTTTGCGTTCCCACCTCAGCAGACATTAGCTATGCGCATTATCCTAGAACAGAGTGCATAGATCAACAAAGCAGTCTCCTCTCAGTGTTCCCTTCCCAGAGGGACAGCCAAGGGTAGAGCTGGGTTCAATCCAAGTGCGATTACAAACTTCATCACTCCATGAACTAAACAGTCAGGGAGATGTTGAGTGTACTAGGCTTCAGGCATACAAACTATCAATGGGCATGACATAAAGGAAATAGTCAAGTGCAAAGGAAAGGCCACTTCATGAGAACCAGAAAAGAAATATCTTCTGATTTTGCTTTGGCTATTTCAATTAATTGCCCCACTATTGGGATATCTAGAACGTGTGATCACTAGCTTTCCAATTATATTCATATATATATATTTTAACATCTCTGTCTTCTATCCCGTTACTCCATTATGATTTTTAGCTTTCCTGAACCTTATGTCAGAGTTTGGAGGAGTCAAATTCTCTTCTCCTTATGAGTGGAAAAGCAGTCATAAGCAAAGACCTCACCATGGTTAGGGACCAGGGGAAGACGTTTAGAGTTGGTGCCAAGTATATGCTTGCTAGCCTTTTCTGTGGAGCACGAGAAAGTGAGGGCAAGGCTCAAATGCAGAACTACCTCTGCAGTTGTTTTAATATATCATCCAACCACCAGGTTATAACCTCCAGATGGAAATTAGAAGTCTTGCTATTCTCCTACATTGTAGAACAGTTTGATTTTCTGAGTGAGAGTATATTCATGGGGGTTAGACAAACTTGGACCCAACTTATGGCATTCTTCTTATGAAAGAAAAGCAGTAGGATATACTGGAGTATATGAGGAAGCCATTTGGTTTAAAACCAATTTGGCCTGAAATTGTTTTTCATAAAGAGCCTGATGTGGCCTGTTGAGCATGCACTGTATATCATTATACATCTGCTTTAAACATTTACAGTGTCCCAAAGACAAGAATGATGTCCTTAAGGATAGGGATGCAGCTTCCTCCCATATGGGCATTTCCTTAAGGATAAACATCTCTTCCTAGAGATGAAGGATTGACTACTAACCTGCTATGCTAGCAAAGCAATGTCATGACTGTTTTAAAAGGGATATTCCTGTCATATGTGATGCAAATTCTTTATTCCAAGGCAGTATATAACTACTCTGTGCAGCCCCCTTATGGGTATGCTTCCTTCCTTGCAGAAGGAGGCCCCTCCCAAAACTATATTCCTCAGACCTGGCTCCTAATAAACTCATCCCAATTTTGATTTATAGATTATGGATTATTTTACATTGATACTTCCTTTGGAATTCAGCCTGGCACATGAATTAACTTGCCTTTATTCTGCAAAACTGTGAAGTCTGTCAAATTAGAATTGAGGGACTACAGCAGCCATAATCAATGTCTTACATATTTTAATGTTGTGAAATGTCGATGCAGCCAAGAGGCACTAAGTTGCTTACCTAACCAGAAAAGGCTGAGGAGTTTACAGAACATATAAGAAACCAGCGATTGTTGTGGCAACTTTTAACTGTTGCCCACAACTCCTAGGGCAGGCAGTGTGATTGAGCCTTAGCTGCTGCCATCTCAAATACACCAATACCACCATGTTCTGCCAAGGGCATGCTTCTTCCAAGCAGCTCCCAGCCGGTGACTGGGTATGACAAGGACATAGGGGAGGCCCGTTCTTGCAAGACAACACTTTCAATAGGCAACTATGGCTCTTAGACTCCTCATTGATCTTGCAAAAGCTTTCAGAAATATGTTAAGGTCTAAGACATTCCTTCCTTCTCTCTCGATCCTTTATAGAGGTCAGACTGGCATTGTGATGCAATAGCTCACTCAAGATCCTCTGGATCCCTCCACATTTTCCCACATAGGCATAACGTCCAACAAATCTCACATGTCTGATCCCATTTGTGGTCAGATTCTTGGGGGACCAATAGTGGTCAGAGAAGGCAGAAGGCAAGATGGGGGCTCACTAACTACCTGGTGGATCAAGAGGAGGCCAGACTAGTTAGTAGGTAGGGCATAGGTAGTACCTCACACAAGATGGTGGCTCAACTGCTAAAGATTTCACTGGTGTTGAACTAAAAACATCCCCGTACAGGAACACATGGTTGTAGGCGTGGTGATTCCAGCATCTGGAAAACATGGTGGTGGGGGGGGAGACAACCTATAAAGACAGTGAAGTTTGTTTTTCTAAGTTGTATTGGTGTCCTGCAGAAGGATAGCGAGATTGAGGTCTATTAACAGGAAGTGAATGGTTAAGTTTGAGAGCCAGAATGTCTGTTTGATAGCTTAAAAGAGGCCCTTATACTCCTGCACTGATACACAGCTGAGCAGCAGGCTAAAGACAATTGTTAGAGACACAGAGCATAGGAGATGTTTGGATGCTCAGCCAAAAAACATCTGTTATTCTAAGGTCAGGGCTCTATTTGGGAGACTCTGGGACATAACATGGCATGAGGACATCTGGATAGCTGCCCTTGAGGATGTTGGCACTGCAGATATCCTAAATGCTTTAGGCTTTCAGAGGTGACCCACTTTTCCTTAGTAAGAGGTAGCACTTCTGTGAGGCAACAGGTGTCCCCTCAGGAGATGTTCTCACCTCCTCTCCTGGCTGCCAGGCTGACAACTAGGGATAAAAGGCAGCAGACCCTTGCTGGGAATGGGCAGGGCCTGATATGGGAAAAAAGTAACTAGACAGTAAAGGAGTTTTCAAAATTAGCTAGCACACATACCGACAGGAGACACGAGTGTCCCTGGGATTGGATTTGAGAGGACTTGATCAAGGGATATCATGGACTGGAAGATGAAATGAAAAAACATTAAACCCGGGGGCACTTTCTTAGGATGTGGGATTTATCACCGTTGCAAGAACCCTAAAAGATAGCACAAACTCACTGCAAGTTTGGCTCTTTTAAGTCTGAAAATGAAGGCTAATGCTCAGCAAAGTGAAAATGCTTAGGTTGCCCTGGAAGATGGAGGAAGAAAAGGGAAGTGGTCATGTGTAATAGACATATTAGGTAAGGACAGAAGACCTAGAGAATTAACATCAATGGAGGACATGACATCAAAGCCATCATAAATAACCTAATGACATGGGCACTAGCACCAAGGAGAAGTTCAATGGTGGCTCTCCTCTGCATACCAGAGCTGATGGCAGCAAAGGTAGTTACAGATGTGGGCTCTAACACCTGTGGGGAAAATGGGACAATAAAGGTCAGGCAGAAGGACTAGACCACAAGTCAGAAGGCTGAAGTTACTCTAAGAACTGACAAAGCTAAAGGAGCTTAGCCCACAGGAAGTTGTGGAGATGACAGAGTATTGTGTCCCAAGGGCCAAAACAGATGGGCAGCCAGCAAGGGTCTGCTTACCATTTATAAGAACAAGGCAAGAATGAATTAGAAGGCTGAGGATGATTACTCCAATGAAGTCAATCTCTTGCTCAGTTCCCATAACTGTGCCAGTTTTCAGGTCTAGCACTCATTAACTAAAGAGATACCTGGATCCCTAAATTGAAGAACTCTGAAAAGCTCATGCCTATTATATACCATGATGATTCCTCTCAAAAGATAACTGGCCATTTACTCAATTTTATACTAGAAACAGGAGAATGCTCAGACATGGAAGATTATTGAACAGAATTTGAGTTGACATTGATATGCAGAAGTCAAAAGCATAATCATGGTCCCTGTTAGAGTTGGGCCTTTGCTCTAATAGAGTCCAGTTAGTAAAGAGAGTCCTGGAGAAAGTCCAGTTCTCAGTGTGTCCTGGTTGCACAAACATCCAGTGGTAATTTCTCCAGTCACTTAGTCCATAATTAGAGTTGATATACTTGGTAGTTGGAGTAACTACCATATGGTGAATCTGGCTTGTGAGGTAGGAGCTAGCACAGTAGGGAAGGCCAAGTGAAAATCTCTGAAACTTCTCTCTAAAGTAGTAAAAAAAAAAAAAAAAAAAAAGAAAAAAAGCTTCCTAGGTGCATGATAGAGAATTGGCAAATGTATTATTTTTCATTCTGGTTATAAAAGACCAAAACCAGTTTATATTCACATGGGGCAGGTTATAGTACTCATATACAGTTTGCCTCAGGGTCATGTTAACTCTTCTTTCTTGTGCCATAACGTAGCCCTGAGATGACTGGACATCCTACAGAAGATTAGTGGTCCTTCAACAGCATCATGTTGATTGGGCAAAATGAGTGAGAGTGTTTGGTATAGTAGAGTCCTTAGTGAGACAGAAGCTCCAAAGGGTAGGAGACAAATCCTAAGAATATTCAGGAACCCAGCACTTCAGTCGAGCTTTAGGAGTCCAATGGTAAGGAATGTTACCAAAGTAAAAGATCTTCATCATGCATCTACTACAATGAAGTATAATACATGGCAGGCCACCTTGGATTCTAGAGATAACGCATTCCTCACTTAGGAATCCTGCTTTTGTCCTTATACAAAAAGACATAGAAGGCTTCCAGCTTTGAGAGGTCCCAGAGAGAAAGGGCTCTGTTTCAGGTCCATGTTGTGGTGCTGGTGCAAGCATCACTGCTGCTTAGGTCTTAGGAACTGGCAGACTCAGGTGTTGGAGGTATCAATGATAGAAAAAGCAGCATTCAGTTTATGGAATTCTCTACACAGGCCTGTAGTACTGGAGTTAGGCTGTGTTATATATAGCAGAAATTTGTAGAACGTTGAGAAATAGCTCTTGACATTTTACTGGACCCTGTGACAGACAGGACACTTGGCCATGGGCCAAGAAGTGATCATGCATCCAGAACTACCCATTATGAGATCTGCTTTATCATAAAATCATATAGCTCCAGCAGTAGTATATAATGGTGGAAGTGGTTCATCCAGGTTTAAACATAGGAGGACCAGAGGGCATAAGTTGAGTAGGTATCCTAGACTTGCACATCATCAACATTTGCAACAGTCCCCCTACCCTGGATCACAGTAATGGCCATATGAAGCAGTCTATTACAACCAACTGAAGGAGGAAAAAGCCAGACGTTGGTTTGCAGATGTGTTGGAAAAGTACGACCTAAACTGGATGGCAGATACATTACAATCACATAAAGGGGTGGCCTTGAGGCCTTGACATGGTAGAGGATCAAAGCCTTTCCAGTTGGTGGAATTCCAAGTGGTGCAAGTGGTCATACACTCTGTGAAAGTGGCCCAAGATGACAATATCTAAATCTTTGGGCAGGGGCCTGGAAAGAAAAAGACTGGAGGATTAGAGGCAAGGAGGTTTGGGATAGAGGTATAAAGGTGGGCATATGGGAGTTGAGCCAAACTGTGAAGATTTGTGTCCGTATAAAGTATCCATCAAGAGAGGCACTGAACAGGTGAAGTGATTCTGCCAATTGATAGTCATCTTCGATCACCTCAGAAGTGGTATGGTGGGTTGTTAGATGGAGTGGCAACAGTAGCAGCAAAGGAGAGTGTATGGACCCAATCATGTAGACTCCCACTGACAAAAATTGACTAGCTACTGCTGCCTCTGAGTGTCAGGAATAGACATCAATGCTGAAACCCAGATACAACACTATTATTCCCCAAGGAGGCCATCTGGTGACAAGTCAACTACTCTGGACCTCTTCTATCCTGCAAGGCCCAGTAGTTTGTACGGCCACTGATACATGCTTATTCTGGGTATGGATTCACCTTTCTTGTCTATAGAGTTTTGGAAAGTACTACTCCACATATCACTCCCAATGATCCACTAGGGGAGTTTTGCTTCCTGCCCCTGAAAGTCTTGGCTCTACAGGGTTGGAAGCCTTGGTCCTCAAAGGGGGTTCACTCTTGCCAAGGAACACAGCAAGTGTCCCATTGAGCTACAAGTTATAGCTGCCATCAGGTTTCTTTGGACTCCTATGCCCAGGGACCAAGAAATTAGAAGAGAAGTTACCATACTGGCAGGAATAATTGACTCTGAATTGAAGTGATAGGGCTGCTTTTGTACAATGGATGAGGGGAAGAATCTGTAAACATGTGCAAAAGCCAGATAATCTATTTGGGCATTTTATGGTACTCACTTGCTCCATTGTAACCATGAGTGTACATGTGCAACAACCCCAAAATGGGAAGAGTAGGATTACCAACGATTGAGCCCCCTCAAGAATGAAGATTTAGCTCACACCACCAGGTAAGCCACGAAGATTTGCAAAGGGCAGCTGAGGGTGAAGTGAATTCCAAGTAGATAGGAGAGGATGAATAATAATTGTGGCTCTGAGTTGGATCTCAGGGACTGGGGCTATAGTTCATCCCACTAAGCTTCCTTAAGTTTACCCTTAGCAAGATAGGCCCATGGGAAGTATGGAGGAGCTGCTCCCCAAATCTGTTTGAAGGAGATCTGTAATACAAGAATGGATTGTGGTGGCCATGAAGATATGCTTCACAGATTTGACTGCAGGGAGCATATTTGACTGATGGCCCCAGTCAATGTGCCCTGAAACCCATCGTATTGCCTAGGCTCTACTGCCAATGGGCTGCTTCCAACCAATGGATGGGCACAACACTAATAAGGCAGGTCTATTTTTGTGACTCCTCATGGGTGCCTTTGGCTCGAGGAATCCCTGTAGCCTTGACAAAAGTTTTTAGAAATGCATTGAAGTCTAAGACCTTCCTTCCCTTCTTTTCTCCCTTCCTCCCAGAGAGCAGGCCTGCATCTCTCATGGTTCTTCCAGCCTCAGGATCCCTCTTTAATTTCCTTCATGGGCATTTCCCCTCAATAACCTGACATCTAATTCCATGTTGGCACCTGCTCCTCAGAGGGCCCATTCTAATCCAGTTATGGTGAGTACCACTGAAAAATCTTCAATTCATGCTCACAAGTCTCTCCTATGGGAAGAGCTAATGCCTCTTATGAATGTAAATCCCTCATGAAATCTCTTTTCAAGACACTGCTCCCAGATACTTGAGAATAAGAGCCATGTAACTGTCACAGCCTTCAATACATAGCTTAACAATGCTTTCCCTTCCTTATCCTAGAACAGAATACAAGAGGGAAGTTCTAATGCAGGTATAAATCTGAAGGACCAAGTCTCAGAAGTGTGCTATAGGAATTGAGTTAAAGGTTCAGCCTAAAGGCAGAGCAGCCCCCTTGAAATTAATACAGGCACTCCCAATAATGATGCCCTATGGGAAGGGAGACACCGCTATGAGAATAGCCTGAGACTGCTCTAGACTAGTGGAATGACCTTGTTACAACCCAGTTTCCTCAGTTTCTCTGTAGCAGCTTGTTTTTATGTCAAGTCCAGTTATGGATAAAGAACCACCACTATGTTTTGTTTTCATTCTAAGCTGTTCCTCCCTCTCCCTCCCAACTCTTGGACTCAGAACATACGGGAAAAGAGTATAAGGAATGTATTACCAACTGCTTGGCTTTTGTAAGGACAGAACTTATTAGCTCTAGGTTCCTAGAGTAAGCAGACTAAAAAATACTTCTGAATGAAGTTCTGCATCTCAGCCACTCAGATGAGTTTTTAGTTGTGTGGACTACCCATCTGAGTTGTTAGGACCTCCTTCCTAGGTTGAGGTCCCTCTTTCCATTTGTTCCTTGAGGCTGCCCTACCTTCATCTCTACTCGGAGCTCACTCTTTGAAAATGTCTTACTCATTTTATAGTTATTACCTAAAGGGAAATTCTCAGCCCAAAAGTAAGGTTTCAATATTAAGACATTCATGGCTAATGGTCTTTGCCCATCTTTGGTGACAAATAATTGAATTTATATTTCCTATATCATATCAAACAAATACCTTCCTCCTCAGACTACAGTTCATCCCTCGAGTGCTGTTGAATGATCTGTGTTAAGATTTCAGGGCGTTAGAGGTAGATATAGACACCTGACAAGTGAAAATATTTTTCTAAGTTCTTTTGTAATATAGTATCCATCACACAGATGAGAATCTCCAACATGGAGAAATCTTAGATGGGCCTGTTAGAATCACAAAGGTCAGACAGAAAAACTTTGAAAGACTGGGTCCCGAGCACCTTTAAATGTCTTCTTGGCGGGGGGAGGGGTGAGGTTCACATTAAAGTAAGATGGTGAACAAGTATAACTGCTGGTCCTCTTCCTCAAGATCAGTCCAAGAGGTGCCATATGTGGGAAACTCTAGAACAGAAGTTGCGACTCTAGGGGAGGTTGAGCTGGGGAATGACCGGTGAGTTTGTGGGGCAGTGGCTTTGGATGTCTTCTGTGTCAGGCCAAACAGTGCAATGAGAAGATACAGCAGAAAATGAACTGTATGAGTTTGGGTCTTGTTCCTTGCCTGCATTGCTTTTAGAACAAGCAGTGCTTACTTGACACTTGTGCTGACTTGCGTCCTCAGAAGTAGTCATGGCAGCAGAGAAGCCATGAAAAATAGCTCGAGTACAGTACAACTAATCTCAAGTAATAACGTCCCTACCACTCTTACATTCTCAAGACTGGCAATTTACCCATGGAGATTTCTCCCCCTAAATCTGCTTCTCCCTAGGAGACACAGGTCAATTTGTTTTGTGGGCAGGGGAAAGATTTACTGTCTATACTTGGTGCCTTGCACTCTTCATCCTGGGGCTTATACATCCTCTGATGCTGGGGAATCTGCAGTGAATGTGCATTGTGATAGTAGTCAATATCACCAGTGGAAGTGAACTCACAGGATGATACAAAGATTTGAGGAACAAATATTTCAGAAGAAAAAAGACTCCATGAAGGGGCTTGTCCAGTGGCATATTGGTTAAGTTTGTGTACTCCACTTCAGCAGCCTGAGGTTTGCCGGTTTGGATCCAGGGTATGGACCTATGCACCGCTCATCAGGCCACGCTATGGTGGCTTCCCACGTACAAAATAGAGGAAGATTAGCATGGATGTTAGCTCAGGGCCAATCTTCCTCACCAAAAAAAACCTCCACTGAATTAGAATCCATCAGAAGTGGAATTATTAGAATAGATGAGCCACTAGCAGCAGTGGTCACATTTGTATTAGTATGTTAATAAGATACAATAGGCTTTTAACATGGCATAAAGTTGACTTAGCTTTATAGAAACAGGACAGGAAATAGAGCTGTCCACCATCCTCAATCCTATCAGGAAATCCTACGACTATGCAGCTTCTTGGACCCCTCGTCCCTGCAGAGATGTGAATGGTGGTTAAGGATGAGCCTAAAATGTGTCATGTTCCACCTTCACACGGATCGCTGCATTGATTTCCCATCAGAGTAGCGTCATTTTAGTTATATAGATCCAAGACTGTTACAGGCCCCTGAGTCTAGGTAGAGTCTCACAGATCAGCAGATTCATGGTAAACAAGACAATCAGGTCTTTGTGTACAGGATTTCACCTTTATCTTAACTCAGTAAGATAACTTAGTGATTTGAATCTAATTGCTGTTTGATTTCTAGCCCCTGATTTCTATATTCGGATTCAGGATAATATAGAGTAGGCCCGTGTTTCACTACAACTCATGGGAAAGTACTACCTTTATTACTGTGAGTTAGTTTTCTGGTTTTTAGAAAAATCTTACTCCCACCCTAACTAATTTTACAGTCTGTTTTTGAAGATGCTACAGAGAAGGACAAATGAAGTGCAACCTGAGGTACAACATTTGTCTCCCAAAGATATGTATTGCTGGTTGCCTCAAGGTTACGTAGAGATTGTAGAAGTGTGGACAAGGTGAACTCCCCATGAGGACTTGACATTCATTTTAAGTACATTATCTGTACTAAGGAGCACACATTGTATTCACATATACGCTAGTTCCAGGTCTCACAGTGTGTATTCTGTATGGAAGACCATAGCAGATGGCTAGCTTGTCAAAGAACTTTGACAATAGCAAAGCTCAGCATGAGGAATAGAAAGATTCTCTCTCCAATTCAGTAAACTTTCGTAGTTCAGATGCCTGTGTTACCCTATCAAACTAAAGTAACCAAAAGGACATTTTTATATTCTAAATAGAGGTGAGACTATGTTTAGTTCATCGGCAGGTCAACATTTGGAAGAATTGTACTGCAATTGGTCCATACCTGGGTCAACTTTCAGCTCACACGAGGTACAGTGGGGTTCTTCACATTATGCTTTTAGAAGTAGGCGAAGCCTATTGCTATTTCAGCTGATAGTCTCACTGCTATTAAGTCTTTGTCTAGTTACACATCAAAATACTGCTCTAGAATTAAGACACAAATCATAGAAACTTCTAAGGAAATGGGAAGTACTATTTCTAGAGAAGTAGAAATGTGATATGCTCTTTAACAAGATGTGACTCCTGGAACTCAATTGTTCTGTCACAAAGCCAGTAGTTAAAAAAAAAAAAAAGAAAAAGATTTGCTAGTTCAACAAGAAGCTTATGTAATTGCATTCTTTACTATGAGTGTTTTGTATTAAAACCGAGTTCATACCATAGGATGTGGCTAAATATCACTTTAGAAGTGTAACTTCTGTTTATCTATAAAGAATGTCAGAATAATGAAAACATAGAATAAACTGTTAAGATGTACTCATGTATTGCTTAGTGTGGCTGTGTAAACATTTCAAAGAAGCTGGTGTGTATACAATTTTATTTCCATTTGGAGCAGTAGGACTGTACGTAATTGCTCAGGAAGCTTATTGAAAGTAAAATTTGAGCCCTACAGAGATTGCCTCTGAGTCTTCAGTGGAGTTGAGAAAAATCTATGCTTTTAATTGATGCCATAGATGATTTTGGCCCAGCTGGTCCAGTTTTTGGTAACCTATCATAACTGCTATTTTCTAAAGAGTACTTTCTCGTTATAACCTTTATACATATTCTTACAATTCAGAGGTAGAAGTAGTTTTTAGAAGGTAGTCATAGTTGCTAAGTATTGGGTATTTTTCGACTACCTTCAAAATGTGTTTCAACAGAAAGTGAAATCTCTCCAGCTGTCATTTTTTGCAACAGCTGTCCAAGAAGCAACATTCTTAAGTTGGCTTAGTGAAAGCGAAACACTATGCATTTTGAATTTAATTTAGATACATGTTTCTGAATAGCCAGGTTTGAAATCTACTAAAAACTTAGAGAATCTTTAAGTTGGGGTTTCACTGCAAATTCAGCAGAGTTCTTAACAGTTCAAAAGCCCTCATTTTAGAATAAGTTTTTAAAGAAATAAGTGAAGAATTGACTTGACCCAAATTTTGGGCTGGCCTTATTCTCTGAGCCCTTGGGAAGTGATCTCTAAGCTCTTGGAATGTCATGCCTGATAAGTGTCTGTTTTCCTGGGGGCTTTGGGCCACATCAGATAGTCTAACAACGTGATTTAGTGTGTGGGCTTTGGGTCACAGGTGTCAGCTTGACCTCTGGAGGGGCTGGAGACTGAAGTTAGCCACTTGAGCAGGCAGCCAGGACTGTGTGACCAAGGCCCCCAAAAATCTCTGGACACAAGGCTCAGATGAATTTCCATGGATAGAAGATATCCTATGAATGGTCAGAAATTGTTGCCAAGAAAGTTAGTGCTGTGACTCTACTGGAAGGGGACACTAGAATCCCTGTGCATAGCACTTTTTGGGATTCTGCCCTTTCTGATTTTAATCTGGATCCTTTCACTGCAATGAAACTGCAATTATAACAGCTTTTAATGAGTTCTGTGAGTCTTGAGTGAATTACCAACTCTGAGGGCGGTCTAGGAGATCTGAACATATAACAGTTGTCAGAAATGAGGGTGGTTTTGTGGACCCCAAACCCTGTAGTTGGAATCAGAAATGGAGTGGTCTTGTGGACTGCTCTAACTTCACAGAAATTTAGTGAGAATAAGTTGCCTGTTTAAATGTCAAATTAGCAGTTTAGTTTTACTTAACCCCAGTCATCAATATTTTCAGATTCTGTCACTGGTGATCCTTTAATCTGATTTCAGTGATTTCCTTGAATTTTCTTGAGGCCATAAGCACAGCTCCTGAAAGGCTCCCAACAAAAAGAGAATGTGAAGGTTTACATTCACCAGCATCTTTAGGCTCTAACCTATCAAAACAAAACTAGTCCTCTCAAGTTGATCAGATGTACATTTTTATGGTCGTCTTAGGTGCTTGTTTTGCTATCAAAGGCTTTGCTTTCCATCAGGAAAATAAAGTTCATTGACCCTACAAATGCAACGAGAAGAAGTGTCTCTTCCATTTCCTTCAGTTGGCATAATTAGCTTTATCTGAGATTCGGGCCTTCATACTTTCACATTCCCTAAGTAAGATGCTAAGAGGTTAAATTTGGCTGTGATTTGTGTTGTTTTCTATCAAGTGCTTAATATCCATTGGAAGCAGAATCAGAGATAAAAAAAAATGGAGAGGCCTAATGTGGTGAGACTTGGGGGTCTGATAGAGACCTTTCCGGTAGAAATTACTTTGTGATGTCTTATCTCCATGTTTTCAGAGTAATCTATTTGACTATTAAAAGTAATCATGGCCTAGCTCTCACCTATTTTAAATTAGACCTTAGTTTGTGTCAGTTACCACCCACATATTTAAGTCTACAAAGCCTAGGCATCTAGTGATCATCATGTCTTATTTCATGTTAAAAACACTGGTTGCAGGAAAATTGACAAGAGTTCTAAATTTCTACAGAAAAAAGTTGTGCTAAGTTTCTTTTTCATTTTTTTTTTTTAAACACAAAAAGAGTTTCAGAATCGTGTCACTGGAACTTCCTGATACCTAGGATTACCACTGTTCTCAAAGTCAACTGGCAAATTGATTTCTTTCAAAGCCTAAACACTGAGTTTTCAGCCAAGTGATGTATGTTTCTACATTTTGAAATCAAAGTAGGTTTTCTGATAAGGAGACAATCTTTCCTGACATGATATTAGTAAATTAAGCCAGATTAAGGATAGAAGTTCTAAGAATATAGGTAGTGAGGAAAAAGCAGGAGTCAAGAATTCTGATCAAGGATCAGGCAGAAGAACCCCACTATATGTGGCTTCATTTTCTACTTAGGTATACGGGAGTATAATGCAGGAGAGTGTAGGTGAAATTGTGGTCATTGGGTGGCCGAGATTAAGTGCCCAAGAGAACAAAAGTCTCAGGTAAGAGTCTAACACACTGTACTATGACTAAGTTTTGGAGGAAAGAATGTTGTTGAGAGAAGAATTATTTAATCAGAACGCATGTTCTACTTGAAAAGAGGTCTCATCTCTTCTGTGGAAAGAGGGCCTCTCTCTCCCAATCCCTACTTCATGATGATCTCTAGCTAGAGCAGACTTGAAGTCATACAACCCTGGAGGCCAGAGACCCAACTGTTCTGACACATGACAATGCATGACACCCTGAAGTCCAAGATGCCCATTGTAAAACATATGTAAACTTTTTGCCAAACTTATAGCAATGTCTTGCTAGGAGGAAAAGACTCTTTAGGGGATATGGGCTCCAGAAGAGAAAGTCTTTAAGCTAGCTGGTTACTGCTTCTCCTGAAGAAGAGAGGCTACAGATGAAAGGCTGATGACAAATGAATGGGACTATCCCCATGTTGAGGAATCATTTGAGCAAGAGTGGGGAAGCGTCAACGGATCTCTATCACACTGATAACTGCAGTTCCTATGGAGTTTCCCTTAACTTCATATTATGCTACTGAAATATACAGAAGTCAGTACTGAGTATCTTGTAGCTTTTGAAAAATATGCTTGGATTACTTCATTGAAAAAGGCAATTCTGCACTTGGAAAAGAGTACAGATGAATGTGGGGAAGAAAATTTATTTCCTTGCCACAAAAAAGACTTCAACTATAGCATGAAATATCCCTGACTAATGTCATTTCAGGAAGCAAGAAACATCTCATTTCTGAAATCTAGTTGAGCAGTGTTTCTCTTTCACTCAGACCCAGAAACAAGATGAAATGGAAAATTCTCCAGGCGATTACAACACAAGTGCTCAACCTGAGGGTTTGAGCATTGTTCTGCAAGCTCATGAGGCAGAAGCTTACTTCCCATTAAAAAGTCTGATCCAACTGGCTCTTAAGTCTTAGACCTGGAGAACAGGAAAATCACTGGTAGGCATGAATCAGCTTGCTGAGTCTTCAGGTAAAGCTAGATTTACTTTAGATTAGATATACTAATAGAATGACGTTGAAGGAAGTCCTGAAGGAATGCCAGTAGAATGCCTGAGGAGACTAAGGGACAGGGGCTGAGTTTCTGCTTCAGTTCATGTTACCAAGTGGACACAAAATGAGGCCTTATGTAAGTGACTGACTAGCAGGAGCACTGGGAGAAGGTGGGGTAGAGGGAGATGGCTGGCTTCTGAAAGCAACCAGAGACTCGGACCAGTCCCCACTCCTCCCATCACCTCCCCCATCCATGGCCCTTCTACCATGAACACTCCTAAAATGCCATCTGCCTGTAGTCATTCCCTTTTTTCTTTTCAGTTGAGCTGAGGAGATAAGGAAAGGACAAGAGGGTCGGGCAGGGAGGGGCTATTTTGGATAAGTAAGGACCTTCCCTAGGCCAGGGAGTCCTTTACTTCAGGAGAATTGAATCTGTTGTGTCCATATTTAGGCCTCTTTGAGGAACTTTATAGGGCCCCTTACCAAGAAACCAGAGGCCAAGCCACTGGCTTGATTAAACTTAATTTTTACTACTTTTCTTGACCAATAAAGGATCTCATGGAGATTTTATACCCCTTCCCAATCATACAAACAAGGATTAACCCATTCAAATTAAGTTAGTTCTGAAGATCAGAGATCTCCAAATGTTATTTCACCAGGTGACATATCTAGGGTTCTCATTTAGCAAGACTTAAACTTCAAGTTTCTTAGGCTCCTTAAGGCCTAACCCAGGAAATCTGCAGATATCCCTTGGTCAAGTGTAATAGACAATGATGTGCCACCCAGCTTCCCTTTAGTGAGAGATTTGTTGCCTCCACCGTTGTCACCAACCAGCCTTTAGCTGTTGGCCTCTTTAGGGATCCTCATTCTCAAACTTCAGGGCCATACATCTTCTAGGGCAGCCCAATGACTGACCAATGAGGGGATAAACATGGTTAACATGGCCCAAATTAGGACAAAGCTGAAAGACCATTCTAGAAACAAAGCTCCTGGAGGAGTTGGGCAAAAACTACTATTGAATCTGCATCATAGCTTGCTTTTTATCTCTGTGCACTTCTTTTCACTCCCTTCCACAGGGCACACTTTACACATCCTGCACAACCAACATTTTGTACTGAGAGAGATCCAAGAAAGTAGACACTAAGATAAGATCTTCGAGTTGCAGCACTTCTGTCTATCTGGTAATGAAGACCCCATCCCTCATGGTAGATAAAGAACAGACAACCTCTGGTAGCAGTCTGATCATTAAAACTTACTGATGGTGTATTGGGATGATATATTGGTAAAAAGAAATGTGCTAAGTGGCATGACACACTAGGCATTTGTGAAATTTGTTCTATTAACATGTGTTCTGTATGATCCTAGGAGTAAAAGGCAGCAAGAGTACTCCATCTGCACAAATAAGAGATGGACAATCAGGAGACTAAGGGCAGTTTCCCCAATAAATATTCATAATCTTTTGCCCTGTGTTTAGACTTGGAACCCATTGACTGAATGTGTCTTCCTTTCTGAGAGGAGGAACTCAGCAAAACCCTGGGAAGGGTGCATGGTAATGATTCCCCCAGTCTCTTCTCCAAAAGAGACCTATAGCCATTTATTCAGGTAACTGTAGACCGGAAAAAGGGTAACCAACCATTTGGAGAATGTGTGACATGACTTCTGGGTAACACTGATATCCAGCAATCCAAAGATTCATTATGGATCCCCTGTCACAGTGGATGTGTAGGAGGGCCAGGTAATAAGTGGATTCCTCACCAATATCCAGCTCTTAGTGGGTCCTCTGGTTTGGGGATGCACCTGATGATCATCCCTCTTGCCTTAATGTCTAGTCAGAATGGGTACACCTGTCTATTCAGGGTCTTGGCCTATGAAGCAAGAGGTGTAGTGGAGAAGGCCAAGGAGAAGCCTTTGGAACTTCCCCTTTCTCAGGATAAGATAGTAAATAAAAAGATTGTGTGCTTGAAGGGATGGAGGAAGTTAGTGACACTTTCAAAATGACCTAAAGGATGCGGGGGTGGTGGTCCTCATTATATTCTCACTTAATTCACCAGTATGAGACCTAAGAGTGAGTCTACCTCAAATTCAAGTGTTAACCTCAATTAAGCTGCCTTGTCAGATGTGCTCTCTGCTAGAGAACATCGACAGTCTCAGGGACACAGTATCTAGCCTTTGACTTGGTGAATGCTTTTCTACAGAATCAGGAAAGGGGCTGAGGAACAGCCTACATCAACGTGAAATGGACACTACACACATTTATCATTTAGCCCCAGGGCTAACTTCACTTTAAGGAGTCCTGAAGCAGTGCTGTAAGAGGATGTTTATGATGAAAATGTTCTCCAATCTGCTATACTATTCAGTAGCCGCTAGCCACACATGGCTATTGAGCACTTGAGATGTAGCATGTTGGAGGGCCTTGTTAAGTCACGTGTTATCCAGAGCATGGGAGACAGACACTATGAGGAAGAAAATGCCCAAGTTTGATTCATGGGTGGATCTACCCGGGAGTGCAAGTCAAAGATGGATGGCTGCTGCATAACACTCCCACTGGAGGGTGACCTTCAATGATGGCAAGGGGGAAGTACTCCTAAGGGGTATAAGTTTAGTTGGTGCACTTGATTACCCATTTTGCATGGAAAAAGATCTTCATTTTGAGGTTTAAGTACACATATGTACTAGTGGACAGTGGCAAATGGCTTGACTCCTGGTCAGAGGCCTGGAAGGAGAAAAACTGGAAACAAGTTGGTGTGGAGCTGAGGCACATGGATAGGCATCTGGGAGTAGAACAAAGTATCTTTATAATGCACGCTACCACTCAGCAGAGGGGATCTATCAGAAAAGATCACTAGTCTAGTAGATACTATATGAAGATCCTGCAATATTTAGCAGTTTGGAAATGGGCACCTCATTTCACACCAGGACAGGCCAAAAGAACAATGGCCAGAGGATTAAGCTGGCTGCTAGCTACCAAATTAGGCCTAAGGCCATATGAAAGTCCATGACATTGCTGTTATGTCTATGAAGTTTGGGGCACTAAGAATTCTGTAGAAGACCCAGCTAGAAAACACAGGGGTAATAAGTTCTCCACAGATATGAATAAGCAGTACAGCTATTTTCAAACTCAAACCTACTGTGTTAACCAGAAAGAAAACACAACCAGATCTACAAAGTTACATAGAAGCTAGTATTATATTGCTCCCCACAGGCAGAAGGCCCGAGGTCCAGGAAATAGATCTCATAGGAAACAGGCTCAGGATAGAAAGGCCTTTAAAAGATTTGAAAAGCCATGACTAAATGGAACTGTAGAGCTCCAGGAAGAGGCACCAGAGAAGGAAGATGTGTAATACAGAAGTCCAGTTCATCAAAATGTCTTGGCTTCTTTGATTTCTGCTCATCCTAATAAGTTTGTTGAAAAGCTTGGGACACTTAACCCAGTCTTGAGACACAGGTCCAGATGCACTAACATCCAAGATGAAAGAGATACCTGCTGGAGTCCAGGCACCAATTTCACTCAAGATCAGAGGACAACCAGGTTTTCATGTTAAGCCCTGCTATGCCTCATAAAATATCACTTTCCAACTGTTGGGAAGATGGACAGGTGAAAGCCTTTAATGCTCCTTGACCTTAATGTCTGGCATCTTGAGGGCAGGGAATTTGTCATTTGTTCCTTAGAAGTGCTATTGTCTTAGTTCTATTGTCCTGAAGTCATTAGACCCAGGTAGAGTGGACACTAAGCTTTGCCCACTGGACTGTAGTGAGCATTGTTCTATAGCTTCAAGACACTATTTCAAGGGTAAATAGTGTCATTTTCACTTTGAATTTGGCGTTTGTTAAAATGTAGCCTCTATTCCTTCTCTTACTAGCCTTTTTTTCTAGGCCTCCTCACCTGAGCAGACAGGGGGAGACTGGCCACTCATTTCTCAGCTCAATCCCTGTCCTGGGTCCTTTCTACATTCTAATCCTAGTACCTTATCTATCCACTATCAGTCAATTTGTCAGTGAGGGCTCTAGTTATCTTCACCATTTTGAGTCAGAGTCTATGTTCTCCAATCTACCATGTGATGGTTAATTTTCTATGTCACCTTGACTGGGCCATGGGGTACCCAGACATTTGGTCATACTTTCTGGGGGTGTCTGAGAGGGTGTATCTGGATGAGCTTAATATTCGAATTGGTAGACTGAGCTGAGCAGACGCCCTCCCTAAGGCAGCTGGATCTCATCCAATCAACTGGAGACCTGAATAGAAAAAAAACGGTAAGAGAACTCCTTCTGTCCAACTCCTTTGAACCTGGACATTGACCTTTTCCTGACTCTTGGCTCCAACTGAAATATCAGCTAATTTTGGGTCTGGAGCCTGCTAGCTTTCTGGCTAGAACTTACACCATAGGATCCCTGGCTCTCCGTCTTTTGGACTCAATACTGAAACTACACCATTGGCTGGCTCTCCAGCTTGAGCGCTGCAGATTTTCAGGTTTTTCAGCCTCCATAATTGCATAAGCCAGTTCCTTATAATAGCTTTTATTTATACACCCTATTGGTTCTGCTTCTCTGGAGAACTGAGTAATAGACAGCATGTTAACTACTTCAACTTGAATGCCCACACAAAGCCCTTCCTGTTCTCCATTTCTGTTCTTTGGACTTAAATCTATTAAATATTAAATACCTGTCACCCAGAATTCCCCATACTGGGTCTTTTAGCTCAGCTTTTTAAATTTCCTTTTTGCTCCCTTCAACAAGGATCAGTTTGGTGTTGAGGAAAGAGGGAGGAGGACTGTCAATTTTTTTGAGATGTGGGTAGCTATTTGTATTTTCTTAAGGATAGGCAGTTTAAGTTTATACATTTTACATACTCTGTATATTAACCAAATACTGGGTTCTTTGGTTTCCAGTATTCTATCTCCTTTGGAAAAAAATTGATTCATTTGAAATATGGTGTGGGAGGAGAGCTCTACAAATATGCTGTACTGCTAGAAAGACAAGAAGTGGGTCCTAGAGCAAACCAAGCCTAAACTGCAACTGGAGGCAAAAATGATAAACCGGCGTCTGTTCTTTCAGCACATCATGAGAAGGCAAGATTCTTTGGAAAAGATGATGCTGGGAAAAGAAGTCAGCAGGAAAAGAGGGAGGCCAATATGAGATGGGTTGACTCCATGAAGGAAGCCATAGGCATAAGTCTACAGGAGCTGAGTAGGGCTGTTGAGGACAGGATGTTGTGGATATCACTCATTTATAGGGTTGCCAGTGATCAGAGCTGACTTGATGGCACGTAACAACAACAATCTTGCTTTGACCTTGTAAATTCAGATACATAGGAAGAAACTTACCCATTGAGTTCAAGCACTCATGATAAGATAGAGTGTTCCTGACTACTGTCCCTGACAAGGGGCTTCATCCAACACAGGCTTCCACAAGAGGGACACACTGCCCCAAGCCCAACAAGATTTAGCCATCATCTTAGACAGTTATCTATATGGTAGAAGATTAAGAGTTCCCACAGCATCTTTGTTACAGGTAGAAGTGTGGGAAATGATGAGATTGAGACTGAGTGATAAACACTGCCTGGAGAGAAAAAGGCCCAGCTTCTTGTAGAGGCAGTAGGAGTCTCCTGGGAGATTGTGGGATTTAAACATATTTGAGTTTGGGACACATCCTAAGGATGCACACATAATTACATGATCCCAGGTTCAAGAATAGCACTGATCCATCATTAGAAAATAGGATATTCTGGGTTTGTCCCCAGAAATCAGACATAACACATGATCACTCTGAGTACGTACATTACAACTTGAGGGGTTGAAGCTGGAGTATAAGCAAGGGGAGAAATTACCCTTAAGACAATCTGGAGAAAACAAAAGAAAACAAAACAGAAGAAAAGTTCTTCCTGGGGTCAGAAGCCCTCCTTCAGTCCTTTGAATGAGCAGCCATACTATTCCAAGGCTTTGAGTCTCACATGGAGACTAGGAGCCTAGAGACCTCAATACAGGCTTTTTTTGGGAATTGGTGAATGGAATAATTTTTGCCAAGAGAGCTTAGGTTTCTTTTTACCACTTCTAAGTCAGGATTGCATTTTCAGGGTTTAACCGGAAAAAAAAAGATCAACTAAGTTTCATGAGTCTAGAAGTCAGTGGTGTGAGATCTGGGACTTTAAGTTTCTAGAGCTATGCTGAGGTAGACAGCATTGGGTCAGCTGCTTGGTTTCTTTGTTCCTAAAAGGCCCTCAAAGCAATGTAAAGGAACAATTCGGACCATTACTAGCCTGAATTTAAGAAGTAAGTGGTTAGTGTCTAGAATTAGTTATGTCATATAAGTAGGACTATCCCATTACCAAGCTGTTCTCCTCCACTGGGAGAACCATAACCGATTTACAATTTGTATTAAGTTCAATAGCTAAGAAGAATTCAGAGCTTGGGACACAAGAGCAGGAAAAGACCCTTATTCCATATTGTCTTTTCCTCTTTCCTCCCTGAGGATTTCTACCTTATTTCCCAGAAATGAACCTTTCTGGTCCCTCTTGGTCTTACTCCTCCCAGGAGACAAAAATGATTTGATTGTGCAATAAAGCTAATGCTCTATTTCTGATCTGTTTGCTTGTGCCTGTTTAATCGTTAATAACTTCAGAGGGGAGGGAAGATGTTTGGCATTTTGGGAGGGCTACTAACATCTATTACCACCTGTTCAGAGAGGAACTCTGAAGTTGCTGTGTGCAGCATTCATGAAGCCTCCTCAGCTGTTTGTCGACTGCATCTTCTTTTCAGTCTACGGAGCACTGAGCTTGGGGCGGCAAAGAGGCTGCTTTGCTCCATTCTCACGTGGTAGGAATCACATGATGCTGAGATATTCCTACCAAGAGTCATCACAGCCTGAAACAGAAGAATCTTCATTTGTGTTACGCTGGATCCAGGATCTCTTCTCCAAAGGTAGGTCGCTGCAGGTGAGGACAATCTAACCTTGCTGCTTCAGCAGTCTCATCAGCAAGTGTTGACAGATGTTTGTGAACTTCTGCATTTCATGACACAGTAGCTTCAGAATTTACTAGGATTATGGATCTTTATTCTGAAATATGAGAATGAAGACATAGCTCAGCCCTCATATTCAGGAAGTAGCTTTTCATACACTTCAAGGATAAAACTTAGAATCCCTCGTTGTAGGATGAGGACCCATGATCAGATGTGAAGGCTGAGAGCAGGATGCCAATTGGGTGCGTAATTAGATTCTTTAACCATCTAATTCCTCCGGATCCAGTTCTTCCTATGAATTCTGTCAGCTAACTTCTATGAGCTTGTTTGATTTTCCTGTTAACTAGACTGGCAGAATCACCATCACATTGGCTCCATTACAGTTTGGCATTGCTTCCTGAGGGAAAAGGATTCTTGGGCACATAGGCTATTTCTAGGCCTCCACTGTTACATCAAGAAACTCCAAACTGCATAGTGTGGCCCTGTTAAGGGACACGATGGCTCTCTCCCAAACCTTTCTGGACCTAAGTCCTAGGTTGAACTCAGTGATGCTCAAGCTATCACCTCAAACCTGGTTAGTATCATCCTTGTCCTTCCTCCACTATCCAGGTGATCCCTCATTCCCTGGTCTCTCAGTGAGAATGTCCTGCACTGATTTTCACTGAATATATTGAAATATATTCTGCTGCTAAAAGGTCTTAGCTATTGGTCAAAGGAGAACATGTTCTCACAGTATAACTTACAGTCTGGCAGAAGAGCCCCATCAAAACACTTGTGATTCAAGGAAGGTTGCTCATAGACTCATTTAAGCTGACAGTTAAGTGATAAAGGACATGACTACACTTAAGAGGAGAAAAGTCTTCCAGTCTGAAGAAACAAAGTATGAAGACACTGAGGCAGGAAAGTTTGGTACTTCCCAGGAAGCAGAAGAAAGTTGACGTGGATTAACTGTAGGAGTTACATCCTGGGGTTCCAAGTAATACTTACATTCCTTTCTCCTATAGGTACTAGACAATTAAGACCTGGGATTTGAGTAAATATTTTAGTGCCTGGCATAAGTTCAACACTTCTAAGCGTTTCACATTTGTTTGCTTCCTTAGTTTTTACAAGTATCTTACATGATAAGTACTATTATCCTGATTTTACAGGCATGGAAACACTGAGGAACAGAGAGGTTAAATAGTTTCAGAGGACACACAGGTAATAAGTGATAGAGCTGTGAATCAAACCCAGGTAGTCTGGTATCAGAATTCATGGTTTTAGCAAATATACTATATTGCACCACCATAGGAATTACAATATTGGCTTGGATGATTAAACTATTGGAGTGTGGACCAGTTTCTAAAGCTGTCACTACCCCCACTTTTCTCAATGTAAGGTGATATTTTCATGATCTGAGCAGACACTAGCCAGCTTCATGAAGAAACATCACTCGTCTTTCACATATGGGCTACAGAGAGCCTCAGGAAGGTATAACTACGCAGTAGAAAAATATGGGCCAGTAGTATTTGGCTTTTGCAATCTCCATTAGATAGACAGATCCATATGCATCTCTGTGAAGGGGCCAGTGAGATATGAAGAGGGGAGTCACAAGAGTTTCTTCCAATACCTCTCCCCTCAGGCGGTAGGTAAGCCCCTTCATAGAAACAGGGAGATCATTAACCTGCCCTCCTCACAATGATTGAGTAGAGGCAAGCAGGAAGAGGATTCCCGTACTGCAACACCAGTAACATTTGGATTCAGAAAACTGCAGACTGTTAAATTTCCCATTTCAGGAGCCAGATGCAAGGTTTTAAAAGAACCTGGATAAACCCAAAAACTGTCTTTCTGCGCAAGGATAAGGAACTTTTTTGAACATTAGGCAGCCATTGGTGGGGAAGGTGACTGATTATAAGAGGTACTCTGTCAGAGGAATGAGTGTTTATGGTTTGTTACTTGACAGTCAAGTCAAAGAGTGATTCTTTAAGAAGATGCATTAGCTCTTGGTCATTGCAGAAGAGACATTACAAAGCTTGCTGACCCAGAAACAAGTGTAAGTAACACACAACAGCCAGAAGGAAAAAGCGTGTACTGTATTTGCATTAACCATACATCCCCACCAACACATATTCCTACAGTTTTTATGGCTATTGATGCCACTACCTCTGTAGAGAGCTTGAGTAATGCAGCCAATCCTAAGTCTGCTTATAGGAACGGGAAGGAGACAGACCTTCAGTGTAGCTCTTACGTGCAGTGAGTCCAGACTTGCCCTCTCACAAGAACTATTACTTCCCATTTAGATCTACTCAAGAAGAGAATTCTTGATACCAGTTTAGGACATGCAAACTCCAGAGAAGCCCCTGATGGGGGCTTGGGATCCTCAGTGACAGAACACAGCAATGCAAGAGCTGAAGATGTTATTACCTTGTCATGTCCTTTTCTGAAGGACAATTATTCCTGCTCTTATCTCTACAGCTTCCACTAAAACAAATAGCACAACAGTAAGTCTACTTTAAAGCATCCTGAATTGAACCAGCTAAGGAGGCATCACACAAGAATGGTAAACAAAAAGCTTGCAGGTAATCTGAATAGTCCTCAGCTGGAAGAATAGTTGTTCAGGCACAAAAATCTGGTGACCACCATAGAGTCAAATTTTCAGTTCCTTTGTGACAAAAGTCCTAAGACAACAAGTTGTATTAGGAAAACTGGAACTAGGAAGACCTCTACTGGGATGTAACGTTATGTCTGTAAATGGTAGCTGTGAAAATACATGTTAGGTTGAAAGCAACTCCTACTCCCATAGGACTGCTGCTTTCCCTGAGGGAAAGTAGTTGGGAATACAGACACCTGTGGCACTCTACTGCAAGGAGAACCTTCTCCTGAACATGGCAGTTCTTAAGTTGTCCCTGCTTTCATCTTCCCTGCTACAAACTCTTTCCCCATCCTTTGATCCAGACCTTGACTGGCTTCCTTCCCAAAATATGGCAGCTGCAACTTTTTCACCACACTAATTATCACTGTTAGTGGTGGCTGGTATGCTGTGAGACATTTTTCTAAAGTTTCTGTGAGAGCTTATAGGAAACCGGATCCTAGCTATCCCTATCATGAGCCATTGCAACACGAAACAGAAGAGTTTTCATTTATCCTACATTACATCAAGGTAATCTCTCCAAAGGAAGTCAGACACGAGTGAGACTATCTAACCCTGCAGGGTCCACAGTCTTATTAGTGATGATCATCTGTGATATTATGAATTAAGGACATAGCCCAGCCCTCAGTCAGAACTACTCATGCACTCTAAGTAAAAAACACTTTGAATCCCCTTTAAGGGATAGACAAATGAGTCCTACAGGAAGAGCAGTTAGATTTCATCCATCAACAAGGTCTCAGTGCATATCATGGCTTCTTATGCCTGCATCAGGATTCTTTCTTTCTCTAAGGACAGAAGTAGTGTGAAGGAAAGAGGAAAACTTCTAGGATCAGTCACAATCCTATTTACTTGTCCAATTCCATCCCCCAGCCCATATACATTCCAGAGATCTTATTGTTTAAATCAGAGTATTATGAGGTGAGACTCAACTGTACACCAAGTAACATGACAGCAGAAAACTGTCACAAAAATGGGTTATGAAGTAGAGATTCTTGAAGTCAAAGATCTGTAGGTTGGATATGAAGATACATGGAAGGGAACTCTCGGGCTTAGGATCCCACAATAAAACTGCAGATTGGTGATTCAACAGGATTGCTATGATTGAGTCTAGGGCCATGAGAGATATTAGAGAGATCACTTGAGACAAAGGTCAAAGAATCTTAAGGACTGAACAGCTAGGAGCCAAGGAAGTACACAGTCAGAGGGACCATGAGCTCTTCCTATGAGGACAAAGTAAACGCCAAGTCCTGAGCTCCAAAGGTAAAGGAAGAGGGAGGCTGAACAGGGATATGAGGACATTACAGATAGTATGTTCCATCCCCCACTATGAATCATTCCCTAGTCTTGGGACTTGCCTCCAGAATTCCAGCAAGACAAATGGAGTCACAATCTAAATGAACACTCAAGTGTCTTCCAGATTTCAAGTTGCCTCAGAAGGAAGTTGATTAAGAGGAATGGAGAGAATCAGAGAAGATAAATTAGGCTAATAGCCCTCGTATCCTGAAAAGAGGCTTTGCTAAAAAAACCGATCTCAGACAAGACAGACATCCATTTTGTAGGACTATTTTGAACCCTTCCTGAAAGAAGGTCTGGATGGCTTTAGGGCAGAAGGTAGCTCTAAAGGAGGCCTAGCCAAGGAACAAGGGGGACAATAGACTGTATACATAGATAGCTTCCCGTTGCTTTGGGATATTTTGAGTCAGTATAGGAAAGAAAGTAGCCCATAACCCTCCCTCTCTAGGAGGGTGGGACTAGTTTTAAGAGGTTATGCTACAGTCAGACCCAGAGCTTGAGCCAACCAGATAAGGTCCTTCTTGCAGGCTTCCATTGTAAGAGACACTAAGTCAAGAATTAAGAATGCCCTTCCTAATGAAAGCAGGGTCAATGCTCCCACCCCAGCCCCATAGCTAGCATCATCTTTGAGAGTTATTCCCAGTCTCATGTTTTCCAACCCACAACAAGCCAAGTAAAGGAAGCCAGGAAAGGAGGAACGAGCTCCACCTGAAGAGGTCGTTTCCAGTATTTGATCAACCCAAAGTGTTTCTTCAACTCAGTACCAAGTTTCACTTTTTCACTAGTGAGATGAAAGAATGTTCAGTTTATTATCCAAGCTCGACCTCTTAGGCATATTTTGTGATTAGGAGTGAGAGGAAAGGAAAGGAAAGGAGACTGAATATAGGTGCCATCTTCATTTTGCCTGTCTTTCCTACAGCAAAGCAGTGGGAAATTCCCTCTCAAAGGAGGCAGAAACAGAAGAGCAGAGAGAATTATACATTGACAGAAAAGAGAAACCAGCTTAGATGTCTCCAGGACTCTAAGGCCTCAAGGTCAACCTTCCCTTCAATCAGCAGCAGACCAGATAGGCTGGGTAAGTCTTGCTTAAGTAGAAGGTGAGAGAACATGACTGGTTAGAGTTGGAGGCTGGACACGATTTGTCAGGCTGGAGCCAATGAGCTTCCTCAATCTAAGTCAGAAGTAAAGTGGCAGCTGAGACTAGTGCTGATCTTTTTTTTTTTTAATTGGGAGGCCCCTGATTGTGTCCACCTGTAACTATAGTATGATAATTCACCTTCCAACAATTATTATCAGGATATGCAAGAAAAAAAGTTGCAACTGCCAGAAATGGGCTAGAATCTTAAATTTGATAGTGAAAATAAACTCAGTAAATAGTGATACTACACCATTCCATATGGAAAGCAATAGATATTTCTTTTTTAAAATATTATAGCAGAAGACCCAAGACATATCACTTTCTATGTGAGCAGAAATCACTGCCAATTCCCTGTTTTTTAAGGTCTCTTTTTACCGGCCCTAAACCTGTCCCTTCAGATACATGTTTGGGCAAAACAAGATGTGTAACTAGTGTGCATTCAGTCACTTCATGGTCTCAAATGTTCCTTTAGATAGCTGCATTGATATCAAAACCCACTTTTCATGTCTTAGAGTTTTTCTTATCAGTACATCCTCATCCTCAGCTTTGTGATTAGGAAAATTGGTGAAATCTCTAATGAGTACAGTTGGAGTGGAATAATTGTTTTTACCCTGACAAAACTACCTTAATAGAAGAGTTTTTATGCTTTCAGGAAAATATTCATGAGTTTATGAATCTTCTCTCCAGCAGCTGTACCAGCAGTATCACCTGAGACACGTTAGAAAGGCAAATTCTTAGTCTTCTGACTCAAAAACTGTTGGGCTAGGACTCAATAATCTGTGACTTAACAAGCTCTCCAGGTGATTCCAATGTTCACTGCTGTTGGAGAACCACTGCTTTATATTAATTCAGTCAGAATCCTGGGGGCTGTGTTGCTTTTCTAAACATCAAGTGTTGCTTTTGTAAAGCTCTCTGTATGATGTCTACATGAAGCCAAAGTTGTTAACCACTACCTTCATTATTCATGGCTTCAGTTACCATCTGTGTGCAAACTGAAAATGATGACCACATCTTTAACTCTGGTACAGACCTCGTTCACCACCTTCAGGCCAATATATCCAGCTGATCTATAGAGAACTAATTACATGTAGGGCCAGGTACTAAGTGCTTTAGCATTTACCCTTTCATTTAATTCTTGAGGAGTAGCTATTTTCATACCCCTTTTATAGTTGAAGAACTGAGGCTTTTAGATATTAAAGTCATCACTCAAAATTAAATATTTAATAAACAGCCAAGCCCAGATTCAAGAACATGACTTGCGTGATGATCACCACACTCTCTTGTCCATGCTGCTTCCCAGCAGTTCGTCTCTAAACAGAATGAGCTAACTTGAAATGTGACATGACTGAGAGAATAGATTCAGAATAACTTAGAGCCTTCTGGAAATTATAGAGGTAGGATTCACACAGAGAATATCAAATCCCGAGAGGAGGCTGTCATAGAACATAAGCACAATTCTAGGTTTGGGGGAACAAAGTTGAGACATTTCTGTGATGTGTCAAGAAAAGTCGTTCTCCTCTATGAAGCTCCTCCATTTCCCCTGCTATACAATAAAGGTTTTAAGCTACCTTAGGATTACTAGCACAGTTACTAGCACAATTTTGTTATTATTTTTTTTAAGATTAATTTCCTAGAAATAAAAGGAGTAGGCGAGCAGCTCACCAGCAATATTGCTGAATTCCTGATTCAATGAATTATTAAATCAACAAATGATATGTGGGTACTCAAATATCACCTCATTCTCAAGTACACATACTCAAGTATGTATAGACGAAAGGTATATAGTGGAAGAGGTAATTGCTATAGAAAAACTCTGATGGAAACCTAAATGAGCAGCCTGTTGTAAAATGTAAGTTAACTACAGAAATCTTCACAGTTCATTTTATGGAGGTGACATCATCCTGAACTCAAATTAGGATAGTAATGGTATAGAAAAGAAACGAAATTGTACATGATTCACTTATGATAAAAGATACAAAAATCCTAAAAAAGAAAGTCAGCAAATGAAAACCAAAGTTGCAGTATAATGATAATATACAAGTAACCAAGAGATTCTAATCCAAAGATGAAAAATAGGTTAATGTTAGGTAATTTATTAATCCAATTCATTTTTAAAAAACAGTTTACTCCCTTTATTGTTGAGTAATATTACAACCAGTACCAAATCTTCCCACCATCCCATAATGGATTGACAGTGCTGTCTTCTTGATCTTGAGAAATCATCTTTTATCTTATTTGGGATCCATTCCATGTTATCTTCAAGTTTCATCTCATTGTCTTTTAGAAATTCTTTTTTGTTGTTGTTGTTGTTTTTATTGGATTTGCATTTATTTGGTTCTTTTAAAAATTTTTTATTGCAGTAACATTGGTTTATAACATTATATAAATTTCAGGTGTACCTCATTATATTTCGGTTCCTGTGTAGCTTACATCATGTTCACCACCCAAAGGCTAATTACAATCCATCCCCACACACATGTGCCTAATCATCCACTTTGCCCTCCTCCCTCCCCCATTCCCCTCTGGTAACCACCAATCCAATCTCTGTTGCTATGTGTTTGTTGTTGCTTTTATCTTTCACTTATGAGTGAGATCATACGGTATTTGACTTTCTGCCTCTGACTTATTTCACTTCATATAATGCCTTCAAGATCCATCCATGTTGTCACAAATAGCTAGACTTCATCATTTCTTATGGCTGAGTAGTATTCCATTGTGTATATACACAACATCTTCTTTATCCATTCATCCCTTGATGGGCACCTAGGTTACTTCCAAGTCTTGGCTATTGTGAATAACGCTGCCATGAACATAGGGGTGCGTGCATATTTATGCATTTGTGTTTTCAAATTCTTTGGATAACTACCCAGCAGTGGAATAGCAGGATCATATGGTAGTTCTATTCTTAATTTTCTGAGGAAACTCCATACTGTTTTCCATAGTGGCTGCACCAGTTTGCACTCCCACCAGCAGTGTATGAGATTTCCCTTCTCTCCACATCCTCACCAACACTTATTGTGTCCTGTCTTGTGAATTATAGCCATTCTGATGAGACTGAGGTGATATCTCATTGCAGTTTTGATTTGGATTTCCCTGATAGTTAATGATTTTGAACATATTTTCATGTGTCTGTTGGCCATCTGTATATCTTCTTTGGAGAAATCTCTGATCAGATCTTTTGCTCATTTTTTAATTGGGTTTAGTTTTTTTGTTGTTGAGATGTATGAGTTCTTTGTGTATTTTCAATATTAATGCCTTATGTGATACATGGTTTGCAAATATCTTCTCCCAATTGTTAGGTTGTCTTTTCATTTTGTTGATGGTTTCCTTTGCTGTGCAGAAGACTTTCAGTTTGGTGTAGTCCTATTAGTTTATTTTTTGTATTGTTTCCCTTGCCTAGTCAGATAAGGTACTTGAAAAAATGCTCCTAAGAATGATGTCAAAGAGGGTACTGCCTATATTTTCTTGTAGAAGCTTCATGGTTTCAGATTTTACATTCAAGTCTTTAATCCATTTTGAGCTTATTTTTGTGCCTGTGTAAGACAATGGTCTACTTTCATTGCTTTGCATGTGGCTGTCCAGTTTCCCCAACACCATTTGTTGAAGAGACTCTCCTCTCTCCATTGTATGCTCTTGGCTCCCATGACAAAAATTAGCTGTCCATAGATGTGTGGGTTTATTTCTGGGCTCTCAATTCTGTTCCATTGATCTGTGTGTCTGTTTTGTGCCAGTACCATGCTGTTTTGGTTACTACATATTTGTAGTATGTTTTGAAATAAAGAAGTGTGATACCTACAGGCTAATTCTTTTTTCTCAGGATTCCTTTGTCTATTTGGGGTCTTTTGTTGCTCCATATAAATTTTAGGATTCTTGGTCCCATGTTGTTGGAACTTTGATAGGAATTGCATTGAATAAATAGATTTATTTAGAAAGTATGGACATTTTAACGATGTTAATTCTTCCAATCTAAGAGCACGGAATATCTTTCCATTTCTTTGTGTCTTTTTCAATTTCTTTCAACAATGTTTTATAGTTTTTGGTGTACAGCTATTTCACTTCTTTGGTAAAGTTTATTCCTAGGTATTCTATTCTTTTTGTTGCAGTTGTAAATGGGATTGTATTCTTAATTTCTCTTTCTGCCACTTTGTTGTTAGTGTATAGACACACAACTGATTTTTGTATGTTAATTTTGTATCCTGCGACTTGACTATATTCATTTATTATTTCTAAAAGTTTTTTAGTGGATTCTTTAGGGTTTTCTGTACATAAAATCATGTTGTCTGCAAATAGTGACAGTTTCACTTTTTCCTTTCCAATTTGGATCCATTTTATTTCTTTTTCTTTCCTGATTGCTCTGGCTAGGACTTCCAATACTATGTTAAATAAGAGTGGTGATAGTGGGCATCCTTGTCTGGTTCCTGTTCTTAGAGGGATAGCTTTCAGTTTTTCTCCATTGAGAATGATATTAGCTGAGGGTTTGTCATATATGGCCTTTATTATGTTGAGACATTTTCCTTCTATACCCATTTTATTTAGAGTTTTTATCATAAATGGATGCTGTATCTTGTCAAATGCTTTCTCTGCATCGATTGAGATGATGATGTGATTTTTATTCTTCATTTTGTTGCTGTGGTGTATTATGTTGATTGATTTGTGGATGTTGAACCATCCCTGCATCCCTGGAATAAATCCTGCTTGATCATGGTCTATGATCTTTTTAATGTATTGTTGTATTTGATTTGCTAGTATTTTGTTGAGGATTTTTGCATCGATGTTCATCAGTGATATCAGCCTGTAATTTTCTTTTTTTGTGTTGTCCTTGTCTGGTTTTGGTATCAGGATAATGTTGGCTTCGTAGAATGAGTTAGGAAGCTTCCCCTCCTCTTCAATTTTTTGGAAGAGTTTGAGAAGGATAGGTATTAAGTCTTCTTTGAATGTTTGATAGAACTCACCAGGGAAGTCATCTAGTCCTGGACTTTTATTTTTTGGGAGGTTTTTGATTACTGTTTCAATCTCCTTACTGGTGCTTGGTCTATTCAAATTCTCTATTTCTTTTTGATTCAGTTTTGGGAGGCTATATTATTCTAAGAATTTATCCATTTCTTCTAGACTATTCAATTTGTTGGCATATAGTTTTTCATAGCATTCTCTTATAATCTTTTGTATTTCTGAGGTGTCCCTTGTAATTTCTCCTCTTTCATTTCTGATTTTGTTTATGTGAGGCTTCTCTTTTTTTATCTTGGTGAGTCTAGCTAAAGATTTTTCAATTTTGTTTATGTTTTAGAGAACCAGCTCTTGGTTTCATTGATTTTTTTCTAGTATCTTTTTCGTTTATTTCGGCTCTGATTTTTACAATTTCTTTCCTTCTGCTGATTTTGGGCTTTGTTTGTTCTTCTTTTTCCTGTTCCTTTAGGTGCACTGTTACATTGTTTATCTGGGATTTTTCTTGTTCATTTAGGTAGGCCTGAGTTTCTATAAACTTCCCTCTTACAATCGTTTGTGTTGTATCCCATAGATTTTGGCATGTCGTATTTTCATTTGTCTCCAGGTATTTTTTTATTTCTCCTTTGATATTTTTCATTGACCCAATTGTTGTTCAGTAGCGTTTTGTTTAATCTCCACATATTTGTGGCTTTTCTGATTTTCTTCCTGTTGATTTCTAGTTTCATACCTTTGTGGTTAGAAAAGATGCTTGGTATTATTTTGATCTTAAATTTATTGAGACTTATTTTGTGGCCTAATATGTGACCAGTCCTGGAGAATGTTCCATGAGCATTTGAAAAGAATGTGTATTCTGTGGCTTTTGGATGGAATGTTCTATATTTATCTACTAAGTCTATCGTCTAATGTGTGATTTGAGGTCAATGTTTCCTTATGGATCTGTTTGGATGACCTATCCATTGCTGTAAGTGCAATGTTAAAGTCCCCTACTGTTATTGTGTTACTGTCTATTTCTCCTTTTTCATCTGTAAATAATTGCTTTAATATTTAGGTGCTCCTATTTTGGGTGCATAGATATTTACTAGTGTTATATCCTCTTGTTGGATTGTTCCCTTTATCATTATGTAGTGCCCTTCTTTGTCTCGTTACAGTTTTTGTTTTAAAGTCTATTTTGTCTGATATGAATATTGCTACCCCAGCTTTCTTTTCATTGCCATTTGCATGGAGTATCTCTTTCCGTCCTTTCACTTTCAGTTTGTGGGTGTCTTTAGGTCTGAAGTGTGTCTCTTATATGCAGCATATATATGGGTCTTGTTGTTTTTTATCCAATTGGCCGCTCTATGCCTTTTGATTGGAGCATTTAGTCCATTGGCATTTAAAGTACCTCTTGATAAGTATGTATTTATTGCCATTTTTTAACTTTTTTCTGGGTGTTTTAGTAGTTCTTCTCTGTTCCTTTCTTCTTCTCTCACTCTCTTGTGGTTTGTTGGCTTTCTTTAGCAATACATTTGATTTCCCTTCTCTTATTTGTTTGTTTATTTATTATAGATTTCTGCTTTGTGATTTCCATGAGGTTCATATATAATATTCTATATGTATAGCAATCTATATTGAGTTGATCGTCTCTTTAGTTTGACATCTTTCTAAAAGCTCTACTCTTTTACTCTTCTCCTCCTACATTTTATGTTTTGGAAGTCATATCTAATCTCTTATTTTGTGTTTGTCTATCCATTATTCTCTTATCATTGAAATAGGTAATTTTATTTATTTTGTCTTTTAACCTTCATATTATCTTCATAGGTTGTTGGTCTGCTACCTTTACTGTATTTTTGCCTTTACTGGTTATTTTATTGCCTGTTTTTTTTTTCTTTTTCATAATTTTCTTATTCCTATTTGTGGTCTCCTCTTTCCCGCTTAAATAAGTCCCTTCAGCATTTCTTTTAACTGGTTTCTTGGTGATAAACTCCTTTAAATTTGAGTGTCTGGGAAACTCTTTATCTCTCTTTCCATTCTGAATGATAACCTTGCTGAGGAGAATATTCTTTGCTGTAGGTTTTTTTTCTTTCAGCACTTTAAATATGTTGTGCCACTCTCTTCTAGCCTGTAGGGTTTCAGCCGAGAAGTCTGCTGATAGCCTAATGGACTTTCCTTTGTATGTCACTTGTTGCCTTTCTCTTGCAGCTTTTAGGATTTTCTCTTTATCTGTAAGTTTAGACATTTTAATTATAACGTGTCTTGGCATCAGTCTCTTCAGGTTTATCTTGTTTGGTGCTTTCTGTGCTTCCTGTACTTGAATGTCTGTTTCCTTCCTTAGGTTAGGAAAGTTTTCAGCTATTATTTCTTCAAATAGATTCTCTGCCCCTTTCTCTCTCTCTTCTTCTGGCATACCTATAAAACAAATGTTAGTGTGCTTGATATTGTCCCAGAGTTCCCTTAGACTGTTCTTGTTCTTTCCATTTGTTTTCTTTTATCTGTTCAGCTTGAGTGATTTCCTCTAGACTTTCATCCAGCTCGCTGATCAATTCTTCTGTATCATCTTTTCTGCTATTAAGTCCCTCTAGTGAATTTTTCATTCCAGTATTGTATTATTCATTTCTGATTGGTTCTTTTTTATACTTTCCAATTCTTTGTTGACGTTCTCACTGTGTTCATCGTGTCTTCTCCCAAGATCAGTGAGCATCCTGATGAGTTTTTGTTTGAACTCTTTGTCAAGTAGATTGCTTTTTTCTGTTTCATTTACTTCTTTCTCTGTGGTTTTGTCCTGTTCCCTTTCTTGGAACATATTCTTTTCCTCCTCATTATGCCTCTTTCTCTGTGCTTATATCTATATATTAGGTGAGTCAGCTATGTCTCCAGATTTTGGAGAAGTGGCCTTATGTAAGAGGCGCCTTTTGAGGCCCAGCAGTGTGCTTTCCTCTTGCCACCAGTCCAAATGTTCCAGGAGTGAACCCTGTGTGGGCTACGTGTGTTCTTCTGCTGTGGCAGGGTTGCTCTTACTGCAGGTACCTATGGAGCTTTCCCTCCCTGACCAGCTGTTTGTAAATCAGGTTTTGGAAGCCCCAGCACCATTGGCTGCAAGGCCTAATAGCACTCTCCTGTTGAGTTTTTCTATTAAGTGAGTAGGCACCCAGTCTGGCTGGTTGTGAGGCTCAGGGGCTTACAATTACTGTAGGCCTCAGGCCTGCAAAGCTGTTGTCTAGTCTATTAGGATTGCAGCTGAGTGGGGCTGGCCCCAGGCACGGGAGCACCCAATTGTTTCAGGCTTTGGAAGGTGGGGCTGATCCCCTTTGTGGCTGTTTGTGAAGCATATGTCTTATGCCACTGATAAGCCCCACTCCCCACAGGTCCAAACACACTGTCAACATGGTCCTGGCCCATGTGCACTTCTCGAACGCCTGGAGCGTGGCCAGTCGCCCCACTGCAGAGGTCCCCACCTCTCCACCAATGCCCCCCACAGTTTATCTGCTCCTCAGTCAGGCCCTGCCCCACAGAGGTGGACACGCTTGCCTACAGAGGATCGAGGCACCTAGTCTATGCAGGCCAATGAGTAGCCTGAGGGCTTCCTGTTGGGTGGGGCCAGTCCCTAAGGGGGGCTGTCTGCCCTGGCTGACCTGGATTAAATCTGCACTCTAGTGAATATGGCAGACCCCTGGGCTAAGAGGCCAGGGGAAGAACTCCAATGGCATCTGCCAGTGTCTGTGTCAGCAAGGCTGTTCTAGGTCACAACAACAGCTGCTGCCAATGTCTCAGTCGCCGGAGAGGTCTCACCTCTCACTAAGATGCACTCAGAGCCAACCAAGTGAGTCTCTTTTCACCAAAGGACTGTACACCCTTCTTTCTAGTGATATTAGGTTGCTTTCTGAGACCAGTCAATTTCTGCTTGGGCCCTTTGAGATCTGGCTTTTTTTGGCTTATATACAATAGTTTTTCTGGATGTATTCCCCATTGTGGTTAATAGCCAGTGAAGCCAGATATTATGAGACTTGTCTCAGCTGTGCTGAGTCTGAAGGATGCTTACAGTGATAACGTGTCCTGGCTCAGTTCCCCACTCCTCCAGGGAAGGCTGCATACCTTAGGGTTGCTCCTTCCCAGCTAGCTGTGAAGCTCTGCAGCTCAGGAAGGTGGATTTTTTTCTCTCCAGACATAATTTCTGCTCTTCCACTTCGGTCAGGACTGTCCCTCGTTTCGGGGGTTCTTTTTATACAGTTTTCAGTTCTCTCTCCGGGGTAATTTTTTCAAGAGTAGTTGTATACTGGTTGTGTTTGTGGGAGGACGTGAGGTCAGAGTCCACCAATGCTGCCATCTTGATGAGATCCCACCTGCAATTCATTTTTTAAAGCATTCCTGGCAGGTCACAGATTAGAAAAAAGAGATCTCATATGTGCTTACTGTAAGGTTGTTTTAAATCCACTACTTATTTATCCCAGGGTACAAAAACTCATCAGAGTTTAAAAGTCCACCCAGAGAAGCAGTGGATGCAGCATATTTCAGAAGAGTTCCTACTGAGGGAGGTATCTACCTGAATCACTTAGAATCCCCATGGATCTAGAAGCTCAAAACTTGTTGTATCTGCCCTTTTAGATTGGGGAATTATGTCATCACTCAAAAAAAGTTTAAAAACCAACTGACACTAATTTTATGTGTATCTTTTAAGGGAATGTTTGCAAGCATCAGATCCTCTGTCTTCTTGAACCAAACTCAATGTCAACAAGGCAACATTTTCATCCAGGGCTAGAAAGCAGAATTAGTGCCCGTGGAGCTTCAAATAATATTTCTACCTGCATCTTTTTTCATTCTTGAAAGACCATTTCCTTTCAATTACACCAGTAGAATTAATGTAACATTAATATTTGTTGAACTTATTCAATGAATATTTAACTGTCTACTACATGCCACACATTTCACTGGGGGGAAAAAGAGGAAATCAGACAGACACAGTACCAGCCTGCATAGAGGAACATTCTCAAGTAGAAGCTTAAGAAAAATAAATGAATTGTTTTGCCTGCATTCCTCTGGAAGGAGAGACTGAGTGAAAAGTTTGTTTACTATTACTTTATCAAGGGCTGTAATTTCAGGGAAGCAGGAGTGAGGAAGAGGGGGAGAGATACAGAGAAGAAAGGCAAGTCAATATAATGGTGTTTTACCAGGTTGATCATTATTTTGTAACAAGTATGACTGAATGCTTACCACCATGGCACCACCTTGTAAGAGGACACGTGAATTATGTCATATTAGAAAAATCTGTCTAGAGTAAGGAGAAGGGGAGGAGATTTTACCCGCTGGCTTCCATATCCTATTAATAAAGGTTGGCTGCACTAGGTGTTAACTGGTCCTACTTCTGGGTTGCCTATGTGTGAGCACCAAGTAGGTGCCACAGAATCTTATGACTCAGTGTCAACAAGGAAGCCTACAAGTGGGAAGTGAGAGATAAGCATTTCCAGCATGAGGTGAAGGACTATCTGGTAGTATCTGCACGACATGATCAGGCTCCACACAGAGTGGTTGCCACAGGTAGTGGCTGGAATGAAACAAGTGAACAAAGGTCCAGGGGACGGTTGAAGATGAGAGGACCCAAAGTCGTATATACAAAGTGTCAGGTATATTCCACTCCTTGCATCATGCATATCTACCCATGCCCTCCATCATGGCCTACATTTTTGTAAAAACAAGATCCTTTTACTTCTTTCCAGAAAAAAAAAGGTACAAATTCAGTCATTTATGTTTTCACCTTTAAGGTAGGGGCTAGCTGCACTCTCTGGCATGATTTACGGCAATGAGATGAATAAAACAAGTTGTAATCTCTATTGTCATGGCTGATGCTAAGGTTGTATTTGATATTAATATCCTCTTTCTCCACAATCCATTATCAATTTTTCTCTTTCTTGTCTAATTGTTTGGCTAATCTGAGTTGCTTGCGTAGTAGGTAATCTAGATCTTTATTCCCAAGGAGTCTGAACTGTTAGATATCTTGTCCTTGTCAGGCCAGTTGCTGTATTTGCCCATATACCATTACTACGAGCAAAGAAAAACCAAGAGACATGCTGATTAGTTCCTTGGCTTCCAGGTATATTCCGTTCTGCCTTCATTTTGTAGCAACAATGCTAGCTCATCACGGTAATTAGGATCAATTAAGCTCATCAGTAGAGATACACATTTTTCCCTGCTAGTCCATTGACATGAAGAACCCAAAGAGACCAAGTGGTAGTTGCAGCTTCAAGTTCAATAGAAAATTTACTAGAATTCTGGCAGAAGCATTCCCTCTGAACTATGACCTCAAACCCAACAAAGCCTAAGAGTGCAAGGAAAGGAAGTTTAAATTCCAAAATTGGAATACTGACAGTGATGGTGAGAGAAGCCATATCTATCCCTATTCCTTGGCTCCTGGAACATGGGTTCTAGTTATTGTGGACACAGTTCCATACATTGGCTGTTGGTTTAGAACATATACTTCATTCTGGAGGACAGCTCCTAAACTCAGCAAGGCCTCCCCAAACTGGCATCTTGGCTGGATCATTGATAGGCCATTCAAGCATTCAACTAGACCAACTCCTTCTGAGGAAGTACATGTAAGCTTAGTAAATTTTGTGGCTGTTAAATTACCATTGCACCTCCCTTGCAGCCACTTAGTCTAAAGGTGATGTTATGTGGTATGCCATATTGCTAGATTAAGAACAATGAAATACCTCGATGGCAGGCAGTATTGGAGAAGGTACTGTGAGCAAAGAAGGCAAATCCATATAGACAGAAAGTAATATAACCAGCAATGATGAATCATTGCCCACTCAAGGCTGGAAGGTGTGTGAAGTAGTTGCTCTACCACCAAGTGTCTGGGTGGTCACTTTGACGGATGGTGCCATTTGAAAGTGTGATATCAGCCTCTGCAGATGATGGGTTGGACATTCAATAGTGGCAATAACTGTATCAGCCTTGATTAGTAGTAGCCTATGTTGTCAGGCCCATGAATATCTCCATCTTTGCAAACATGGCCAACCTGTTCATGGACACATTGAGCTAACATTAGGTGGCCAAGGAGAGAGCAGCTGGCTGACAATCACTGGATGATTCATCCTGCCCAACTTGTTTTGAGAGCCTACATAAGACTGGATGCTCTCTAGTGGACATTAGGTGAGAAAAGAAGAAAGACCTGCATGCTTTGTGCCCACTCCCATAGCTCCATTAACATACCTATTTCCTGACATACTTGTCTTTGATCCTCCAATATTATTCCTTTCAGGCCCCTGACAAACTATCCAACTTAGGCCACTGCTTAGGAGTTAGTGTAAATTTGAACCCTAGGCTACTTCTCCCTCCGTAAAATATTGGTAACTGAATGTGCTGCCATATTTACTTCCACCACTTAGGAGTGGCACTTAGGGACACCATGACTGAAGCTGTAGTACAGCTTGAATCACACCTGCAACCTATCTTTTATCCTTTAGCTACAGTTCTTATCTTAATTCTCCCTTGGGCTTCTTCTTCCACTAGTCCACACTTTGAGATTCTCTTCTCTGCTGTAGGACAATTTAATTTCCCTCTTAAGAAAGGTGATATATTATCAGGGAGACAAATTACTCAGATCTGAGCCATGATAACTGGTATGCACTTTCCATATAGCAAATTTATTCCTCGTATTTATCTAAGAGAATGAAAAGCCATGCTCACCAAAAGATTTGCTCAAGAATGGCCATATAACTTTATCCATAGTAGCCCCAAGCTAGAAATAGCCCAAATTTTTATCTTTAGGTGAAAGGACATGCAAATTGTAATGATGCTATTCAGAAATAAAAGGTAATAAATTATTGATACAAGAAACAACATGTTTGAATCTCATAGACATTATATTGAGGAAAAGCCGGATACAAAACTTACATACTGTTTGATTCCATTTAGATTTCAAGAACAGGCAAAAATTATTTATGAGGATAGAAATCAGAACAGTGGTTGCCTTTGTGGAGGGTTGACCATAAGGCAGCATGAAAAAGTTTGCTTTGGTGATGGAAACATTTCATATCTTGATTGTGATGGTAGTACTTGACTATAACATTTATTAAAACTCATAAAACCATATAATTAATATCTGTGCATTTAATTACATGTAAATTATATCTCATTTAAAAATATATAATGACTAGAATATAAATGCCAAAAAGCATAAAAATAAATGTAGGAGAAGAGCAATGGGATATAAATGGGATTGTGAGTGAACAAGAATAATCATGAGTTGACAATTTTTGAAGCTGGGAGATGAGTGTATGGGGTCCCTCCACTATTTTATATTTTTATATGCACTGAATTTTTTTATAATAAAAAAGGTAAACAAAATAGTTACAAAATTTGCAAAAACTTAGGAATGTGAAAAAGGTGAGAGGATTATTTTAGATTAAAAGAAACGAAAGTCACATAACTAAATGCCATATGTGAACCTTGAATAATTCTTAGTTCTCAAAAGCAAAACAGCTATAATAGAAGTCCTTAGAGCACTTGGAGAAATTTGAATATGAAGTTAATACTATGGTTGTGTAGGAGAATGTCCTTATGCTCAGGAGAGGCACGTTAGCATATTTAGAGATAAATTGTCATCATAGGTGTATCATGTGTATATGTAAATATGGTTTACATATATAAGTATATATACATACATGAATACAGTAATATTTATATATATATCTATGTGTGAATTAAAATAAATATGCCAAAATGTTAGTAATTATTTAATCTAGGAGATAGATTTACAGATATTTATTGTACTATTTTAATATTTATGAATATTTGAAATTTTTCATAGAGTTGAAAAATTGTCCTATTCAGGAAACTTTGTTTTCATACTTGTTTGAGAATGAATAACACTATTTTTAGAGGCAGATGTGATTGACGTCAACTTGTGAGGCAATCCAGTAATATGCCACTGTTATCCTACCCCTGAAGCCATGAACTTTATATATGGTTCCAAGCATACAATTCATTACTAGATTTTGGGGCTCTATATTTAGCACTTGATTTGGAAAGACTCATATTAAAAGGTCAGGGGATATACTGTAAGAACTATCAACCCTCTGTTTTAGTTATCTATTGCTGTGTAGCAAATTATACCATTTAAATGTAAGTTTTATTCTGAATTGAAATGAGATCTTAAGAGATATCTGCACCTCTCTGTTCACTGCAGCAATTTTACAATAGTCAAGTTGTGAAAACAACTCAAATGTCCATCAACAGACCAATGGATAAAGAAAATGTGGTATATGCATACAATAGAATATTATTCAGCCTTAAAAAAGAAGGAAACACTACCGTTTATGACAACTTGGATGAACCTAGAGGACATTATGCTAAGTAAAATAAGATAGTCACAGAAGGACAAATACTGCATAATTCCACTTATATGATGTATCTAAAATAGTCACTCATAAAAACAGAGAATAGAATGGTGATTGCCAAGCACTGGGGGAAGGGAAAATGGAGAATTGGTGCTGAATAGAGATAAAGTTTCAGTTATGCAAGATGAAAAAGTTCTAAAGATCTACTGTACAATACAGAACTTATAGTTAACAAGACAGGATTGTGTACTTTAAAATATGAGGATAGTTCTCATGTTGTGTTCTTACTACACACACACACATATCCCCCTCCCCCAACACACACAAAAGAATACAAGGAAATTTTTGGAGGTGATGTGCATGTTTAATATCTTAATTGTGATGATGGTATCACAGGTCTATGCATGTGTCCAAACTCACCAAAGCGCATACATTAAATATGTGCAAAGTTTTGCATATCAATTATACCTCAATAAAACAAAAAATTTAGGTTTAGTGGCTTAAAACAAAGATTTATTACGTTACAATCTCTGTAGTCAGAAATCTGGGCATGGCTGAGCTGGATGCCTCCGACTCAGGGTCCTTCACAAGGCTGCAGTCAAGGTGTCATTCAGGACTACAGTCATCTCAAAGCTCAACTGAAGGATAATCTGCTTCCATGCTCGCTCACATGGCTGGTGGAAGCCTCAGGTCCTCTCTGGCTATTCACTGGAGACATCAGTTTCTTGCCACATGGGCATCTCCACTGGGCTTCTCACAACATGGAAGTTTGGCTTGATTCCCCAAGAGTGAGGGATCTGAGAGGGAGAAAGTGAGAGAGGGTGAGAAAGATGGAAATCACAGTCTTTTTGTAACCTTATCTTAGAAGTAACATCTCAATACTTTTGTCACATTCTATTTGTTAGAAATAAGTTATTACATCCTTCCCACCCTCAAGGGGAATTAATTACAAAAAGGCATGAATACCAGAAGGTAGGTATCATTGGGGGCCATTTTAGAGGCTGCCTACTACACCCTCCTGCTTAAATCCTAAATTCTAAGATCAGATTTAGAACCAACTCAGAATAAAAATGCACAACCAATATTATTTAACTTTTAACTAACTTTTCCTACTCCTAAATAAAGGACCTTTTAATATAGTAAAAGAAGAAGAAAAGGGAAACATATGACCGAGCATGATAAGTCTCTCCTACTCAAATTGTGCCCAGGGTAGCTTAGAGAGTCTTCTGGATCCTCATTTCCATCCTGCAAGCTGTACTCACAGTTGAGTCTATTTTCTAGGGCTATTCTTGCTATCATCAGTCTTAGGTCCTAGAAACAGACTCTAAGAGCTTTTCATGCAGAAAGTTTACCATGGAATATGCTCAGGAACAACATCCAAACAGGTGTGAAGGAAGAACAGGTGTGAAGAATTGTTCAGAGGGAGAAGGTAAATTACAATGAAGTTTCATCAGACTTCTCAGCTGATTCCATGAGAACTCTGGAGCTGAAATGGCCCTATACACTTGTCCTGATTTGGGAAAGGGAACAAGAATTTATACCCAGGATCAACCAGGCATTGGATGCAGTCATTGCATTAGGAGGTTGCATAATTAGGGCGATACAGCATTCTTTGGCTGAAGGCAATTCCTGGAAATTCCTGGAGGTTGTGAGCCCTTAGCAGCCAACACTCCCAGCCTCTGAGTGAATGAGGGCTTCAATCCTGAAGGGGGAATCTGTGTGGTGCTACAAAGTCTGCTACACTACTGTGGAACATTCACAAATGATTAATCTTCTGAGGTGGCTTGGTGGTGGGTAAAGAAAATAAGCTCTTCAGTTTGTCTGATTGGAGAATGGACTCTTCCATTGTTGCTGCCATGGTTATTATCATGCTTATTCTTGGTTAACAAATCATGAAACACACATAATAAAAGTGAAAATAATTTTAAAAGACAATATTAAGACCAAAGAAATAAACAAAAATCCCTGAGGTACAATGTAAATAGACATTATAACAAATACATTCACCTTCTCCATTTTGATTGTTACTGGTCATTCAGATATGAAATAAATACATAAATAAAACTATTAGAAGTGAAACATGAGAAGAAGATAAATTTGGAAAATAAAATTAAATGCTCAATTAAATTTTGTTTGCACTTATTGGGTAACTTTCTAGCAATGGAAACAGGAAGAATGTATGCAGGGAGTTGGAAGTAATAAATTCTCATGGCAGAAAGCCAAAGACCTTAAGCAATTGATGTGTCTCTATCTGAAACCTGGCCTCAAGAGATTTATTAAACTGATCCAACTCGAAGAAGTATTCTGCTGTTTGGGAAATTCTGCCTCATTTTCTGTAATAAAGAGATAATTTTGTGAAGAAGCAACTGGAACCTAGTAGACTGTTTTCATTAGGTGGTATTGTGGCTGGGTCCTCATGACACACAAAAAAATTCTCCCCTTGGAAGATATGATAGGATCTGAATGAAAAGTAGCCCAAGCAAAAAGGGCTGGTGTGATTGAAATGTGATTGCGTGTCAATACTTGCTTACCTGCATAGAGGTATGCACACACAAACACACCTACACACATAAGCCTGACACTTGCTATTATGCCTAAGTGGAATGTCCAAATAAAGCTTTGGTCTAGTGAATTGTGGACACAGTTCCCTAGTTCCCACCAACATAACTTCTGACATGTCAATGCCGGCAGGCAGCCAAAGATTTCTGCTGCTGCCTGAAATCCATGTACTTGTTGACTAAATCATCTTTTCCTTTTATGCTCTACTTTCTTGAGATGTCCAATCCATGTCCTAGGCCAGTTTAAGTGTCAGATTTCCATTTCTAAGAAGACTGTAGAACTGATCCAGACAGGTTGGAGTCATTAGTTATTGAGTAGAGACCTATGTGTCACTTTGTCAGCTAGAACACCAGACTCTAAATTCCCCTTCCTGTCTACACTCTGGGGCTTAATGTAAGTAAATAATATGTATAATTTAAAAGCACAACTAATAAATAAATATTCTGGTTATTTGATATAGTAAACACAGAATAATAAACTAGCTAATCTAATCATGGATAAAAAGGATACCACAAATACATAAAATAAGAAATGATGAGAAGAAATAACCACTGAAACTGATTACATAAAATAAAAATGATTAGAGATTACTTTACACAATTCTATGCAAATAACTTGGAAGACCTGGATGAAATCAATGCCATACAATGCAATACATTTTACCAAAATTGACCTCAGTAGAGGTAGAGAGCACAAATAAATTTGCACTAAAGAAATAAAGCTGCCTAAGAATTAGTACCATAAGAACTACTATGTTCAGATGATTTCATAGGAGACTCAGAAAAAAGGGGAAAATTGTAGAGAAAGAAGAAAAACATCAATTTTCTTCCCCTACAAAGTGAGCATTATGTTGATGGCTGAACCTGAAAAGATTGTGCAGAAAAGAATAACTGAAGACTATCTTCCTTATAAGTATTGATATGATGCACCCAATGCAGGAGCACCTAAATATAAAAAGCAAATATTAACGGACCTGAAGGGAGAAATAGACAGCAATACAATAATAGTAGGGGGATTTAATACACCAATTACATATATGTATAGATCATCCAGAGAGAAAATCAATAAAGAAACAATGGCCTTAAATGACACATTAGACCAGATGGACTTAATAGATATTTACAGCACATTCCATCCAAAAGCAACAAAATAACATTCTTCTCAAGTGCACATTGAACATTTTCAGGATACAATATCAATACACAGAAGTCTGTTGTATTTCTATACACTAATAATGAAGGATCAGAAAGAGAAATTAAGAAAATAATCCCATTTAAAATTGCATCAAAAAGAAGAAAATAACTAGGAATAAATTTAACCAAAGGGGTAAAAGACCAAATATTGAAAACTATAAGACATTAATGAAGTAAAATGAAGAAGACATAAATAAATGGAAAGATATTCCATGATCATGGATTGGGAGAATTTATATTGTTAAAACATCCATACTACCCAATGCAATATACAGATTCAATGCAATCCCTATAAAAATTCCAATGGCATTTTTCACAGAAATAGAGCAAACAATCCTAAAATTTGTATGAAACCATAAAAAACCCTGAATAGCCAAAACAATCTTGATAAAGAAAAACAAAGCTGGAGGCATCGTGCTGCATAATATCAAATATACTACAAAGCTACACTAATCAAAACACTATGATATTGATATAAAAACAGACACTAGATAATTGGAACAGAATAGAGAGACTGGAAATAAACCCTCGCATATATGGCCAATTAATTTATGACAAAGGAGCTAAGAATATACAATGGGGAAAAGACAGTCTCTACCATAAATGGTGTTGGGAAAATTAGACAGCCACAAGCAAAAGAATGAAACTGGACCATAATCTTACACTATACACAACAATTAACTCAAATTGATTAAAGGCTTAAATGTATGACTTGAAACTATAAAAATCCCAGAAGAAAACATAGGCAGTAAACTCCTTGATATGGGTCTTGGTGATGATTTTTTGAATCTGACACCAAAAGCAGAAGCAACAAAAGCAAAAATAAACAAGTGGTACTACATCAAACTAAAAAGCTTCTGCACAGCAAAGGAAATCATTGACAAAATGAAAAGGCAACCTACTGAATGGGAGAAAATATTTGCAAATCATGTATCTGATATGGGGCTAATATCCAAAATGTATAAAGAACTCAAACAACTTAATAGCCAAAAATAAATAATATGATTAAAAAAGGACAGAAGATCTGAATAGACATTTTTCCAAAGAAGACGCACAGATGAACAACAAGTACATGGAAAGATGCTCTACATCATTAATCATCAAGGAAATGCAAATTGAAATCACAATGAAATATCACATTACCCCTGTTAGAAAGGCTATTATCAAAAAGACTAGCAATAGCAAGTGTTGGCAAGGATGTGGAGAAGAGGGAACGCTTGTGCACTGTTGGTGGGGATATAGATTGGTGCAGCCACCATGGAAAGCAGTATAGAGGTTCCTCAAAAGATTTAAGTAGAACTACCATATGACCTAGCAATTTCACTTCTGGGTATTTAGTCAAAGAAAATGAAAACACTAACTCAAAAAGATATATGCATGCTCATATTTATTGCAGCATTATTTACAATACCCGAGATATGGAAACAACCTAAGTGTCCACAGATGGATGAATGGATAAAGAAATTGTGGTGTATATATACAATGGAATATTATTCAGCCAAAAAAACAAATGAAATCTTGCTATTTGTGACAACATGGATGGACCTTGAGGGCATTGTGCTAAGTGAAATAAGTCAGAAAAATACCGTATGATCTCTCTTATTTGTGGAATCTGGAAACTACATATATATATATATATATATATATATATATATATATATATATATAATATATATATATAAACCAAGCTCATAGATACAGAGAGCAGATTGGTGGTTGCCAGAGGTGGGGGTTGGGGGCTGGGAGAAATGAGTGAACTGTTTTTTTTTTAGTTTGAATAAATTGAATAAAAAAATCACAGAGAAAATGACACTATATGTAGCATTAGTCAGATCTCTTTACATGGAAGGAAACATTTAAATAAGTTTTGTTAGTATAATTATTTTGAAGTTGTGGTGGAAAATCCAGATAAAACCATGAGAATAAAATTTATCTGGATATTATTTTTTAAAAAAAGACTAATTTCCTTATAAGTATTGATATAAATACTAGTTAAAATATCTGCAAACAGAACCCAACCACACTAATTTTTCTGCTTTCTCTATTCCTTTTCAGGCTATGACAGCTTTGTTCAATAATTAGTTTCATGTAATCCAAGGACTGGTGGTCTAGTGGTTAAGATTCAGCGCTCTCACCACTGAGTTCATTTCCCAGTCAGGGAACCAGACCACCTGTCTGTTGGTTGTCATACTGTGGTGGCTGTGATGCTGAAAGCTATGCCAACAGTATTTCACATACCAGCAGGGGCATCCATGGTGGAAGGTTTCAGTGGAGCTCCCAGACTAAGAGAGACTGAAAGAAGGACCTGGATACACACTTTCAAGAAATTGGCCATGAAAACCCTATGACTAGCAGCAGGGCATTGTCTGACACAGCACTGGAAGGTGAGAGGATGATGCCGGAAGACCAGGCAGGGTTATTATATACTATACACAGAGTTGCTAGGGATCAGAATCAACTTGAGGACACTAACAATGACAGAACCCCCAGGTATTCTTCCATGTTATGTGGGCTGTGACCTTCTAAGTGTGGGAGAATCATAAATGTTGAAAACTCTTGCTTCCACATAGAATACCTTTTTTCTGTATCATTATTCTGTTATCTTGGGTCTTTGCCCATTTGTCAGTACTTCTTGTTCCTCTTGGAACTCTTCTGCTGCTGGCCTGGGTGTGATGAGTTTAGGGCCACTCACTTTGTGTGGATCTGCTATTGCTCTTAATACCTCAGCAAGAGCCAGGCTAAGTACCAGGGGAAAGTGGTCCATCTGTCCCCATTAGCACTGTCATAGTTTAGCCGCCTCATTTCATGCTAGGGCTAAGTAGCATCCATATTATCTTATGCATTTGATTGCCCACTTTTCCTGTCAATATTCCACATTGTTGTTTAGGTTTATGTTCTGGCTTGTTCTCTGAATTACCCCATAGGCAAGAGACCCACAGGTTTTATAGTTTGAAATTTTAAGTACAGCAGTTTGGGGACTAGTTGTCTTGTAGGCTTGAAGACTGAACCTTCTAAAAGATGCTAAACCTAGTAACTTGAACCTGAACCATCCCTTGGTCATTAGGAATGTGCTGGCTGAGGAAGGCATGAAGAACTCCCACAGTCCTCCAAAAGACAACAGAAGGCCTCTTACCATTCATGTCGCTAATAACTGTGTCTCTGCTGAGGACTTGGGGAGCTTGGAGCAAGTGGTATCATATCTTGATTTTCCATATTTCCATATATCCCTATAGTCTTTGCCATTAAAAAAAGAAGAAACTTTATATCTTGTGCCTATTGGCTTCTTTCTCTCAGCTTTATTCCTGTCCTATGATGATGCCCAAGTAGAAGTCAAGATTTTTAAAATGTGGCCCATTCACCCCACCACCTTCATTCATTTTCATTCTCTTTTAAGTACCCTGTACTCTACCTTATCTGGAGAATATTTTGTCATTTCATATCTTTGTGCTGAGGTCCATTCCCTTCCCCCAATTTGAAAAGCTTATCTTCCCTGGTCTCCCTTACATTCTATTTCTCTTCTCTGTTCAAATAGGACCTTATAACATGGCTTTATGAGAAATATTTAACCAGCGAAGCCCACCATGAGTCCCCAGGCAGAGCTGAGGAACTGAATAGTGAAGTGGACTTTGAGAAATCAAGTATATATCAGTGTGAATAGTCTACAACAAAGTGAAATGAATTATAATTGCTAGAATTTGAATCCTGACTCTCTGGCTTACTAGCTTTGTGACCTTCTATGCACCTCAGTTTCATCTATAAATGTGGATGTAATAACGGCAACTATTTCAGAGAGTAGCTGAGGTTGCCTCCTCCTGCAATCTGGAAAGCCCCAGGGGCTAAAGCACAGAGAAAAATCAGTCTCTGGGGGAGTTACAATGTTTGGCTGCCAGGTAGAAGTCAAGGGAAGCTGGGATGTTCAGGGAAAAGGCAGGATGATAGAAAATCTAAAAGGGAAAGAGGGCTCCCAATGGGAGGTCTTTGAAAGTGACAATATTCCTCACTATGATTCTATGTTTTTCATCTTTGATCTTATGTTGCTTTTCCTCCTCCTCCTGAAGGGTCCAGTATAAATCCCGTTTCTTTGCAGTGAAGGAAACAGACACATCAGAAGAAGTTGAATAGAGAAACCTCCAGGGATGTGGGTAACTGACCTGGGGACTGGGTGTTGGGCTGATGGGGTCTCAAGGCCAGAGTCACCCTAGAGAGGAGGGTATAAGCCCTCAACTGGACTAAAAATGGCCGTCCAGGTCTGAGGGGTACAGCTGATACCAGGATCACCTTCTAGAAATGAAGAAAGGATGGAAACAAGAGAGGGAACAGGGAACACATGACTACTTTGGTTCAAATCTGGAAGAGGAAGGGGTAAGTCCAATCTTGAGATGATGGAGAGACATTTTACAGGGACCAAAGGGAGTTGTGAGCAAAGAGATCAAGCAGTAGGGCTGATTGGGAGCATGTTTATTTGCTTGTAGGGGGAGGCATAGGGTTATCATTAACACAAAGGCTCCATCAAATGGGTCATGGATACTGCTTTTACCTTTAAGATAATTTTGTTTTGAATTGTGTATTTCCCATCCTTTAAAGAAGAATGAGAAATCCTCACATCTTCTTTGATTAGTTATTGCAATTAAGTGACTTGTCTAAACTTTTCTTTAGTGATTTCCGTCCATGACATTATATGAATGTCTCCATAGGGTTGAAGGCAGAGGCAGGTTCTGGGCTGGAAATGTCTTAGGAGAGCTTGGTAAAAGCTGTCTGAAGAACAGTGCACCTCAACAACTGGGAAGCAATTGTGCCTGTACTTGATCTGGGTAGTGGCATTGTGGGCATGTTTACTTGTAAAATTTATCATGCTGTACATCCGAAATTCGTGCATTTTTACAGCACGTACGTTATACTTCAATCCAGAAGTTAACCAAAACATGAGGGAGCAGGCAGTAAAGTTAAATGCTTTGGATAGGTCAAGTAAAGTAAAGAATGAGAAGAAATCACTGGCTTGGCAACAGGTCATTGATGGATATCATTATTGATCTTAGCAAGAAAATTTTCAGTAGCAATAGATTGAAAATGAAAAAAAAAAAAGACAACCAAGGAACCAACCAAAGGTCCTGCCATTTGGAAAGATGAATACAATATGTAAACCTCCAGCAGTGCTAATCAAGAAAAAAAAGAAATGAGTAAAATAAAAGCTTCAAGGGAATGAAAGGTATGATCACCTAAAAGTTGCCAGGGATGGAGAGGGGGAGGGATGGGCAGGGCACCAGCTGACACTGCCCTCAGAGGGAAGGAGGGTTTATACAGGGCAGCAAGACAAGAGAGGGAGGTCCTGGATCGGAGGGAAATTGGAGGAGTTGGCATTCTGATTCCTCAGTCTATTCAGCTCTTCAAGCAGTGATTCTCAATACTGAGTTTGTGGCATCCAGAAAAGACACAGCAATCTGAAGGATATCCTGAATTGTTTTTTCCACTCTTTACTACTATTGTACTTCAGAAAGCTTGCCCTTGTCTTCTCATGATCTATCACTGAAGGTGTCTCACCCAGTGACTATACACTGCAAGGTTCTTTTATCCTGACCATGAAGCAGAGCTCACTACTTTATTCAGTCTGTACTATTATAAGGCATCTCTAATGTTGACGGGTTTTTTTTGGTGTTGATGCTGCTTTTTCTGTTTCAATAAGACCCGCAGTTTGTAAACATATCCCAGAAATTTGTCTTTTTAGAAAACTTCTGAGGACTCTTACCAAGGTTTTTGTTGGTACCCAGTGTGGAGTCAATCAATGCTTGGTTCTCCAGGGGATAAATGGAAGGGGAAAATGTATGTCATATGGTTAGGATTGAGAATCAGGTGAATAGTTGATTAGTGCTTGGTTGGCAGAGAAAATGTTAGTGCAGCTGAGAGGATCCTGGGGCCGGTACTCCATCAGTGTGATATACTCAATTATTTAGGGAGGGGCCAGGCCGCTGATGAGAGATTAAAATGGGTAAGTAGAGACAGTGTCCGAGGGTAGAGATATGGGAACTTCTTAGCCTAGAAGCCCTTTATTGAGGGGAGGGACAAGAAGTGATAGTTAAGGGCAGGCTATTCTTGAGTCTTGGTGCTTAAGCACCCTTCATTTCAGATTGCCTGGACACCTGGGAGATAGTTCTTGGGCTCTATATGACTATTGTAAAGACAATGCAAGCCACATAATTGGTGTGGTGATCCACTAGGCTGAAGCCTTGAGAGATTCAATATTAGGGTAATGAGAGATTGAGGAAGGAGCAGGTCAATGGTACATAGTATAGTCTGGTCCACACCTGGGACCTTGAGTCTACATCTGAGATCAAGTCAAATGTCGATGTCCCTAGGAAAAGAAATTATCTGATTATCATAGGAAAAACAGTTAAAGCAGCAATTTAGCCTGGATACAGGATATTTGTCATACCCACTTTCATGCTATTCTTAATTCTATTTCAATTTGGCAAGAGTTGTTGTATGGCAGCAGAGGTGTTCACCACTCTTTGGCTTTCTTATTAGAGATAGGTTTTTGGCAAATATAAGGGAACCCTTTATACACAAGTGATGAAGAAAAAACAAGCAAAGAAACAAAAAACTTCAAATAAACAAAGAAAACCCTAAAGTTGAGAACTGACCTATAATGGAACAGATAGACGGCTCCTCATCATGGTCAGATTAGAAGAACCCTGCTATTTATAGTCACTGGGTGACACATCTTCAGTGAAAGATCATGGGAAGAAAAGCTTTAGGCTATGCAGGGTTGAGCTTCCTTTTTTAATGTAACTTGGTCTCCACATCACATTTATCCATTTAAGCATGCTTTTTAGAGCAATCTAGAACTACTGGATTAAATAATAGTCTCATTTTTTATTAGTTATATTTTATCGAGCAACTATGTACCATGCATCATGCTAAACACTTTTAAATAGCCTCTCATTTAGATCTCAAAACATCTCTATGAATTAAGAACTATTATCCCCATCTTAGCAAGGAGCAAAGTAAGGGTTAGAGAGTTTAAATAACTTGATCAAGGCAAAACACCAAGTAAATGACAGTAGGTTTTTCAGCCTTGGGAGTACGTGTCTAGAACCAATGCTTTCAGCCACTTTGCTCTCTTGCATGTTGATGATGTATGACCAGCAACACATTTTGGATGGAGTACATAGAAATATGCAGGATTTCCATGCTGTATTCTAAGGAAAGAGAAAGTATGGATTCTTTGAAGAAGTTCAGCCTACATCTCCCATGGCTGAGTGATGCCACCAGAGAAAGAACGGCCCCTTGTAAGGATGTTCTCAGATGGTTGGGGGAATGTGCAAATGCACAAACACCATATGAAGTCATGAAAATCAACACTCTGAAGCTGGAAAGTAGCTAAAGGGATGGAATGGTAGTTAATGCTGACCCCTTATCTTCAGGTTTGTGCAACCAGAGTATCACACGTTATATGACATGGTAACTCCTGACTGAGGCAGATGGAGACTGAATGCAGCAATAAACAGAAATCGACAAGCTCGTGGTTGTTATGCAGAGCAGTGCACATCTGTCCCATCAAAACTGGCTGAGTGAGACCCCTAACTTTTTATTTTCTATCACCCATAGTTGTTTTATTGACTATTAATCTCAGGTTGGATGGACACCTGGGAGTCACAGGTGTTTACAGGAGTGGAAACACCTGTATTTGAATCTTAAATTTACCACCTACTTGCCAGGGGATCTTGTACAAAATGTTTAGTCTCATTTTAATTATATCAAGTGTTTTGTACAGAATGGATGTTTGTCCTATTTTACAAATGGAGAAATACACTCAGATTATGAATACTACACTTTCCAACATAGTACTGGTACATACTACATATGTTCATTAAAGAGTGCTTTCCTTTCTAAAGGATAAATCTTCATTGTTGTTTGGAATGTCTTGGTGGTTTATCTTGAAGAGTGAATTATCCATAGTGAAGAATCACAAAAACTTATTGGAGGGTTCATCTATAAGGGAGCCTAAAGATTTACTTGTAGCTATTTAATCTATTAATTGAACGTAGCGCAAAAGGAAATCTGGCTGAAATTAAGAGAAGGGAGAGACTATAAATATCTCCATAAGTTTATTATCTCCTATGGAAAATGGTAATTTTGTTCTCTAATGACCTTATTTTCCTGAATCCATTAATCTGTTTCTTCAACTAGAAGGATGCTTCATTCATCTTTTGCCTAGGCACTATACTAAAGATACAAAATGTGGCATGACAAATCTCAAGAAGTTCATTGTTTCATTCAACAATTTTTAAGTATCAGGAACTCAACATACAAAGATAAAAGAAAAATTCTTTCTTCTGATTTTTTTATTCATTCTGTGGAAAATACTTGCTATGATGAGTACCTGTATCTTCTTTTAATGGACTTGTGTATTACACTTATGAGTATAACTAATGCCATGACCAAGACACACATGAATGAATACAATAAAGTCATAGGCAAGTGTGGGAATTTCAATTTAGGTCCCTCAGATGTCAGCAGAGGAGATTCCATGAAAGCTCAAAAGGCTTCTAATTTAGCCTTGTTCTGGGATGAGGGAGAAAAGTGAACAGAGAAGGAGGTAATCCATGAAAATCATGATTCTTGAATGATGAATAGAAATTAGTAAGGCAAAGAATACTGAGGAAAAGGAAGGTGGAGTAAGACAACTTTGTCAGATGCCAGTTTTCTGATCCTGAGAATACCATCAGGCTCTCTTAACACCATAGCTGGGAACAAGTCTTACAGAATTGCATTCTTTTCTTATATCATTTTATGTGTTAACAGGAAAGCAGTCTCATCTGTGATGCTGGGGTCACCCTACAACCACACAATGGAAACCCCTGCCACCTTCTTCCTTGTGGGTGTCCCAGGTTTGCAGTCTTCACATCTTTGGCTGGCTATCTCACTGAGTGTCATGTATACCATAGCCCTGTTAGGAAACACCCTCGTAATGACCATAATCTGGGTGGATTCCACTTTACAAGAGCTCATGTACCGCTTCCTGTGTGTTCTGGCTGCTGTGGACATTGTTATGGCCTCCTCTGTGGTGCCCAAGATGGTGAGCATCTTCTTCTCAGGAGACAACTCCATCAGCTTTTGTGCTTGTTTCACTCAGATGTACTTTGTCCACGCAGCCACAGCTGTGGAGACAGGGCTGCTGCTGGCCATGGCTTTTGACCGCTATGTAGCCATCTGTAAGCCCCTACACTATAAGAGAATTCTCACACCTCAAGTGATGCTGGGAATGAGTGTGGCCATCACCATCAGAGCTGTCATATTCATGACTCCATTGAGTTGGATGGTGAGTCACCTACCTTTCTGTGGTTCCAATGTGGTTCTCCATTCCTACTGTGAGCACATAGCCGTGGCCAAGCTGACATGTGCTGACCCCATGCCCAGTTGTCTCTATGGTCTGATTGCTTCCTCGATTATTGTGGGCTCTGATGTGGTCTTCATTGCTGCCTCCTATAACCTTATTCTTCGGGTAGTATTTGGTCTCTCCTCAAAGAATGCTCAGTTGAAAGCCTTAAGCACATGTGGCTCCCACATGGGGGTTATGGCTCTGTACTATTTACCTGGGATGGCATCTGTCTATGTGGCCTGGCTAGGGAAGGACACAGTGCCTTTGCACATCCAGGTGCTGTTAGCTGACTTGTACCTGGTCATCCCATCCACCTTAAACCCCATCATCTATCGCCTGAGGATCAAACAAATACGAGAGCGTGCATGGAGCACACTGATGCACTGCCTCTTTTACCACTCCAACGTGGGTTCATGAACACAAAGTCTATTGAGGCCTCAAGCATTCCAGCTAACTTCAAAAATGCCTTAGAGATCTGTGGAGCTGTTATGGATTTCCTGGCACCACAGGAGTTCTATGATGAAACTGTCAAGAGTGTCTTTCCATAACTTTTCAATTTCTAGCAAGGATGTGAATGAAGTGATCAATTTCCTGAAGACACTTTGAATGGTTTCAATCAACTAGTGTTCGAATCATAGATAAATTTGGGTGGGAATACAGATTAGGGGTTTTTCTTTCTTTAGCTTGTGACTCGTATTTCCAACCAGTCCCTCAGCAGAAGAAATGAACTATTTGGTCCCCTCACACTTGGCTGATTTTCTCAGAATTGTTCATCTCCTCATAGGACTATATGGAAGCAGCTATTAATATGTGACCCTGCCTTCTGGCTCATTGATGAATCTGTTCAGTTTGGGTCATGTGCTCACACCTGGTCCAGAGTCCTTCTCTAGTCAAAACTGATTCCAATTTATCTGAGGAGATATAAAATTGGATCACTGATTTTGGCCATTTTCCAATGTATGAATGTAGAAACAGAAATCTGTTCCGCAGTGAGAGAAGCCGATTAGCCTGATGGAATGAAGAAACTGAGTCTCTGAGTCTCTGGTTACAATGCGTTTTGGACACCCAAGTGTATTCCTGTTATTATGTTCTACAAGATGTATGTATATCATTTTAATACATCCCCTGTTGCTAAGCTAGTTGGAGTTAGTGTACTCATCACCAGCTTTTAGTTTTTAAGCAACAGAAACTAAGGCGTGTGAGTTGGTTTGGGACATCTTTATCTTTGCTTCCTACTCCTGCTTGTGTAACTGAACTGTAAGACGCAAAAGAGAGAGATCAAATATAACACAGATCTTTCATCTTCTGGACACCTCTAAGGAGGTGTGCCCTGGGATGAAAAGTTTAATGGAGAACAATATCAGTAATGAAGCTGAAATGTCACTACTCTTCTGCAAGTCATAAGATACTTGGTTGGTTTTTGTTTTTATTTTCTCCTTTCAGAGTCTTAAACTGAATAATCAGTATATGTAAAAAGAAAAAGATTTTGTATGTAAGAGATACATATGTTTGACTCTGGTACATTTGAAAATCTTAATAAAAGATAATTTCTTAACAGTGTTGATACCAAGTTATTGCATCTGAGTGTTAATATCTCCTTTTTACTAATGCAGGAAACAATGTTAATTCATAGAGGGTATTTAAAATTAAATAAAATAATGAGTGGAACATAAAACATAAGACAACATAAACATACTGTGTGTAGTTAAAAACTATACTCAATAAATTTCTAATTCTGTAATTTTAAAGGGCAGTTTTGGGCACTATTGAAACTGCAGTGCTGCGTAGATCAGTATACAAGTGATAATTCTTCCAAACAGATCTGCCGCTTAATAACTCAGCGTCTACACCTTTTGATAACATTTGACTTGTTTACCTGCTAGAATGTATTCTATTTCTGATCACCAGTGGAGTAAGAATCAGCCTCGAAAACTCAGATAAGGATGCACTGAGTTCCCAAAGTGTAATGAAAAGAAACTCACTTCCCCTGGCAACCCCCTAACATAAACACTAGTCAAGATCATGAAGTTTTTAAGCATATTTGGTAAGATTTTGATTTTGAAAAGTCACACTGTTCTTTCTCCATAAGCAACCCAAAGAATTGGCTATGCCCATTAAATCAAAGAACATTAGCTGCATTAAAGAATCTGCTGTGAAGCAACAAAGGTATAGTCCAGCCTGTACTCAAAACAGAAATTTCTTCCCAGCATTTCCACCAGAAGAAGTCTGCCCTGCCAGCGTTGTGTTTCATTCACACTATTATTCTCTGAACCTAGCTGGGACCCACTGTTGGTACTCAAATATTGAGCTATGTATTTCCCCAAGTGGACTGGCTCCCTGCCCTGGCTGCCTGCAAACAGAAAGTCCTGTGCTTCTCCTGATATATTCATATCTGACCTCTGCCCTATCACCAGAAGCAAAGTGTGCCCATTTAGCTAGTGCTTGGGACCCACAGTGGACTTGCAGTGTTTGGATCTTGAGAGGTTACAATCAATCATCTTTGAAAACAAGGGAGACTGGATTTCCTATGGGGAGTTGTGAATCTAAGAATTGCCCTCTGTCTCCACCTTTTGCAGGACCCAAGCATCTCACCCTTTTAGTAGCCTTTCCCCACAAGGCTCAGGGATTGCACCCCTTGGTTTCTCTGCCAGTAAAACAAAGATGGACAAAACTCATCCGTGCCTTGTAGTGAGTGATCACACCAAGTCAGAGGTGCCATGTCTACCCCCCACATAGCTACCTGCTCATTCCCCTTCTGGACCACTTTTGAAAATACCCATCAGATTAGTTTATTTATTCATTTATTTTTGGTGAGGAAGATTTTCCCTTAGCTAACATCTGTGCCAATCTTCCTCTATTTTGTATGTGGTATGCCTCCACAGCATGGCTAATGAGTAGAGTAGGTCCATGCCTGGGATCTAAATCTGCAAACCCAGACCACCAAAGTGAAGCATGCAGAACTTTAACCACTCAGCCACAGGGCTGGCCCCCAAATTAGTTTTTGAACAGGATTATAAGTAAGTACCATCCAATGTTTCGTGCCCCTATGAGGCAAGAAGAATTTATTTTTGTTTTGATTCTAGGCATAGAAGGAAATTTCCCTCACTTAAATATTTGTTAACACACACACACATACACACACACACACACACAGTGCTAGACTGGGGCTACAATGGTTAACCAGAAAAATAAGATCCTTGTCTTTATGGGGTTCTTGGAAGGGAAGTGTAAGCAGCTACCCTTGAGAAAACGGTTTTCTTACACTTAAGGAACTTCAGTCTTCTTACCTGGTCTTAACAATCAGACAATATGAAATAACATGTTTAACCTTGTAATTCTTCTAATTAGTAATCATAGCACCCAAATCAGTTTCTAAATGTCAAAAAAACCCCTTTAAAATAGCACATTGCAAATGAAGCCATTTCACTCCTTAGTTCATTCCAGGTTGAATAAATTCGTCACCAAATAGTCTTTTTCTAGGAACCTTCCAAAATTTGTCCCACTAAAACCATAGTAAAAGAACAACATTGATTTGGCCCTTTGCCTCATCAGCTAAGTGTCCAGGGATATAACTAGAAGCAATTCCTCAAGATCTATTTCTCAAGTCTGTAAACAATTCCCCAGGGAGGCCCCCCACAGAAAGATACACGGAGCCTGTAAGGTAGGTCAGCTCAACACTTAGCAAGACCAGGTGTGTGACCTACTAGTTCATTCCACTCCAAACAAGTGACAGAAACATCTCCCCTGCTAGTACTCAAGGAGCAACTTGGAAGCATGGTGGGCCGAATGAATTTATTGCTCCATTTTGGTCTACTCTACCTTCCTCATATATGAGTACCCAATACAATGAATGTAGAAAGACAATTTTTGCTAATTACTTTGCCTCTGACTATACCTAACCTAGGATCTACTTTGCTGCCCAATCTTAACCCAACAGTCACTACCTTAAAGTGTAAACTACTTCAGAGGTTGTGTTACACAGCCTCATGGTGACAATATGTAATGTACATATTGTAGCCTTTGCAATAGGCAAAACCATTAGTTCTCATATGCTTGCCTTGAAGTTTGTTTCCAGCCACAATCTTTCACACATCATATTCTTAGGACCTGTAATAAATTATTTTTGCCACATACAACAATCACTTTAGGTCAAAACCCTGGATATATGGTCATATTTCTCTTTCATTATAATACATGGCTCCCATACTGGCCTTCTGTTCCTAGTCCAATTCTTTCTCCTTGTCCTTCCTTCCTGCTTTCCTCCTTCTGTCATAGATTTAGAGAAGAGAAAGGCAGAGTATTATGCAGTTACTAGAACCATGAAGATTCCCTGGTGGCATAAAAAGATCTGAACATCAGCCCAATCAGCTCATGTGTGAGTCTTCCTTGCAGTGCATTTCTTCTACATTCTTCTTTTTATTATTTCTATTCTCTGCCCAGATGTCACTGTCTCCATTCCAATTCAAAGACAAGCACACATAATAGATGCAGAATATATTACTGTGGTCAGAGTTTGTCACTGGCATGGGCACCTTTCTATCTAAAGGGCTCTAGACCATCAGGAGAGGCTCTAAGAAACAAAGGCCCTGCTGACAAGATGCTGGTTGTAAGAAGATGAGATAGGAAGGCGACACAGGCAAAATCCATGGCTTGTCTTCCTCTGTCCCTGAGAAAGGAACAAAAGCATTGGATGGATCTGAGATCTTCACGACAATCTTCTGAGGTAGGGGAGTATGCAGCTACTATACCCACTTTTCCACTGAGGACATTTGAAAATCTTTTAAACAGGTGGGATATTTCAGGCCCAAATGTCAAGAATGGCGGGCAGACATGTGACCTGGGAATTGAATTTGTCAATCTTTTTCATTTGAATGTGAGAAACACTTTATAATCTTTCCTATCTTCTTTCAGCAGCTTTTTGAGAAATAACTTGCTTCATTAAGTCCATTTCAGTTGTTTCATTCATCAAGTGAAAATAAGAACAAGGCTCACAGGGTTTCTGATTCTGATGCTTAGGGAAAAGGGAAGGACCAGGACACAGGTCTCCTTCAAGTCTGAGATAGAGCGATTTGCCTAGCTCGTGCTCAGAGAGAGAACGGCCACTAGGATGGTTTAGGCAATGCTGCAATGCATTTTCAGGATGGTAGGTAAGAGAGCTGGGGTCAGTTATGGGTTGCTCAGAAGCAGCAAACCTCAGGCGAAGAATCCAGCCACTGGTGTCAGCACAGCAACCAGTTCTAGACATGGCCGGTATTCTTTCGGCTTGTTGGTCAACCCTCTCCAAAGGGTTTCCCAAATACTGGATCTACTTCATTGTCCTCACTGACTTAATTGTGGCACCAACAAGGATGGAGAAGGGGGCTATGAGCTACAGGAAGGAGAGAGTCCTGATCCTCAGAACTCCTCTGATCTTCACCATCAGCACTGCTACACTTCCTTCATAGGCATGCACTGCCCATTTGACCGAAGCTCAGCTTTTTCACATGAGTAGTTTAGTGTGGGACTTTGGCCCAGTTGCAATAGGGCATGCGGTCAGGCAGAGGAATCCCTGTATTCCAGGTTCAGCTCAGTTAAAGGGAATCCTTGTCTGTGGCAGGGTCCTCAAAGACCCCTGCAATTCAGGTGAAATTCCAAGGCCTCTGGCTAGGATGGGGCCTCTCATAGTCCTCCCTGTCCAGGGAGCAGATGGCTAGAGGAGCAGTGTCCTTGGTGCCAATGCTGTAGCAAGGACTAAAATAGGGCAGGAGGTGCAAAGGAAAGGGACAGTGGGGGAATGTGCGAGCCACTGTCAGTCACATTGTAAAAGGAGATATCGTGGGCCTCATAATCCAGGAAGACTCCCTCTTGCCAGGCAGGGACAGGCAAGGGTGGAGGGTGTATTCATCAGTGCCTGCCTGGTACTCATTTCCTTCCTCAGCCTTATCACCCAGAATCCACAGTGTGGGGATAAATAGACCACCTCCTTCCGGTCTACATTTTCCTTACATATTCCCAGGCCCCATTCAGACCTGTCTCCCACTTCCACCTCCCAGTAGTGGCGGCCTGAGGAGATGCACTGGCTGCCAAGGACGATGTTGTAGCGGTAAAATCTCTCAGGATTGTCCGGCAGTTTCTGCTCGGTGTCTCCATAGTGCACACATTTTCTGTCTTTGGACACGATGTGGCGGGAATAAACGGTGTTTTGAACTAGGTGCATGTCAGCTAGGGAAAAGTAATCCTGTATGGTAACAAGGGTACAGAGCCAGGGGGCATGGGTAAAGTCTCTGTGATAAATACAGCCACAGATTTCTCAATGATATGGTGTGGGGCTAGATGGGGCATCCAGGGGGCACCAAACCATTTTATTTTGGGGGAAGGGTCCCTCTCACTGCCCATCACAATCTTCCCCAGCATTCATTATCTGCATATGTCTCCAGGACCTCTCTTAGCCCTAGCACATGGCAATTTGTCTTCATCTCCAAGGAGACTGGTTCTGGCTGCTGCAGGCTCCAAGACTTGCTCCTGGTAGAGGAGAGGTAAGCCTTAGGGCCACAAATCTTGCCTCTGCCACATGGGCCTTCCTTTATTACAGGGAAGAATGGCTTGGCTGTGGACATAGTCAGTGGGGTGCCCCTGCCCAGCAACACCAGGGAAAGTAGAGATGTGATTATTTGACTGAGCCCAAGCAGTTTGTGGCACAGAGAGGAGAGCATTCACATTCCTGTGCTGCGGGAAGGGTCACGTGTGCATTTGCCATCAGGAGAGGAAGAGGTGTGCCACAGAGGGGAAGGGCTGATACTCAGACCTCAGAGCACTAATGGAGACATCCGCAGTCTTTTTCCCTCTTTGGGGGATCTACTTAAAACTACATTTTATAATTTACCTGAAATTCTTATCAGTAATTGTTGAACCGAATTTGACCAAGTACAAAGAAGATAAAAGAAAGATGAACAAAGCTTCTTTAGCCAATACAGTGAAAGTGGGAGAAGATTATGGATCTACACCCTCTTTTCTGTAGGTCCTTCCCCACTTCTGGCTCTCGCCAGGACCCACTATCCTTTACAGGGCTATCTAGGGCCTCCAAGGATTGGGACATACCTGTTCAAGACTTCCTGAATACCCTAGAAGGAGAACAAATGCAGCACATGAATATGTACTGTTCTTTGGAAAGACCAGACAGACCAGGAGCTCTGGGAGGGAGTTTCTCTAAGGGAAAGGGAAGCAGAGGGCCAGGCTGGAGAGAAGACATGCAGATGTAGAGGGGAGAAGCCTACAGGAGGGGAGCAGGGCAGGCCAAGCACTGGCTGGACTGGCTGATTTCAGGCTTCATCTCATAGGCCAGAGTGTAGGTGTTACCCAACCTACAAGCCTACAATTTCAAGGGGCCAGGTCATCCACACACCTCGGGACAGAACAGAAAGCATTAGCAAGGAAATGTAAGGGATCCATGTCTGGTTCAGTGGCTCCACTGAAGACTAGGGAATCCTCTCTCCTGGAGTCCCAGACTGTCTTCAGCTCTCACTCCAGGTTCTCAGGAAAACCTGCTGCTCACCTGCAGCATCCCGTGGACAGGCCACTGAGACCTCTCTTCCAGCTCTGTGGTCATCCTCCACAGGACTGAGCTCTGATAGAGGAGTTCATTGTGATTCATCTCCAGTTTCTGCATGGTCTCTCCATCCTCCTTCTTAAGGCTGGCCAGAGCTGCTGCTGCCCTTACCTCCAGCCACTACCCTTGGGTCTGTTTTTTCTGTAGTCATCGCCAATACTTCTCAAACTCCCATGTGATGCTCTGCTTTCAGGTTTCCACCTGTATCTGCAGAGCCAAGATCCTTAATCAGCACTGATATCATTTGTGTAAGGGCCATGCAGGATTGAGGACACTGGCCCATGTATACACATAGGCTATGGAATATTCAGGTTCTGATAGGTGCAGCCTTCATTACCTCATACCCAAACACATCCAGGGCACCAAGAACCCCAGCTAAACCAAACTGGTCCGCTTTAAATTCTCAGTATGGAAAGCATCTTTGAGTTAGGCCATAAGCTATGGTGGAACTGGGGATGGGATGTGGAAGGGGGAGGGAAGGAAGTTAAAGGAGATCATAAATGCAAGGAGAGTGTGACATTAGGTCACAGGGATCTGTGGGTGTGAAGAGCCAAAAGAGTGAGCTCTCATTTTGTCTTTGGGACCCCTGGTCAAGTCCTCAATCTAGAGATATCCAAGTGAGGGGCAGAGGAGAGACTGAGCTGGCTGGCCCCCATCTTCTACCTTGTACTCCCTGGTGACCTCCTCCAAGGGCATGACACTGTGGGCCTCATTCTTGGGGGACCAGCTGCAGGCCTCACACACGGTCAGGCCATCCTCTTTGCAGAATATCTTTAGCTATTTCCTGTGGCGCTCACAAACATCCTCCTTTAGCCCATTCCTGCATGCAGCTCTAGCAGATGGACTTTTTCTACAACATTGGCCAGCTTCCAATCAGGTCGCAGATTCCTTGGCTGGACAGAAGCCCGGCAGAGCAGACATGTGTAACCCGAGTGCTCAGATTCTCCTGGAACCTCCCAGAATCTAGATGGAGAGCTGTGGCAGAAGCTGTGGCCACATTCCATGCTCACGGGCTCCCTCAGGAAGGTCATGCAGATGGGACAGGCTACTTCTTGCACAATGGCTTCCGCCAATGCTGCAGGATACATGGTCCTGCTCACACCCTCCTCAAAACATGAATGAAACTAGGTAGAGGCAGTGAAGGCTGAGAAGAAGAAAAGAAAAACAAGTAAGATAGAAAAGCAACAGAAAAGCAGAGGGATCAGTAAAAGGGATAATTAGTGACAGAAAAAAACAGCCTCCTTATTTGGATCCTTTATTGACCTTGTTTAATGAGCACTGGCCTTCCCAACAAGTACTGACTATGTCATTGCTCACACCACAGAAAGGACATCTGGGGACGCCTAAGCAAACAGATGTGGGAATTCTCAGTTTTCATTCATTCGGTCATCTCTGACCCTCCTCTGGGCTCACTCGCCAGACCATTCCCACCCCACCTCAATCCCGCTCTCCAAATCATCGTTTCTCTTGAACTTGGGTAAGGTCACATAAAATGTGGTGTTGCAGTATCCAAAATAAGGCCAGAAATATCTCTAGCCTCACTCTCTGGTTTGTTTATATGTATATTCATATACTTGAAGGTATAGAAAAGGTAATATGCCAGAAGCCCATTGCCTACGTGTTCAATTTGTTTTCTCCTATTGTGCACTGAAGTGTAAAGTGTAAGGGAACCAGCAATACTTTCCCTAAAGCCTGTAAATCCCTGCTCACTCCTCCAGCACTACATTCACAAGATGCTAAGACATTCTCTTCAGGGATATGGTAGAAGCAGATATGAACAAATACCCCTTGGAAGATATAAACAAAAGTCATCTGATGATCATGAAACCCATATTGATGAATTTACTAACCCAGCAAGGAATTGTGATTTCTGCAAGGGCCACATATGGTACAGATCTTGAATGGTCAACAGCAGGCCCTTGGCATGGTTGGCCTTATTTATTTGTTCACTTTGCAGGTCTGTGTTACCAACTAGAGTGTGTAAAGGGAAGACCACATTGGTCTTAGTCACTGCTGTATCCTGATCATCTCAACAGGGCCTGTCATACAGTTATTGCCGAATAAATATTTATTGAATGAATAAGTCAGCTAGGCAGAAAATAGTTCCAAAACCCAAAATGTTTTTATAATTTCTTAGGTAATTGAGAACACATTATACATTAATAATGATAACAAGCATTCCTTAAGCACTTACACTATGGGCCAGGCACTATTCTGAGCATTCTACATGGATTAACTCAGTTTATTTCACAACCCTAAGTAGTAACCGTTATTCTACTGTTCTGATGTTACAGATTTGTGAGGATCCACTACAGCTCTTACTGCCTCAGCAGGAACGAGGTTGACTCCCAGGGGAAAGTGGTCTACCCTGCCCCACTGGCACTATCACAGTTTAGCTGCCTGGCCTCATGCTGGGGTGATTTAAGTAGCATTGCTTTTGCCTTATGCATTTGATTGTCCACTTTGCATATCCCTATTTCATGCTACTGTTTAGGTTTACATCCTGGCCTGTTCTCTGAATTATCCTATAGGCAACAGGACCCATAGGTTTTAAAGTTTAAAGTCTTAAGTACAGCAGTTTTGGGGACTAGTTCTCTTGTAGGCTGAAGGCTGAAGATTCTACCAGATGTTAAGCCTAGTAAATTGAAGCTAAACCACCCCCTGGTCATTAGGAATGTGCTGGCTGAGGAAGGCAGGAAGACCCCCCACCCTCCTACAAAAGGCAACAGAAGGCCTCTCCCCATTCATGTGACTAACAACTGCGTGTCTGTTGTGGAACTGGGGTGCTGAGAGCATGTAGCATTGTCTGCTGATTTTTTACATTTCCTTATATCTCTATACCTTTGTCATTAAAAACAAAAAAAGAAAAGAAACTTTATATTTTGTGCATATTGGCTTCTTTCTCTCGGCTTTACTCCAGCCCCACAATGATGCCCAGACAGAAGTCAAGACCTTTAAAATATGGTCCATTCGCCCCACTAACCTCATTCATTTTCATTCTCTTGTCAGTACCCTGCACTCTACCTTCTCTGGCTTCTTCTCTGCAGAATATTTTGTCATTTCATTTCTTTGTGCTGAGATCCATGTCCTTCGCCCAGTTTGAAAAGCTTGTCTTCCTTGGTCTCCCTTATATTCTATTTCCCTTCTCTGTTCAAATAGGACTCTATACCACGGTGCCATGAGAAATATTTAAGCAGTGAAGCCCACCACAAATCCCCACATGACTGAGGAACCAAACAATGAAGTGGACTTTGAGAGATTAAGTATACTATTAGTGTGCATAGTTCTGCAACAAAGTGAAATGAATTACGATCGCTAGAATTTGAATCTTGACTCCCTGGATTACTAACTTTGTGACCCTCTATGCAGCCCAGTTTCATCTGTAAATGTGGATGTAATAATGACAGCTACTCCACAGGGTTGTGGAAATGGAATGAAATCATCTTTGAAAAGCATTTAGCAGAAAGCTTGGCACATAGCAGGCTTTTGCACATCTAACTAATCTTGGATCTTTGTTTTCTTTGCAGGATGCCCTCCATACTCTTCTAACTCTTAGGTATCCTCTGCGGATTGAAGAAACAAAGACTCTTTAGCTGCTAAGCATCTGCCTCCTCCTGCAATCTGGAAAGCCCCAGGGCCGAGAGCACAGAGAAAAACCAGTCTCTGGAGAAGTTACAGCGTTTGGTTGCTGGGCAGAGAACAAGTGTAGCCAGGGTGTCCAGGGACAAAGCAGGATGACAGAGAATCTAAAGGGGAAAGAGGACTCCCAATGGGAAGTCTTTGAAAGTGACAATACTCCATACCGTGACTCTATGTTGTTCATCTTTCATCTTTTGTCTCTTTTCCTGGTCTTTCTGAAGGATCCTGTATAAATCCCTCTCCTTTTGAGTGAAAGAAACATGGACCCATCAAAGGAAGCTGAATAGAGGAAACTCCAAAGATGTGGGTAACTGTTCTGGGGACCAGGTGTTGGACAGATGAAGTCCCAAGGCCAGGGACACCCAGAAGGGGAGGCTATAAGCTCTTGACTCCACTAAAAAGGGTTAACCAGTTCTGGTAGGTACTGCTGATACCAAAATCACTTCTGGAAATGATGAGAGGATGGGACAGAGAGAGAGGGGACAGGGAACATATGACTAATTTGATTCAAAGCTGGAAGAGAAAGGGTTAAGTCTAACCTTGGGATGATGGAGAGACAGTTTTCAGGGACCAAAGGGAGTTATGAGCAAAGAGACCAAGCAGTAGGGCTGATGGGGAGCATGTTTATTTGTTCGTAGAGGGAAGCATAGGGTTATAAACACAAAGGCTCCACCAAATAAGTTATGCGTTACTGTGTTTACCTTTAGGACAATTTTAATTTGAATTGTGTATCTCCCATCCTTTAAATAACAATGAAAAATCTTCACATATCCTACCATTTAGTTGTTGTAATTAAGTGATTTGTTTAAGTTTTTCTTTAGTGATTGGCCCTCTAGGTCTTCATGTGAATATCTCTGTAGGGTTGAAGGCAGAGGCAGGTTCTTGGCTGGAAATGTCTTAGGAGAGCTTGGTCAGAGCTTTCTGAAGAACATCTCTACAACCAGGAAACAATTGTGTCTGTATTTTTTTTTAAAGTTGCACCCTGAGCTAACATCTGTTGCCAATATGTATTTTTCTTCTTCTCTCAAAAGCCCCCAGTATATAGTTCTATATTCTGGCTGTAGATCCTTCTAGTTCTTCTATGTGGGATACTGCCTCAGCATGGCTTGATGAACGGTGCTAAGTCCATGCCCAGGATCCAAACCTGTGAAACCTGGGCCGCCATAGCGGAGCATGAAAACTTAACGACCTGGTCATGGGGCTGGCCCCTGTGTATGTATCTTGATCGGGGTAGTGGCTATGTGGGAATGTTCATGTGTTTACTTTATAAAATCTATCAAGCTGTACACCTGAGATTTGTGCATTTTTAAAGTATGTATGTTATACTTCAATCAAAAAGTTAATCAAAAATGAAGGAGCAGGTGGTAATGTTAAATGTTTTGGATAGGTCGAGTAAAACAAAAAATGAAAAGAAATCACTGGCTTGGCAACAGGTCATTGATGGAGATCATTGTTGATCTTTGCAAGAATATTTTCAGTAGCAATAGATCGAAGAGTGAAAAAAAAAAGAAAGATGACCCACCAAATCAAATGTCCTGTCATTTGGAAAGACTAATGAAATAGTAAACCTTTAGTCATGCTAATCAAGAAGGAAAAGAAATGAGGAAAATAAAAACTTCAAGGGAATGAAAGTTATGATCATCTAGAAGTTGCCAGGGCTGGAGAGTGGAGGGATGGGTACCCTCAGAGAAAAGGTGGATTTATACAGGGCAGCAAGACAGGAGAGGAAGGCCTTGGATCAGAGGTGAATGGGAGGAGAAAGAATTCTGATTCCTCAGTCTGTTCTTCAGCTCTTTAAGCAGTGATTCTCAACTCTGAATTTATCGCATCCAGAAAGCACAGCAGTCTTAAGGAGAGATACCTTGAATTATTTTCTCTACTCTTCACTACGGTTCTACTTCAAAAAGCTTGCCCTTGTCTTCTCATGATCTATCACTGAAGATGTTTCACCCCATGACTATACACAGCAAGGTTCTTTTATCCTGGCCATGAAGCAGAGCTCACTACTTTATTCAGTCTGTTTCATTGTAAGGTATTTCTGTTGTTTAGGGTTTTTTTTTGTGTGTTATTAATAGTGGTTTATCTGTTTCAATAAAGACCATAGTTTGCAACTATGTCCCTCAAATTTGGCTTTTTAGAAAACTTCTGAGGACTTTCACCAACGCTGCTGTTGGTACCTGGGTGTACAGTCAATTACTGCTAGGCTCTCCAGGGGATAAATTCAAGGGGCAAATGTAGTCACATGGTTTGGGTTGAGAACCAGGTGAATGTTTGTCTAATGCTTGGTTAACAAAGAAATTTCTACTGCAGCTGATGGGATTCTGAAGCCAGTATTCCATCAATGTGATATACCCAATTATTTAGAGAGGGGCCAGGCCTCTAATAAGAAATTAAAATGGGTAAATAAGACAGTATCCAAGGGTAGGGATATGGGAACTTCTTAGTCTGGAAGGCCCTTATTGAGGGGAGGGACAGGAAATGATAGTTAAGGGCAAGCTAGTCTTGAAGCTTGGCAAACAAGCACCCTTCATTTAAGATTGCCTGGACACTTGGAAACAGTTCATGGGTTATGTGTGACTATTGTAAAGTCAGCACAAGTGACACAATAGTGTGGTGACCCACTAGGCTGAGGCTTTGAGAGAGGCAATATTATGGCAGTGAGGGTGTGAGGAAGGAGATCAATCGTACTTAATATGGTCTGATCCACACCTGGGACTTTGAGTCCAGATCTGAGAGCAAGCCAAATGTTCATGTCCCTAGGAACTGAAATGATCTGATGGTCATAGGAAAAACAGTTGAAGTAACAATTTAATTTAGATAAAGGATACTTGTCATACTCACTTTCATGCAATTCTTTAATTTTTTAAATTTGTTTGAGGTCATATTGGCTTTTAAAATTGGGCAAATTCCAAGTTTACATGATTGTATTTCAGTTTCTCCATAGATTGCATTGTGTTCACCACCAACAGTCTAGTTTTTACCCATCACTATACACATGTTCTCCTTTACCCCTCTTGCTCTCCCCCCAACCTCCTTTCCTTTAGTAACTACTAGTTTATTCTCGTTAACTATGTGTTTGTTTGTTTATCTTCCACATATGCTTTCCCTCCATTCTTAATCCCATTTCAATTTGACAAGAGTTGTATGGCAGCCAAGGAGTTAACCACTCTTTGGCTTTCTTATTAGAGGTGGGTTGTCAGCAAATATAAGGGAACCTTTTATGTGGAAATGATGAAAAGCAAACAAACAAACTAACAAAAAACTCCAAAACAAAACAACCCTAAACTTGAGAAAAGAACTATATTGGAACAGATAGTGAGCTCTTCATCAAGGTCAGATTAGAAGAATTTAACTGTGTATAGTCACTGGGTGGCACATCTTCAGTGATAGATCATGGGAGGAAAAGGTTTAGGCAATGCAGAGTTGAGCTGCCTTCTTTTTTCAAACTGGTCTCCAAATCACAGTTTTCCGAGTATTCTACTTAGAGACATCTAGAACTAAAGGATAAAAAAAGTCTCTTTCTATTAGTTCTATTTTATTGAGCAACTGGGTACCATGAATCTTGCTAAGCATTTTTAAATAGCCTCTCATTTAGATCTCAAAACATCTCTATGAATTAAGAACTAGTATTCCCATCTCCCAAGGAGCAAAGTAAGACTTGAAGAGTTTAAATAGCTTGACTGAGGCAAAATAGCTAGTAAGTGACAGAGGAGTGTTTTTAGTCTTGGGTATGTATCTAGAATGAATGCTTTTAGCCACTTTGTTACCCTGTCTCTTGATGATGTAGGACCAACACCACATTTTGAGTGGAGTACATAGAAGTATGCAGGATTTCCACACTGTATTCTAAGAAAAGAGAAAGTAGGAGTTCTTTGAAGGAGTTCAGCCTACGTCTCCCATGGCTGAGAGATACCACCAGAGGAAGAAGGGCCCCTTGTAAGGATGTTCTCAGATGGTTGCGGGAATGTGCACATGCCAAAACACCATATGAAATCATGGAAACCATCCATCTGAAGCTGGAAATTAACTACAGGGATATCACACAGGAACGGAATGGCATTTAACGCCAACTCCTTATCTTCAGGTTTACCCAACCAGGTTATTACACATTATATTATATAGTACTCTCTGTCTCATCAAAACTGGCCTAGTGAGACCCATAACATTTTATTTTTTGCCTCTTCCCGTAGTTGTTTTCTTGACTGTTAATTTTGAGATGGATGGACACCTGGGAGTTTCAGGTGTTAACAGGAGCTGGGAAAACCTGGACTTGAATCTCAAATTTACCACCTATTTGCTATGTGATCTTGGACAAAGTATTTAATCTCATTTAATTATATCCACTGTCTTGTACTGAATGGATGTTTGTCCTATTATACAAATGAAGCAATATACTTAGATTATGAATACTACCCTTTCTAACATAGTACTGGTACACATTATGTTCATTAAAGAGTGCTTTACTTTCTAAAGGATAAAGCTTCATTGTTGATTGGAATGTCTTGTTAGTTTATCTTAAAGAGAGAGTTTTCCATATTGAAGAATCATAAAAACCTACTAAGTGGTTTGTCTATAAAGGAACCCTAAAGTTTTTTTTGTAGCTACAGAATCTACTAATTGAACCTAACTCAACAGAAAATCCAGGATGAAATTTAGAGAAAGTAAGGATTAAAAATAATTCCAGACAGTTTATTATTTCCTATGGAAAGATATAATGTGGTTACATAATCACCTTATTTTCCTGAATCCATTAATCTATTTCTTCAACCAGAAGGACGCTTCATTCATCTTTTGTCTAGACACTATACAAAGGATAAAAAATGTTACATGTTCAATCTCAAGTTCATTGTTTCATTCAACAATTTTTAAGTATTAGGAACTGAATGCACAAAGATAAAAGAAGAGGTCTTTCTTCTGATTTCTCATTCAATCTGTGAAAACTGTTTGCTATAAGGCGTACACAATATCTTTTTTAATGGATTTGTGTACTAGAGTTATGGGTCACACACCTGGTATAAATAATGTAATGAACAAGATGCACATGATTGAATACAATAAAGTCATAGGTAGGGTACTGGAATTGTCAATTTAGGTCTCTTAGAGGTCAGCATGGGAGATTCCATAAAGCTCAGAAGGCTCCCAATTTAGCCTTGGTATGGGATGGGGAGGAGATAGAACAGACATGGAGGTAATCCATGAACATCATGATACTTGAATGATGAATAGAAATTAGTAAGGCAAAGAATACTGAGGAAGATGGAAGATGGAGCAGGATAACAGTGTCAGATGTCAGTTTTCTGATCATAAGATCAGAGACCAGTCTCTCCTAATGCCATAGACGGGAACAAGTCTTGAAAGACTGCATCTTTTCTTACATAATTTTATGTGTTAACAGGAAAGCAGTCTCATCTGTGACACTGAGGCCACCCTACAACCACACAATGGAAATCCCTGCCACCTTCTTCCTTGTGGGTATCCCAGGTTTACAGTCTTTACATTTTTGGCTGGCTATCTCACTGAGTGTCATGTATACCATAGCCCTGTTAGGAAACACCCTCGTAATGACCATAATCTGGGTGGATTCCACTTTACAAGAGCCCATGTACCGCTTCCTGTGTATTCTGGCTGCTGTGGACATCGTTATGGCCTCCTCTGTGGTGCCCAAGATGGTGAGCATCTTCTCCTCAGGAGACAACTCCATCAGCTTTAGTGCTTGTTTCACTCAGATGTACTTTGTCCACGCAGCCACAGCTGTGGAGACAGGGCTGCTGCTGGCCATGGCTTTTGACCGCTATGTAGCCATCTGTAAGCCCCTACACTATAAGAGAATTCTCACACCTCAAGTGATGCTGGGAATGAGTGTGGTCATCATAATCAGAGCTGTCATATTCATGACTCCATTGAGTTGGATGGTGAGTCATCTACCTTTCTGTGGCTCTAAAGTGGTTCTCCATTCCTACTGTGAGCACATAGCTGTGGCCAAGCTGACATGTGCTGACCCCAAGCCCAGTTGTCTCTATGGTCTGATTGCTTCCTCGATTATTGTGGGCTCTGATGTGGCCTTCATTGCTGTCTGCTATAACCTGATTCTCCAGGCAGTATTTGTTCTTTCCTCAAAGAATGCTCAGTTGAAAGCCTTAAGCACATGTGGCTCCCACATGGGGGTTATGGCTCTGTACTATTTACCTGGGATGGCATCTGTCTATGTGGTCTGGCTAGGGGAGGACACAGTGCCTTTGTACACCCAGGTGCTGTTAGCTGACTTATACCTGGTCATCCCACCCACCTTAAACCCCATCATTTATGGCCTGAGGATCAAACAAATACGGGAGCGAATGTGGAGCATGCTGATGCACTGCCTCTTTGACCACTCCAACTTGGGTTCAAGAACACAAAGTCTATTTAGACCTTGAGCATTCCAGCCAACTTCAAAGAAGCCTTAGAGATCTGTGGAGCTGGTTTGCTTTACCTGCACCATAGAAGTTCTAAGATGAAGCTGTAAAGTGTATCTTTGCATAACTTTTCAATTTCTTGGAAGAATGGAAATGAAATGATTAATTTTCTGACAATACATGAATGGTTTCAATCAACTAGTATCTGAGTCAGAGGTATGCTTTCGCAGAGAATATAGATTTAGGGTTTTTCTTTCCTTAGCTTCTGACCCGTATTTCCAACTTAGTATCCTACCAGTCCTTAAGCAGAAGAAATGAACTGTTTGGTCTCCCTCCACCTGCCTGATTTTCTCAGAATTGTTCATATCCTTATGTGATTATATGGAAGTAACATTTAATATATGACACTGCCTTCTGGCCTGTTGATGAATCCACCCCACTCGGGTCATGTGCTCTCACCTGGACCTTCTCCTGTCGAAATAGATTCCAGTTTATCTGAGGAGATATAAACCTGGGATCATGATGCTGTCCACTTTCCAACACATGAACTTGTAAGGAGAAATCTGTTCCACAGCAAAAGAAGCAAAGTAACAAGATGGAATGAAGAAACAGAGTTTCTGGTTCTCTGATTCCAATTCATTTCAACACCCAGATACATCTCTGTTACTATGCTCTGTAAGATATTTCTTATCCGTTTAATATATTCTCTCCTGTTGAACTTGTTGGAGTCAGTGTACTAATCACCAGCTTTTTGTTTCCAAGTAACAGAAGCTAAGGCATATGAGTTAGGTTTGAACATCTTTTTCTTTGCTCCCTAGTCCTACTTGTATAACTGAACTGTAAGACACAAAAGAGAGGGATCAAATATAACACAGGTCTTTCTTCTTTTGGACACCTGTAAGGAGGTGTGCTCTGAGATGAAAATGTTAATAAAGATTAACAACAATATTAAGTTGAAATGCCACTACTCTTTGCCAGGTCATCAGATACTTAAGTGGTTTTTGTTTTTATTTTCCCCTTTCAGAAAGTCTTAAATGGAATAATCTATGTTAAAAGAAAAAGATTTCATGTGTAAGAGATACATATATTTGACTCTGGGACATTTGAAAATCTTAAATATAATTTTCCTGTAGTATTGATACCAAGTTGTTGTATCTTAGTCTTAATGTCTCCTTTCTACTGGTGGGGGAAACAATATTAACATATAGAGTGTATTGAAGATTAAATAAAAGGATAAATAGAAAGCACATAACACAAAATCTGACATATTGTATATACTTAAAAATATACCCAATAAGTTTCTAATTCCATACTTTTAAGGAATAGTTCTAGGCACTGCAGTCCTGTGTAGATCAGTACTCATGTGGTAATTCTTCTAAACAGATCTGCTGCTTAACTCAGCATCTACACGTTTTGCTCACATTGGACTAGATAACCTACTACAATGCATTCTATTTCTGAACAGCAGTGGAGTAGGAATCAACCTCTAAAACTCTGACAATGATACACTGAGTTCCCAAAGAGTAGTAAAAATCCCTCTCTCCCCCTTGCCAGCCCCTAACAGGATCTACTGCTCAGGATCATGAGGTGGTTAAGCATATTTGATAAGATTTTCATTTTGAAAAGTCACATTATTCTTTCTCCATAAACATCCCAAAGAATTGGCTGTACCCATTAAATCAAAGAATATTAGATGCATTAAAGAATCTGATGTAAAGCAACAAAGGTATAGTTCAGCCTGCACTCAAAACAGAAATTTCTTCCCAGCATTTCCATCAGAAGAAGCCTGCCCTGCCAGCTCTGTGTTTTGTTCGTGTTATATTCCCTGAAACTAGCTGGGACTCACTGCTGGTACTCAAATATTGAACTACACATTTCCCAGAGTGGACTGGTTCCCTGCCATGGCTATGGCAAATCAGAGAGTCTTGTGCTTCTCCTTATACATTCAGATCCATCTCCTACCCTATCACCAGAAGAAATATGTGCCCATTTAACTAGTGCCCAGGACCCATAATAGACTCCCAGTGTTTGGATTTTAAGAGATTACAACAAATCCTGTTGAAAAAAAGGGAGACTGGATTTCTTGTGGGGAGTTGTGAACCCAAGGATGTGCCCTCTGTCTCTACATTGTAGAGAACCCAAGGATCTCACCCTTTTAGCAACCTCTTCCCTTGAGGCTCAGGCATTGCACCCCTTGGTTTCTCTGCTAGTAAAACAAGGATGGGCAAAGCTCATCCCTGCTTTGTAGTGAACCATCACACCAAGTCGGAGGTGCCACCCCAGACATTCCAGGGAATGGTGCAGGCACTCTACCTTCCACATGGCTACCTAGCTCTTCCCAGTTGGGACCACTTTTGAAATTATCCATCAGATTAGTTGTTGAACAGGATTATAATCTAGTGCCATCCAGTCTTTCATGCCCCAGTGAGGCAAGAAAGAGCTTATTTTTGATTCTAGGCATAGGAATGAAAGTTTCTTCACTTAAATATTTACCAATACTCAGAAACATAGACACACACACAGTGCTAAACTGGGGTTACAATGGTGAACCAGAAAAATAAGATCCTTGTCTTCATGGGGTTCTTAGAAGGCAAGGGTCAGCAACTACCCTAAAGAAAAGGGTTTTCATACACCGAAGAACTTCAGTCTTCTTGTTTGGTCTTAAGAATCAGACATGTGAAATAAACAAAGTGTCTAACATAATAGTGTTTCTAACAGTAATCATAGCACCCAAATAAGCTTATAAATGTAAAAAAGAAAACTCAGCACATTATGCATGAAGCCATTCCACTCCTTAATTCATTCTTGGTTTGAATTAATTTAGCACCTAATAATCTTTTTCTAGAAGACTTTCAAGACTGGTCCTAATAAAACAATAGTAAAAGACAACATTGATTTGGCCTCTAGCCTCTTCTGCTAAGTGTCCAGGGACATAACTGGAAGCAGTTCCTCAAGATCCATTTCTCAAGTCTATAAACAATTCCCCAGGGAGGCCCCCCACAGAAAGACACAAGGTCCCTCTAATGTAGGTCAGCTCAACCCTTTGCAAGACCAGGTCTGTGACTTACCCATTCATTCCACTCCAAGCAGTTGATGGAATCTTCTCCTGTTTACTACTAATAGTCAAGGAGCAACTTGGAAGCATGGTGGGAAGAATGAGTTTATTTCTCTATTTTGGTGTGTTTTACCTCCTTCATATGTGAAGACCCAATACAAAGAAAGCAGAAAGACAATTTTTACTATTCTTTATTATAGGAACTACTTTGTTTCTGCTCTTATGCAATGTAGTATCTACTTTGTTGCTCAATCCTAACTCCCAACAGTCGCGACTTTCAAGTATAAACTACCTCAAAGGTTGTGTTCACACAGCATCAGTATGTAATGTACATATTGTAGCCCTTGAAGTAGGCAAAGCCATTAGTTCTCATGTGGTTGCCTTGCAGTTTGTTTCCAGCTACAATCATTTCCACATTACACTCTTAAGAGCTGTAATGAATTATTTTTGCCACATACAACAATCACTTTAAGGTCAAAAGCCCAGATATATGGTCTTAATCCCTTTTCGTTATAATATGTGGTTTCCAAACCAGCTTAGTGTGCCTTATCCAATTGTCTCTCCCCACGCTGCCCTCTTGCTTTCCTCCTTTTGTCACAGATTTAGAGAAGAGAAAGGCAGAGTATTATGTAGTTACCAGAACCATGAAGATTCTCTTGGTGAAATGAAAAGATTTGAACTTCAGCCCAACCAGCTTGTGGGTGAGCCTTCCTTGCAGTGCATTTATTCTACATTTTTATTTTTATTATTTCTATTCTCTGCCCTGATGTCACTATCCTCATTCTAATCCAAAGACAAGCACATATATTAGATGCACAATATGTTACTGTGGCCTGGATTTTGCCACTGGTGTTGGCACCTTTCTGTCTACATGGCTCTAGACCATCCAGCGAGGCCATAAGAAAAAAAGGCCCTGTTGACAAGATCCTGTCTGTAAGAAGGTGAGATAGGAAGGTGGCACAGACAAAATCCATGGCTGGCCTTCCTCTGTCCCTGAGAAAGGAACGATAGTATCAGATGGATCTGTGATCTTCACAACAATTCTGTGAGGTAGGAGAGTATGCAGCTACTATACCCACTTTTCCACTGAGCACACTTGAAAATCTTTTAAACAGGTGGGATATTTCAGACCCAAATGTAATAAATAACATGCAGACATGTGACTTGAGAAGCAAGTTTGTCGATCTTGTTTCATTTGAATGTGAGAAATACTTTATAATCTTTCCTCTCTTCTTTCAGAAGCTTTTTAAGAAATAACTTCCTTCATTGAGGCCATTTGAGTTGCTTCATCTATCAGGTAAAAATAAGAACAAGGCTCACAGGGTTTCTGATTCTGATACTTAGGGAAAAGGGCAGGACTAAGATACGGGTCTCCTTACAGTCTGAGATGGAGTGATTTGTCCAGCTCGTGCTCAGAGAGAGAATGACCATTCTGGTAGTCTAGGCAATAAGGGAATGCATTTTTCTCTTTAGGAGGTCAGAGAGTGGAGGTCAGTTTTGAGTTGCTCAGAAGCAGCAAACCTCAGCTGAAGCATCCTCCCTCAGGTGTCAGCACAGCAACGAGCCCTGGACACGGCCGGTATTCTTTTGGCTTTTGGTCAACCTTATCCAAAGGGTTTCCCAAAGGATGCTTCGTCATCCTCATTGACTTAATTATGGCACCAACAAGGATGGGGAAGAGGGGCATGAGATACAGAAAGGACAGAGTCCTGATGCTCAGAACTTCTCTGATCTTCACCATCAGCATTGCCACACTTCCCTTATAGGGGTGCACTGCTCATATGATAGAGCCTCAGCTTTTTCCCCTGAGTGGTTTAGAGAGAGACTTTGGCTCAGTAGCAACAGGGCACTGGGTCAGGCAGAGGAATCCCTGGATTGCAGGATCAACTCAGTTCAAGGGAACCCTTGTCAGCGGCAGGGCCCACCAAGACCCTGGCAGCCCAGATAAAATTCCAAGGCTTCTGGCTAGGATGGGGGCTCTCTTAGTCCTCGCTGCTCAGGGAGTGGATAGCTGGAGGAGCAGTGTTATTGGCATCAATGCTGTAGCAAGGACTAAAACAAGGCAGGAGATGTCCAGGGAAGGGATAGTGGGGGAAAGTGAAAATATGGGAGCTGTTGTCAGTGACACTGTAGAAGGAGATATCATGGGCTTCATGATAGAGAAAGACCCCCACTTGGCAGGGAGGGACAGGCAAGGGCCAGAGGGTGTGTTCATCAGTGCTGCCGGTTACTCATTTTCCTTCCTTAGCCTTATCACCCAGAATCCATAGTGGGGGGATAAATAGACCACTTCCTTCCAGTCTACCTTTTCTTATACACTCTCAGGCCCCATTCAGACCTGTCTCCCACCTCCACCTCCCAGTAGTGGCGGCCTGAGGAGATGCACTGACTGCCCAGGATGATATTGTAGTGGTAAAATCTCTCAGGACTGTCAGGCAGTTCCGCTTGGTGTCTCCATAGTGCACACATTTTCTGTCCTCAAACATGATGAAAAGGGAATAAGCAGTGTCTGGAGCCAGGTACATGTCAGTTATGGAAAAAGATCCTGGATAGTAATCACAGTGCAGAACTGGATCTGATAGAGTGGTACACTGTATACAGATACACAGACATGGAGGGCATGGGTGAGGTCTCCCTGATAAATACCGACTCAGATTACTCAATGATGGAATAGGGGTTAGATGGGGCATCCAGAGGGCACTGAACTATTTCATTTCTCCAGGAAGCATTCATCCCACTGCCCATCACAAACTCCCCTAGCATTCATTACCTGCGTATTTCTCCAGGACTTCTATTAGCACCAGCACATGGCAATTCATCTTCAGCTCCAAAGAGTCTGGTTCTGGATGCGGCAGGCTCCAAGACTTGCTCCCAGTAGAGGAGAGGTAAGCCTGGTGGCCAGAAATCCTGGCTCTGCCACATGGGCCTTCCGTTAGTGCAGGGAAGAAGGGCTTGACTGTGGACATAGTCAGTGGGTGCCCCAGCCCAGCAACACCAGGCAAAGCAGTGATGTGATGATTATTTGACTGAGCCCAGTGGATTTCTGGCACAGAAAGGAGAGCATTCACATTCCAGTGCTGTGGGTGGGGTTAGATGTGCATCTGACATTGGGAGAGGAAGAAGTGTGCCACAGAGTGCAAAGGCTGATACTCAGAGTTCAGAGCATAAAGGAGGCATCTGCAGTATTTTTCCCCTCCTTGAGCGATCTACTTGAAACTGCATTTTATAACTTTACTTTAAATTCTTATTGGTAATACTTGAAAAGAATATGACCAAGTACAAAGAAGAAAAATGGAAGATGAGCAAAACTTCTTTAGTCAACAATGAAAGAGCGAGAAGATTGCGGACCAGTACCTGCTTTTCTGTAGGTCCTGGATCTCTGTTCCTCCCCCACTTTTGGTTCTGTCCAGTACCCACTTTGCCTTACAGGGTTGCCTAGGGGCTCCAAGGATGAGAACATTCCTGTTTAAGACTTCCTGAATAACCTGTAAGGAGGAAAAAAACCAGTACTTGAGTATGTGCTGTTCCTTGGAGGGACCAGACAGACACTAAACTGTAGGAGGAGGTTTCCCCAAGGGAAAGGGAGGCAGAAAGCAAGGCTGGAGAGAAGGTATGCAGATGTAGAGGGAAGAAGGCTACTGGAGGAGAGCAGGTCTGGCCAAGCTCTGGGTGGCCTGGCTGATTTCAGGCTTCATCTCAAGACTCAGGCCAGGGAGTAGGTGTTGCCCAACCTACAAGGCTACAATTTCAAGGGGCCAGGTCATCTTCCCACCTGGGGATAGAACTCAAACAGTGCTATATGGATCCATATCTGGCTCACAGGCCCCACCGGAGACTAGGGAATCCTCTCTCCTGGAGTCCCAGGCTATCATCAGCTGTCATTCAATGTTCCCAGGAAAACCTGCTACTCACCTGCAGCATCCAGCAGACAGGCCTCTGAGACCTCTCTTCCAGCTCTGCAATCATCTTCCACAGGACCTGGTTCCCCTGGAGAAGCTCATTGTGATTCATCTCCAGCTTCTGCCTGGTTTCCCCCTCCTCCCATGCTAGGCTGGCCAGAGCCGCTGCTGCCTCTACTTCCAGCCGCTGCCCTAGTGGCTGTTGTTTCTGTGGTAATCTAGATACTTCTCAAACTCCCACATGATATTCTGCTTTCGGGTTTCCACCTATATCTGAAGAGCCAAGATCAGAAATCAGCACTGATATTGTTCGTGTAAGGGCCATGCAGGATTGAGGACACTGTCACATGTATACACACATGCTCTGGAATGTTCTGTTACCAACCGTGTGCCTGGCACTGTAGAGGCCAAGATAAAGGATACTATTTTTCCTAGCTTTCTGTCCCCACAGCTATAGTACATGCTTCTGGGTCCCTATTCCTAATCTCATTGACCCCTGTAGGGCCCAGGATATATCTTGGTGCTATATGTTCTAGACTATTTTCTGTTTTCAGAATAATATGTTGTATTCTCATTCTAAAGACCAGAAGCATTACACATAGGCCTCTCAGGCAGTGTAATGTAACTACACTTTTAGATGCTTTTGCTTCTCATTGGTATTATATCAACTCAATATGCTGTTTCAGACTGGTTCGATGTTACCTTCTATTGATCAAAAGTTCTGATAGTTTGGTAGTTATGGGCCTCAAATTTATTTCAGAGGTGATTTTCAAATATTTTAATAACTTAACTTTTAGTAAATATGCTCTAGCTGGGTAAAGAGAAACAAAAACTATGCTTTGCTCAGCATTACACAAATGATACTACTGTGAGCTAACGCATTAGTGAGGCGTGTACTTTTCCTTGCTCACATATGAGGACACATGCCAGAGGCTATCCTATACCATAATCAAGCAAATGGAATTGAGAGGTTCCATGACATGCTAAGGCCTCACACATGGGAGACAAAGCTGGTAAGAGGACCCCTGGCTATCTGACTTCAAACCCCACATTCTGCCTCCCAGAGATGAGGAAACTACCATGGGTCAGCTCCAGGACAACACAGTGACCACAGGGACTGCTTTCTCCAGGTGGCAACCTGCCTTCCAGTTGGCAGTTTGTTTCCTCTCACCAACTTCCAGCTTCCAAGCCTCTTCTTGCTCCTCCCTCAGGTGTTCCAGAGCCTCATGGAGTTTCCACTGAAAGAGAAAAAAACCTCATGAGGCCACCTTGGGCAGCCTGGGTTGATAATGAGGCTTCCTAGCATTGGCAGGTGATGAGAAAACAAGTGTTTCTCAGTAGATGGGCCAGGTTGAATGCTGGGATAAAAGGGAATGCTGTAGAGGGAGCAGATCCTGCCCAGATGGCATCCAAGGTAGCTCTCGATCTGAGAATCATTTCGACTCCCACAGTCTCTAAGTTTCTGTAGGGTAGAAGAAAAGGTCCATTTCCAGCCTTGCAAGAAAATGACCTTGGACTTTCAGGTCCGCTCCTCTTTTTATCCCTATCTACTTTGTTATGTTACAGCCTCCTGAAACCTTGTCATTCAAAGAGTGGTCCAAGTGGGTCAGCAGCAACAGCATCACCTGGAAGCTTGGTTGAAAGGCAGAATCTCGGGCCTCACTCCAGACCTCCTGAATTAAAATCTGAATTTTAACAAGACATTTGGATGGTTTCTCTGTACATTAAAGGTAATAAGTACTATCCTAGAATACTAATGCAAGACATTATGACTGGAAAACATAAGTATTCTGATTATAGTATTAACCATTTTATTAAAGATATACCAAGTGCCACATATATCTTGAGCACTAAAGATACATTTAATCCTCATAATTCCTTGAGACTAGTATTATCCCCATTTTATAGCTAAGGAAACTGAAGCTTAGAGAGTGAGCTACTCAAAGTCAGTCAGCTAGTCAGTGGTTGGGCTGTCATTTAACCCAGTCCTTTAGTTCCTATGCCCATGTTATACTGCCTCCCTATACAAATACTCTCAAAACAAAATGAGTAAGTACATATTTTAAATTTTTTAGAAATTCTTCTCATGTAGGAAAATGGCTCATTCATGGGATTTGTCTTGTATTCTTACCTTCTAATATCAAAATCAAGAAAGAGTTAAAACCAGATTAATCAATTACAGAATCATTGGAATAATGATTCTGATAAAGATGTATCAGCATGTACATCTGAGGAAAGAGCAAGCAGCCAGAAGTTGATGAGGGTAGCTATAAAAAAGGAGAAGCAAGTTTAGCAGAGATGAGTTTTCACCCCTCCAAAAAAAAGGCCTGTAGAGGAGAAAGAACACTGGCAGAAGAGCAAGAAGACCTGAGTCCTAGCCTTTCACCTTCCTTTAACTACTACAACCTAAAGTAGAAGGACCCTGACAATGTTCCATTAGATAATCTCACTCAATCCTAAATGACTCGGCTATAGTCCCTTCTAGCTCTAAAACCAAGCAGCATGATCTCAAATTTCTAAGCCTAAGGTTCATCTACAAAAAGAAGGAGTTCAAGTAGCTCACCCAATGTCAAATGACTATGTGTGGCATTGCCAGGAGGAATTCATGTTATGATAGGCGCAACCTTGACTACTTCATACCCAAACTCATCCAAGGCACCCAGAACCTCAGGTAAAACAAACTGGTCTCCTTCAAATTCTCTGTATGGAAAGCATGTTGGGATTGGGCATGGGGTTCAGAAGTGGGAGGGAAGGAAACCTAAGAAGATCATAAATCCAAGATGAGTGTGGCTCACTCTGTCAGGTCCCAGGGATCTGCAGGTGTGAGGAACCAAAGGAATGAGCTCTCATTTTGTCTCTGGGGTCCCTGGTAAAGGTCATGATCTAGAGATAGCCAAGTCGGGGGCAGGGGAGAGAGTAGAGTAGTTAGCCAAGATTTCACACTTCAGTAAAAGGGATAATTAGTGACTGAAAAAAAATGAGTTCCTCCTTTAGATCCTTTATTGATCTATTTGATAAGCACTGGCCTTCCCAACTGAAGTTCTGACTGGGTCACATGACTCACACCACACAAGGGACACCTGAAGATGTGTAAGTGAGTGGATGTTGGAAGTTCTCAGTTTTCACTCACTTGGTCATCCCTGACCCTCCTCTGAGTTCACTCACCAGACCATTCCCATCCCACCTCAATCATATTCTCCAAATCAGCATTGCTCATCTTGAACGTGGGTAAAGCCACTTAAAATGTGGTGTTTCAGTACCCAAAACAAGGCCAGAAATATCCCTAGCCTCATTCTCTAGTTTGTTTATATGTATATTTATATATTTGAAGGTACAGAAAAGGTAATATGCCAGAAGCCCATTGCCTATGTGCTCAATTTCTTTTCTTGTGTTGCGCTCTGAAGTGTAAGATATAAAGGAACCATCAATACTTTCCCACATCCTACAAACCCCTGCCCACTCCTCCAGCACTAACATTCACTAGATGCCAAGACACTCTTTTCAGTGATACGGTAGAAGGAGATATGAAGAAATACCCCTTGGAAGATAAAAACAAAGGTCATTTGATGATAATGAAACCCATATTGATGAATTCACTACTCCAGCAAGAAATCATGATTTCTGTCAGGGCCACATGTGGCTACAGAACTTCAATGGGCAATGGCGGGCTCTTGGCATAGTTGGTCTTATTTATTCATTCACTTTGCAGATTTGTGTTACCAGTTAGTGTGTGTAAAGGGAAGAGCCATGTTGGTCTTAGTCACTGCTGTATCTGGAGCACCTCAACAGGGCCTGTCATGCAGTTATTGCTGAATACATATTTGTTGAATGAATAAATCAGCTGGACAGAAAATAATTACAAAACCCAAAATGTTTCTATAACTAGTTAGGTAATTGAGAGCATATTATACATTAATAATAACAGCAAGCACTTCTGAAGCACTTATACTATGTGCCAGGTACTATCCTGAGCATTCTACATGGATTAACTCAGTTTATTTCACAACCCTAAGTAGTGACCATTATTCTATTGTTCTGATTTTGCAGATTTTGAGGATCCACTACAGCTCTTTTGATTCCATTTTTCTCTCCTCTCATTATTTTAGCTCTTAATGTCTCAGCAGAAACCAGGTTGAAAGTGGTCTATCTGTGCCCATTATCACTGTCGCACTTCAGCTGCCTCATCTCATGCTGGAGCTATAAGTAGGGTCCCCACTGCCTAATGCATTTGATTGCCCAATTTTCCTATCCATATTCCATGCTGTTGTTTAGGTTTACATCCTGGCCTGTTCTCTGAATTATCCTATAGGCAACAGACACCACAGGTTTTTGAGTTTAAAGTTTTAATTACAGCAGTTTTGGGGACTAGTTTTCCTTCAGGCTTGAAGACTGAACCTTCTGCTAGATGCTAACTCTAGTAAATTGAACCTAAACCACTCCCTGGTCATTAGGAATCTGCTGGCTGAGGAAGGCAGGAAGCGCCCCCACCCTCCTACAAAAGGCAAAAGAAGGCCTTTCACTGTTCATGTCACTAATAGCTCTTCTCTACTGTGGACTTGGGGAGCTGGGAGCATGTAGCATGTAGCATCCTGATTTTTCATATTTCAATATATCTCTATAACCTTTGAAATTAAATAAAAGGGAAAGAAATTTTGTATCTTGCTCTTGTTGTCTTCTTTCTCTCTGCTTTTTTCTTGCCCCATGATGATGCCAAAGCAGGAGTCAAGACCTTCAAAATATAGCCCATGCACCCCACTAGCCTCATTTATTTTTATTCTCTTTTAAGTACCCTATACTCTACCTTGTCTAGTTTATTCTCTGGAAAATAAACATGTTATGTCATGTCTTTCTACTGAGGTGCATGCCCTTCCCTCAGTTTGAAAACTTATCTTCCTCAGTCTCCTTTACACTCTATTTCTCTTCTCTGTTCAAATAGGACTTTATAACACGGTGTCATGAGAAATATTTAACCACTGAAGCCCACCATGAGTCCCCGGGCAGAACTGAGGAACTGCACAGTGAAGGAGTCTTTGAGAGATTCAGTATATGTCAGTGTGAATAGTTCCACAACTAACAACCCAATTAAAAAATGGACAAAAGTTCTGAACAGACATTTTTCCAAAGAAGATATACAGATGGCCAGCAGGCATGTGAAAAGATATTCAACATCATTAACTATCAGGGAAATAGAAATCAAAACTGCAATGAGATATCACCTTACTCCCATCAGAATGACTGTAATTAACAAGATAGGAAACAAGTGTTGGAGAGGATGTGGAGAGAAGGGAACCCTCATACACTGCTGGTGGAGCCACTACGGAAAACAGTATGGAGATTCCTCAAAAAATTAAGAATAGAACTACCATCTGATCCAGCTATTCCACTGCTGGGCATTTATGCAAATAACAATGAAAACACAAATACATAAAGATATATGCATCCCCATGTTCATCGCAGCATTATTCACAATAGCCAAGACTTGGAAGCAACCTATGTGCCCATCAAGGTATGAATGGATAAAGAAGATGTGGTATATACACACACAATGGAATACTACTAAGTCATAAGAAATGATGAAATCCAGCCATTTGTGACAATATGGACGGACTTTGAGAGTATTAGGTTATGCAAAATAAGTCAGTTGGAGAAAGTCAAATGTGTGATCTCACTCATAAGTAGAAGATAAAAATAACAACATTCACATAGAGACAGAGATTGGATTGGTGGTTCGCAGAGGGGAAGGGGGGAGGGAGGAGTATTGGAGGGGCGATTGGACACATGTTTATGGTGATGGATTGTAATTAGTCTTTGGGTGGTGAACATGATATAATCTACACAGAAATCAAAATATAATGATGTACACCTGAAATTTAAATAATGTTACAAACCAATGTTATCATAATTAAAAAAAAAAGTGAAATGAATTATGATTAGTTGAATTTGAAACCTGACTTTCTGGCTTGGTAGCTTTGTGACCTTCTATGCACCTCAGTTTCCTCCATAAATTTAGGTGTAGTAGCTCAGCTACTTCAGAGAGTTGGGAAAATTGAATGAGAACATCTTTGCAAAGCATTTAGCAGAGTGCTTGCTACATAAGAGGCTTTCACAAATCTAATTCATCTTGGGTCTTTTTTTTTTCATTGCAGCATGCACTCCGTATTCTGCTAAGTCCTGGGTATCCTCTGAGGATTGAAGAAACAAAGATCTTCAGCCACTAAGCGTCTGCCTCCTCCAGCAATGTGGAAAGCCCTAGGGGCCAGAGCACAGAGAAAAACCAGTCTCTGGAGAACTTACAGTGTTAGGCTGCTGGGCAGAGAACAAGGGAAGCCAGGGTGTGCAGGGAAAAGGCAGGATGATAGAGAATCTAAAGGGGAAAGATAGCTCCCCAATGGGAGTCTTTGAAAGTGACAATACTCCTCATCATGACTGTCTGTTTTTCATCTTTGATCTTATGTTACTTTTCCTGGTCCTTCTGAAGGGTCCTGTAGAAATATCTCTCATTTTGAATGAAAGGAACAAGACACATTGCAGGAAGTCAAGTAGAAAAATTTCTGGGGTGTAGGTAACTGACCTGGGGACTGAGTGTTGGGCTGATGGTGTCTAAAGGTGAGAATCACCCTAGAAAGGAGGATATAAACCCTCGACTGGACTAAAAAGGGCTTTCCAGGTCTGATGGGTACTACTGATACCAGGATCACCTTCTGGAAATGAAGAAAGGATGGGAGAGAGACAGGGAACAGGGAACATGTGACTACTTTGGTTCAAATCTGGGAGAGAAAGGGGTAAGTCCAATCTTGGGATGATGGAGAGACGTTTCCAGGGAGTTATGGGCAAAGAGACCATGCAGTAGGGCTGATTGGGAGTATGTTTATTTGTTTGTATGGGGAGGGATAGGGTTATCATGAACACGAAGTCTCCATCAAATGAGTCATGGGTTACTGCTTTTACCTTTTGGACAATTTTAATTTGAATTGTATATCTTCTATCCTTTAAATAACAGTGAAAAATCCTCACATATCATATTATTTACTTATTGTAATTAGGTGACTTGTCTAAACTTTTCTTTAGTGATTCGTCCTCCTGGTCTTCATGTGAATGTCTCTGTAGGGTTGAAGGCAGAGGCAGATTCTGGGCTGGAAATGTCCTAGGAGAGCTTGGTCAGAGCTTTCTGAAGAACATCTCAACAGCCATGAAGCAATTAAGTCTCTATCTTGATCTGGGTAGAGCTATGTTGGTGTGTGCACACGTTCACTTTATAAAATTTATCTAGCTGTACAGTTGCAATTTGTGAATTTTTAAAGTGTGTATGTTATACTTTGATCCAAAAGTTAAGCAAAAACTGAGGGAGCAGGCAGTAATGTTAAATTTTTTGGATAGGTCAAGTAAAATAAAGAATGAAAAGAGATCCCTGGCTTGGCAACAGTTCATTGATGGAGATCATTGTTGATCTTAGCAATAAAATTATCAGTAGCAGTAGATTGAAGAGTGAAGAAAAAAAGACAACCAACGAAATCAAACATCCTGTCATTTGAAAAGACTAATAAAATATGTTAACCTTTAGCATTGTTAATCAAGAAGAAGAAATGGGGAAAATAAAAGCTTCAAGGGAATGAAAGGTATTACTAATTATAATTTGCCAGGGCTAGAGAGAGGAAAGATGGTCAGCTCACCAGCTGAAATGGCCCTCAGAAGAAAGATGGGTTTATACAGAGCAGCGGAGGAAGACCCTGGATCAGAGGAGAGTTGAGAGAGGAGAGATTCTGGACCCTCAGGCTCTTCTTCAGCTCTTTAAGCAGTGATCCTCAACTCTGAGTTTGTAGCATCCAGAAGACACACAGCAGTGTTAATGATATCCTGCATTATTTTTTCCACACTTCACTACCATTCTACTTTAAAAAGCTTGCCCTGGTCTTCTCATGATTTATCATTGAAGATGTCTCATCCAGTCACTATACACTGCGACGTTCTTTTAATCTGACTATGAAGCAGAGCTCACTACTTTACTCAGTCTGTTCCATTATAAGGTGTTTCTTTCATTGAGGGTCTTTTTGTTTCTTTCAATAGTGGCTTTTCTGTTTCAATAGAGATCACAATTTGTAATCACATTCCAGAAATTCGGCTTTTTAGAAAACTTCTGAGGACTCTCACCAAGTCTGCTGTTGGTACCTGGGTGTGGAGTCAATCAATGCTTGCCTCTCCAGGGGAAAAATGGAAGTGGCAAATGTATGTCACATGGTTTGGATTGAGAACCAGGTGAATGTTTGTCTAGTGCTTGGTTAACAGAGAAAATGTTACGGCAGCTAATGGGATCCTGAGTCCAGTATTCCATCATTCTGATATACCCAATTATTTAGAAAGGGACAAGGCCCCTGATGAGAAATTAAAAATGGTTAAGTAGAACGAGTGTCCAAGGGTAGGGATATGGGAACTTCTTAGTCTGGAAGCCCCTTATTGAAGGGAGGGACAGGAAATGATAGTTGAGGGCAGGCTAGTCTTGAGGCTTGGTAATTAAGCACCCTTCATTTCAGATTGCCTGGACAATTGGGAGTTAGTTCTTGGGCTCTATAAGGCTACTGTAAAGTCAACACAAGCCACATAATTGGTGTGGTGATCCACTAGGCTGAAGCCTTGTGAGATGCAATATTAGGGTAATAAGAGTTTGAGGAAGGAGAAGATCAATCGTACTTAATATAGTCTGATTCACACTTGGGACCGTGAGCCCAGATCAGACACCAAGCCAAATTCCACGTCTCTAGGAACAGAAATGATCTGATAGTCACAGGAGAAACAATTGAAGTAGCAACTTAGCTTGGATAAAGAATATTTGTCATACGCACTTTCACTATTTCAATTTGGCAAGAGTTTTTCTATGCCAGCAGAGGTGTTAACCATTCTTTAGCTTTCTCATTAGAGATGGGTTTTTGGCAAATCTAAGGGAGCACTTTGCACAAAAGTGACGAAGCAAAAAGCAAGGAAACAAACAAAAAAATTCAAACAAACAAAACAAAACCATAACCTTGAGAATTAACCTGTAACGAACAGATAGTGAGCTCCTCCTCATGGTCAGATTAGAACGTTGCTGTTTATAGTCACTGGGAGGCACATCTTCAGTGACAGATGATGGGAGGAAAAGCTTTAGGCAATACAGGGTTAAGCTGCCTTTTTTTTTTTTCTTTTAACTTGGCCTCCAAGTGACACTTTTCCATTTGAATATGCTTTTTAGAGCAATCTAGAACTACAGGATTAAAAAACTGTCTCCTTTTTTATTAGGTATATTATAGTCAGCAGCTAGGTACCTCATATCATGCTAAGTGTTTTTAAATAGCTTCTCATTTAGATCTCAAAACATTTCTATGAATCAAGAACTATTATCCCCATTTTAACAAGGAGCAAGTAACACTTGGAGAGTTTAAATAACTTGACCAAGGCAAAACAGCTAGCAAGTGACAGATTAGGGTTTTCAGTCTTGGGAATATGTATCTAGAACCAATGCTTTCAGCCACTTTGCTATCCTGTCTCTTGAAGATGTAGGACCAACCCTACATTTTGAGTGGAGTGCATCGAAATATGCAGGATTTCTAGGCTGAAGTCAAAGGAAAGAGAAACTAGAGGTTCTTTGAAGTTCAACCATAGTCTCCCAAGGCTGAGTGATACCACCAGAGGAAGAAGGGCCCCTTGTAAGGATGTTCTCAGATGGTTGTGGGAACGTGCACATGCCCAAACCCCATGTGAAGTCACGGAAACAATCCATCTGAAGCTGGAAAGTAGCTTAAGGGATATCACACAGGAATGGAATGGTAGTCAACACTGACCCCTTATCTTCAGGTTTATCCAGCCAGAGTATCACATGTTATATGACATGGTAACTCCTGATTGAGGCAGATGGAGACTGAATGCAGCAATAAACAGAAATGAACAAGCTCCTGGCTGTGCAGAGTAGTGCACATCTGTTCCATCAAAACTGGCTGAGTGAGACTCCTAACTTTTTTTTTTTTTTTTTTTTGAGGAAGATCAGTCCTGATCTAACAACTGCTGCCAAGCCTCCTCTTTTTGCTGAGGAAGACTGGCCCTGAACTAACATCCATGCCCATCTTCCTCTACTTTATATGTGGGACACCTACCACAGTATGACTTGCCACACGGTGCCATGTCTGCACCCGGGATCCCAACCGACGAACCCTGTGCCACCAAAGCGGAACATGCGCACTTAACTGCTGCGCCGCCCGGCGGCCCCGACTCCTAACATTTTATGTGCCATTGCTCATAGTTGTTTCCTTGATCATTAGTCTTGAGCTGGATGGACACTCTGGGAGTCACAGGTGTCAATAGGAGTTCGAAAGGCCTGGACTTGAATCTTAAATTTACCACATACTCGTTATGTAATCTTGGACAAAATATTTAACCTCGTATTAATTAGATCAATTCATATGGAAAGGATGTTTGTCCTATTTTTTAAATGGTTAAATACACTTAGATTGTGAATACTACATTTTTCAACATACTACTGATACATACTATGCTCATTAAAGAGTGCTTTCCTTTTAAAAGATAAAGCTTCATTGTTCTTTGGAATGTCTTGGTATTTTATCATGAAAAGTTATCCATATTGAAGAACCATAAAAACCTATGAGGGGTTCATCTATAAAGGAGCCCTAAAGTTTTACTTGTAGCTATTTAATGTGTTCATTGAATCTAGCTCAACAGGAAATCTGGTTGAAACTAATAGAAAGTAGGGATTGTAGGGATTATAAATATTTCCAGAGAGTTTAGTATCCATTTGGAAAATTATAATTTTGTTCTCTAATGACCTTATTTTCCTGTATCCATTAATCTGTCTTCAATCAGAAGGATGCTTCATTTATCTTTTCCTAGGCACTATACTGAGGATACAAAATATGACATGTTCAATCTCAGGAAGTTCATTGTTTCATTCAACACTTTTTAAACATTAGGAACTGAACATACAACAATAAAAGAAAAGTCTTTCCTCTGATTTATCATTCATTCATTCAACTGCTATAATGAGTACACATATCTTCTTTTAATGGACTCGTGCACCACTCTTATGGGTCAAATACTTGATAGAAGGTGTAAGGTCATGAACAAGACACACATGACTGAAAACGATAAAGTAATAGCTAGGGTATCAGAATTGACCATTTAGGTCCCTCAGAGGTCAGTATGGGAGATTCTATGAAAGCTCAGAAGTTACTTAATTTAGCTTTGGATGGGATGAGGGAGGAGATAGAGCAGAGGACTTCTCAAAGGAGGCAACCAGTAGGCTGATCTTTGAATGACAATTAGAAATTTGTAGGGCAAAGAATACTGAGGAGAAAAGAACGTGGAGCAGGAGAACTTCGTCAAATGTCAGTTTTCTGATTTTGTGGTCCACTGAGCTAAGAATACCACCAGGCTCTCCCAACACCACAACTGGGAACAAGTCTTACAGGATTGCATCCTTTTCTTACATCATTTTGTGCATTAACAGGAAAGTAGCCTCATCTATGATGCTGGGGCCACCCTATAACCACACAATGAAAAACCCTGCCACCTTCTTCCTTGTGGGCATCCCAGGTTTGCAGTCTTCACATCTTTGGCTGGCTATCTCACTGAGTGTCATGTATACCATAGCCCTGTTAGGAAACACCATCGTAGTGACTGTAATCTGCATGGATTTCACACTACAAGAACCCATGTACCACCTCCTCTGTGTTCTTGCTGCTGTAGACATTGTTATGGCCTCTTCTGTAGTGCCCAAGATGATGACCATCTTCTCCTCAGGAGACAACTCCATCAGCTTTAGTGCTTGTTTCACTCAGATGTACTTTGTCCACGTAGCCACAGCTGTGGAGACAGGGCTGCTGCTGGCCATGGCTTTTGACCGCTATGTAGCCATCTGTAAGCCCCTACGCTACAAGAGAATTCTCACGCCTCAAGTGATGCTGGGAATGAGTGTGGCCATCATCACCAGAGCTGTCATACTCATGACTCCATTGAGTTGGATGGTGAGTCATCTACCTTTCTGTGGCTCCACAGTGGTTCTCCATTCCTACTGTGAGCACATAGCTGTGGCCAAGTTGGCATGTGCTGACCCTATGCCCAGTTTTCTCTACAGTCTGATTGGTTCCTCGATTATTGTGGGCTCTGATGTGGTCTTCATTGCTGTCTCTTATAATCTGATTCTCCGGGCAGTATTTGGTCTATCCTCAAAGAATGCTCAGTTGAAAGCTTTAAGCACATGTGGCTCCCATGTGGGGGTTATGGCTCTGTACTATTTACCTGGGATGGCATCCATCTATGTGGCCTGGCTTGGGAAGGACATAGTGCCTTTGCACACCCAAGTGCTGTTAGCTGACTTATACCTGGTCATCCCACCCACTTTAAACCCCATCATCTACGGCCTGAGGATCAAACAAATACGAGAGCGTACATGGAGCATGCTGCTGTACTGCCTCTTTGACCACTCCAACATGGGTTCATGGCACAAAGTCTATTGAGGCCTTGAGCATCCCAGCTAACTTCAGGGATGCCTTAGAGATCTGTGAAGCTGGTTTGCTTTACCTGGCACCATAGAAGTTCTAAGATGAAGCTGTAAAGTGTATCTTTGCATAAGTTTTTAATTTCTTCGAAGAATGTGAATGAAATGATTAATTTTCTGACAGTAGTTTTAACAGTTTCAATCAACTAGCATGTAAATCATAAATAAGTTTGGGCAGGGGATACAGACGTAGGGTTATTATTTCTTTAACTTCTGCTCCATATTTCCAACTTAATATCCTACAAGTTCCTGAGCAGTAGATACCAATTGTTTGGTCCCCTAACACCTGGCAGTTCATCTCCTTATGTGATTACAGGGAAGTAAAATTTAAAATAAAACCCTGCCATCTGGCCTGTTGATGAATACACTCAACTTGGGTCATGTGCTCTCACCTGAACCAGAGTCATTCTCCATGCAAAATGTATTCCAGTTTATCCACGGAGATATAAACTTGGATCACTGATGGTGGCTATTTTCCAACATATGAACTTAGAAAGAAAAATCTGTTCTACAGCAAGAGAAGCAGATTAGCAAGATGGAATGAGGAAACTGAGTCACTGGTTCTAATTCATTTGGATTCATTTTGGGTGCATCCTTGTTATTAAGTCCTGTAAGATATCTCTATATCCTTTTAATAGATCCCCTATTGTCAAGCTAGCTGAAGTCAATGTACTAATCATGAGATTTTTGATTTTAAGCAACAGAAGATAGTGCAATGTGAGTTTGGTTTTTGACATTTTTCTCTTTGCTTCTGAGTCCTGTTTGTGTAACTGACTTGTAAGACACAAAAGACAAGGTTCAAATCTGATACAGTTCTTTCTTTCTGGACACCTCAAAGGATGTGTGCTCTGGGATGAAAAGGTCAGTGGAGAACAATATCAATGATGAAGCTGAAATGTCATGACTCTTCTTCAGGTCACCAGATACTTAATTGGTTTTTGTTTTTATTTTCCCCTTTCAGAAAGTCTTAAACTGAGTAATCAGTATATGTTAAAAGAAAAAGATTTCATATATATTAGATATATAGACATTTCACTCTGGTGCATTTGAAAATGTTAATAGAAGATAATTTCCTAATAATATTGATACCAAGTTATTGTATCTGAGTCTTAATATCTCCTTTCTACTGATGAGGGAAACAATGTTAAATCATAGAGGGTATTGAAAATTAAATAAAATAATGAGTGGAAAGCACACCATACAACATTCATATATTGCATGTACTTAAAAAATACACACAATAAATGTCTAATTTTCAACATTTTAAGGTGTAGTTTGAGGCACTATTGAAACCGCAGTCCTGTGTCGATAAGTACTTAAGTGTTAATTTTTCCAAACAGATCAGCTGCTTAACAACTCAGCACCCGCAACTTTTGCTAATATTGAACTTGTTTACTCACTAGACTGTATTCTATTTCTGAATACCAGCAGAGTAGAAATCAGCCTCTACAGCTCTGATACTGATGCCCTGAGGTCCCAAAGTGGTAAAAAAAAAAAAACTCTCCTCCCCTTGCCCCCCCAACATAAAAACAAATCAAGATCAGGAAGTGGTTAAGCATATTTGATAAGATTTTGATTTTGAAAAGTGCTATTATTCTTTCTCCGTAAACTCCCAAAGGATTGGCTGTACCCATTAAATCAAAGAATATTAGACGTATTAAAGAATCTGATGCAAAGCCACAAAGGTATAGTCCAGCCTGCACTCAAAACAGACATTTCTTGCCAGCATTTTCATCAGAACAAAGCTGCTTGCCAGTTTTGTGTTTCATTCATGTTAGTATTCCATGAAACTACCTGGGACACACCGCTGGTACTCAAATATTGAACTACATATTTCCCAAAGTGGACTGGTTCCCTGCCATGGCTGCCTCCAAACAGAAAGTCCTGTGCTTCTCCCAGTATATTCAGATCCAACCCCTGCCCCATCTCAAGAAGCAATGTGTGCTCACTTAACTACTGCCTGGGACCCACAGCGGACTCTCAGAGTTTGGATCTTAAGAGATGACAACCAATCCTGCTTGAAAAAAAGGGAGACTGGATTTCCTGTGGGGAGTTACAAACCCAAGGGTGTGCCCTCTGTCTCTACTTTTTGCAGGACCCAAGCATCTCACCTTTTTAGTAGCCTTTCCCTTTAAGGCTCAGGAATTTCACCCTTTGGTTTCTCTGCTAGTAAAACAACTATGGGCCAAGCTCATCCCTGCCCTATAATTAATGATCACTTCAATTCAGAAATGCAACCCCAGGCATTACAGGCGGTGGTGCAGGCACTCTACTCTCCATACAACTATCCGCCTCTTCCTCTTCTGGAGGACTTTTGAAATTATCCATCAAATTAGTTGCTGAACAGGGATATGGTTTAGTACCATCTAGTCTTTCATGCACCTATGAGGCAAGAAGAGCTTACTTTTGTTTTGATTCAAAGCATATGAATGAAAATGTCCTCATTTAGATATTTATCAACACACACACATGCAGAGTGCTAGACTGGGGCTACAATGATGAACCAGAAAAATAAGGTCCTTGTCTTCATGGGGTTCTTAGAAGGGAGTGTCAGCAACTACCCTAGAGAAAAGGGTTTACATATACTTAAGAACTTTGGTCTTCTTCTTTAGTCTCAACAATCAGACAGTGTGAAATAAACAATGTGTTTAAACTTGTAATTCTTTTAATAAGGAATCATCAGCTTATAAAAATCAAAGAAACCCCACAATAACACATTACAAATGAAGCCATTCCACTCCTTAATGCATTCTAGATTTGAATGAATTTATCACTAATAATATTCCTTTTCTAGGAAACTTCCAAGATTGGTCCTAATAAAACCGTAGTAAAAGAATAACATTGATTTGACCTTTAGCCTCTTCTGCTAAGTGTCCAGGGACATAACTGGAAGCAGTTCCTCAAGATCCATTTCTCAAATCTATAAAAAATTCCCCAGGGAGGCCTCTCATAAAGACACAAGGTCCCTCTAATGTTGGTCAGCTCAACCCTTTGCAAGACCAGGTCTGTGACTTACCAGTTCATTCCACTCCAAGAAGATGATGGAAACTTCTTCCCTCTACTTCTAATAGTCAAGGAACAATTTGGAAACATGGTGGGCAGAATGAGTTTATTTCTCCATTTTGGCCAGTTTTACCTCCTTCATATATGAATAGCCAATACAATAAAAGTAGAATGAGAATGTTTGCTATTCTTTATTGCAGAAATTACTTTGCTTCTACCTATATCTAACCTAGTATCTACTTTGCTGCTCAATCCTAACCCACAACAGCCACTACCTTCAAGTATAGACTACCTCAGAGGTTGTGTTACACATCATCAGAGTGACAATATGTAAGGTGTATGTTGTAGCCCTTGCAATAGGCAAAGCCGTTAGTTCTCATGTGCTTCCCTTGAAGTTTGTTTCTAGCCACAATAAGTGCCACATAACACTATTAAGAGCTGTAATGAATTATTTTTGCCACGTGCAACAACTACTTTAAGGTCAAAAGCCCAGATATATAGTTTTAATTCCCTTTCATTGTACATATGGCTCCACAACTGGCTTTCTGTACCTAGTCCAGTTCTCTCTCCCCACACTTTCCTGCTGCTTTCTTCCTTCTGTCATAAAAGTAGAGAAGAGAAAGGCAGAATATTATGTAGTTACCAGAACCATGAAGATTCCCTTCATCACATAAAACAATATGAACTCTGGCCCAACTAGCTTGTGAGTGAGCCTTCCCAACAATGCATTTGTTTTACATTTTTCTCTATTATTTCCATTCTGTGCCCTAATGTCACTGTCAAAAATTCTAATCCAAAGACAAACACATATAACAGATGCACAATATATCACTGTGGCCTGAAGTTTTCACTGGAATGGGCACCTTTCTGTCTAAAGGGGTCTAGACTGTCAGAAAGGCCCCAAGAAACAAAGTTCCTGCTTTCAAATGCTGACTGTCAGAAGTTGAGATAGGAAGGTGACACAGGCAAAATCCATGGGTGACCTTCCTCCGTCCCTAAGAAAGGACAAAAGTACAGGATGGATCTGAGATCTTCACAACAATCCTGTGAGGTAGGAGAGTATGCAGCTACTGTACTCACTTTTCCACTGAGGACCCTTGAAAATCTTTCAAACATGTGGGGTGTTTCAGACCTGAATGTAATGAATGACATGCAGACATGTGACCTGAGAAGCGAGTGTGTCAATCTTGTTTCGTTTGAGTGTGTGAAATATTTTATAATCTTCTTTCAGAAGCTTTGTGAGAAATAACTTGCTGCATTAAGGACATTTCAGTTTCTTCATCCATAAAGGGAAAATAGAAACAAGGCTCACAAGATTTCTGATCCTGACAGTTAGAGAAAAAGGCAGGACCAGAACTCAGGTCTCCTTAGAGTGTGGGATAAAGTGATTCACCTAGCTCGTGCTCAGAAACCACGGCCCCCGGGGTGGTCTTGGCAATGCTGCAATGCATTTATTTCTCTAGTTAGCATATCAGAGAGCTGGGGTCAATTATGGGTAGCTCAGAAGTAGCAAAACTCAGATGAAGCATCATCCCACTGGTATCAGCACAGCAAACGGCTCTGGACATGGACAGTATTCTTTGGTTTATTGGTCAACCCTATCCAAAGGCTGTCCTGCCCGTTGGATCTACTTCGTCGTCCTTACTAACTTAATTATGGCACCAAGAAGGGTGGGGAAGAGGGGCATGAGCTACAGAAAGTACAGAGTCCTGATCCTCAGAAGTACCTGACCTTCACCATCAGCCACACTTCCCTCATAGGAGTGCATTGCTCATTTGATGGAGCCTCTGCTTTTTCTCCTGAATGATTTAGAGACATTTTGGTCCAGGAGCAACAGAGCACTGAATCAGGCAGTGGAATCCCTGGATTCCAGACTCAGCTCAGTTCAACGGAACCCTTGTCAGTGGCAGGGCCCTCCAAGACCCCTGCAGTCCAGGTGAAATTCCAAGGACTCTGGCTAGGATGGAGGCTCTCTTAGTCCTCCCCGTTCAGGGAGCAGATAGCTAGAGTAGCAGTGTTGTTGGCACAAATGCTGTAGCAAGGACTAAAATAGGGCAGGAGGCACCAAGGGAAGGAATATTGGAGGAAAGTTAAACTATGGCAGCTGTTGTCAGTCATTGTAGAAGGAGATATCATGGGCCTCATAATCCAGGAAGACTGCCCCACTGTAAGGAGGGACACACAACGACAGGAGGGGGTCTTCATCAGTGCCTGCCTGATACTCACTTCCTTCCTCAGCCTTATCACCCAGAATCCATAGTGGGGGGATAAACAGACCACCAGCTTCCAGTCTACATTTTCCTTACATACTCTTAGACACTTTCAGACGTGTCTCTCACCTCCACCTCCCAGTAGTGGCGGACTGAGGAGATGCACTTGCTGCCCAGGATGATATTTTAGCGGTAAAATCTCCTAGGATTGTCTGGAAGCTTCTGCTTGGTGTCTCCATAGTGCACACATTTTCTGTCCCAGGACACAATGTGGTGGGAATAAGCAGTGTCTGGATCCAGGCGCACATCAGCTATGGAAAAAGATCTTGGGTGGTAACACCAATACAGAGCCGGACCTGATAGAGTGGTACACTCTATACACATACACTGACACAGTGGGCGTGGGTGAGGTCTCCCCAATAAATACAGCCTAGATTTCTCAATGATTGGGTGGGGGGGCTAGATGGGGAAGGCAGAGGACAGTGAAGTATTTTATTTCTCTAGAAGGGTCCCTCCCACTGCCCATCACAATCTCCCACAGCATTTATTACCTGCATACGTCTTCAGGACCTCTCTTAGCCCCAGCACGTGGCAATCTGTCTTCAATTCCATGGACACTGGTTCTGGCCACTGCAGGCTCCAAGTCTTGCTCCTGGTAGAGGAGGGGTAAGCCTGGAGACCAAAAATCCTGGTTCTGCCATAGAGTCCTTCCCTTAGTACAGGAAGAGGGGTTTGACCAGGGACCTAGTTGGTGGGGTGCCCCTCTACAGCAACAACAGGCACAGCAGAGATGTGGTGATTATTTGACTGAAGCCAAACAGTTTGTGGCACAGAGAAGAGGGCATTTGCATTCCTGTGATATGAGAAGGGTCAGATGTACACTTGACATCAGGAGAGGAAGAGGCGTGCCACAGAGGGGAAAGGCTGATACTCAGAGCTCAGAGCATAGTGGAGACATCTGTAGTCTTTTTCCCTCCTAGGGAGATTTACTTGAAACTGTGCATTTTATAATTTACCTGAAATTCTTATTGCTAATACTTGAAATTAATTTGATCAAGTACAAAGAAGAAAAAAGGAGGATGGACAAAGTTCTTTAGCCAATATAGCGAAAGTGGCAGAAGATTATGGTTCAGCACCCACTTTACTGTAGGTACTGGGTCTGTGTTCCTTCCTCACTTCTGGCTCTTGCCAGGACCCACTATCACTTATAGGGCTGCCTAGGAGCACCACGGATAGGAACATACCTGTTTAAGACTTCTTCAATACTCTAGAAAGAGAAACAAAAGCAGCGCACCAGTAAGTGATGCTCCTTGGAGGGACCAGAGAGACACTGAACTTTAGGAGTGGGTTCCTCTAAGGGAAAGGGAGGCAGACAGCAGGGCTGGAGGGAAGGCATGCGGATGTAGGGGGAGAAGACTTAGAAGTGGAGAAAGGCGGGCCAAGCTCTGGCTGGATTGGCCGATTTCAGGCTTCACCTCCAGACTCATGCCAGGGAGTAGGAGTTTCCCATCAATCAACAGACCCAGGGATGGAACAGCAGGCATTAGTGGGCGGTGTATGGGATCTGTGTCTGGCTCACAGGCCCCACTGAAGACTAGGGAATTCTCCCTCTTGGAATCTCAGGTTGTCTTCAGCTGTCACTCAAGCTTCCCAGGAGAACCTGCTATTCACCTGCAGCATCCAGCGGACAGGCCTCTGAGACCTCTCTTCCAGCTCTGCAATCATCTTCCACAGGACCCAGCTCTGCTAGAGGAGCTCATTGTGATTCATCTCCAGTTTTGCTTGGTCTCCCCCTCCTCCCATGCTAGGCTGGCCAGAGCTGCTGCTTCCTCTACCTCAAGCCGCCGCCCCGGTGGCTGTTGTTTCTGTGGTAATCTAGTTACTTCTCAAACTCCCACATGATATTCTGCTTTCAGGTTTCCACCTGTATCTGAAGAGCCAAGATTGAAAATCAGCACTGATATTCTTCATGTAACGGCCACTCAGCATTGAGGACACTGTCAAATGCATACACACATGCTCTGGAATGTTCTGTTACCAACTGTGTGCCTGACACTGTAGAGGCTAAGATAAAGGATATTATTTTCCCTACCTTTCTGTCCCCAAAGCTATAGTACATGCTTCTGGGTCCCTATTCCTAATCTCATTGACCCCAGTAGGGCTCAGGATATATCTTGGTGCTATACGTTCTAGACTATTTTCTGTTTTCAGAATAATATGTTGTATTCTCATTCTAAAGACCAGAAGCATTACACATAGGCCTCTCAGGCAGTGTAATGTAACTACGCTGTTAGATGCTTTTGCTTCTCACTGGTATTATACCAACTCAATATGCTGTTTCAGGCTGGTTCAGTGTTATCTTCTATTGATCAAAAATTCTGATAGTTTGGTAGTTATGGGCCTCGAATTTATTTCAGAGGTGATTTTCCAATATTTTAATAACTTAACTTTAAGTAAATATGCACTAACTAGGGAAAGAGAAACAAAAACATGCTTTACTAATCATTAAACAACTGGTACCAGTGTGAGCTATTGCATTAGTGAGGCTTGTACTTTTCCTTGCTCACATATGAGGACACATGCCAGAATTCATCCTCTACCATAATCAAGCAAATGGAATTGAGAGGTTCCATAGCCTGCCTAAGGCCTCACACTTGGGAGAGAAAGCTGGTAAGAGGACCCCTGGCTATCTGACTTCAAACCCCACATTCTGCCTCCCAGAGATGAGGAAGCTACCATGGGTTAGGCCAACACAGGGACCACAGGGACTCCTTTCTCCAAGTGGCCACTTGCCTTCCAGTTGGTGGTTCATTTCTTCTCACCAACTTCCAGCTTCCAGGCCTCTTCTTGCTGTTTCCTCAGATGTTCCAAAGCCTCATGGAGTTTCCAGTGAAAGAGATAAAAACCTCGTGAGGCCACCTTGGGAAGCCCGGGTTGATAATGAGGCTTCCTAGTATTGGTAGTGATGAGAAAACAAGTGTCCCTCAGAGGATGGGCCAGGATGAATGCTGGGAGAAATGAGAATGCCATGGAGGGAATAGATCCTGCCCAGATGACACCCAAGGTAGCTGTCGATCTGAGAATCATTTCAATTCCCACAGACTCTAAGTTTCTGTAAAGTTTAAGAAAAGGTCCATTTCCAACCCTCTCAGAAAACTACCTTGGACTGTCTTCTCTGTGCCTCTTGTTATTCTTATCTGCCCTGTTGTCTTAGGGCCTCCTGAAATCTTGTTGTTCAAAGCATGGCCCAAGTGCATTGGCAGCAACCACGTGACCCGGGAGCTTGTTAGAGGTGCAGAATCTCAGGCTTCACTTTGGACCTCCTGAATTAAAATCTGAATTTTAACAAGATCCTTGGGTGGGATCCCAGGGGTATGAGAAGCTAAAGGAATGAGCTCTCGTTTTGTCTCTGGGGCCCCTGGTCAAGTACTTGATCTAGAGATAGCCAAGTGAGGAGCAGATGAGAGACTGAGCTGGCTAAACTCCTTCTTCCAACTTATACTCCCAGGTGACATCCTCCATGGGCATGACACTGTGGGCCTCATGCTGGGGGCGCTGGCTGCAGGCCTCACACATGATCAGGCCATCCATTTTGCGGAAAATCTTTAGCTGTTCAAGTAGAGCTCACACACATCCCCCTTCAGCCTCATTCCTGCATGCAGCCCTAGCAGACAGACTTTTTCTACATCATTGGCCAGCTGCTAATTAGGCTGCAGGTTCTTTGGTTGGACAGGAGCCTGGCAGAGGAGACATGTGTAACCCCAGTTCTCATATTCTCCTGGGACCTCCCAGAGTCCAGAGAGACTGCCGTGGTGACAGTCGATGCTCATGGGCTCCATCAGGAAGGTCATGCAGATGGGACAAGCCACTTCTTCCACAATGGCTTCCACCAATGCTGCAGGATCCATGGTCCTTCTCACACTCTCCTCAAAACATGAATGAAACTAGGTAGAGGTAGTGAAGGCTGAGAAGAAGAAAAGAAAAACAAGGAAGAGAAAAAAGTAACAGAAAAGTAGAGGGATCAGAAAAAGGGACAATTAACGACTGAACAAAACAACTTCCTCCTTTTGATCCTTTATTGATCTTGTTTAATAAGCAGTGGCCTTCTCAACTGAAGTTCTGCCTGAGTCATATTACTCACATGACACAAGGGACATGTGGGGATGCCTAAGTGAGTGGATGTTCAGAGTTCTCAATTTTCATTCACTTTGTCATCTCTGATTGTCTCTGGTTTCACTCACCAGACCATTCCCACTCCACCTCAATCCTGCTTTCCAAATCAGTATTGTTTCTCTTGAACGTTGGTGAGGTCACATAAAATTTGGTGTTTCAGTATCCAAAAAAGGCCAGAAATACCCCTAGCCTCACTCTCTGCCATGTTTATATGTATATTTATATACTTGAAGGTACAGAAAAGGTAATATGCCAGAAGCCCATTGCTTATGTGCTCAATTTGTTTTCTTCTATTGTACACTGAAGTGTAAGGTATAAGGGAACCAGCAATACTTTCCCCAGACCCTGTAAAACCTCTGCCCACTCCTCCAGCACTAACATTCACTAAGATGCCAAGACACTCTCTTTAGTGATATGATAGAAGCAGATATGAACAAATGCCCCTAGGAAGATAAAAACAAAGGTCATCTGATGATAATGAAACCCATATTGATGAATTCACTACTCGAGCAAGAAATCTGAGATTTCTGCCAGGGTCACATATGGCTACAGAACTTGAATGGTCAATGGCAGTCCCTTGGCACATTTGGATTTATTTATTTGTTTATTTTGCAGGTTTGTGTTACCAGTTAGAGTCTGTAAAGGGAAGAGCCATGTTGGTTTTAGTCACTATTGTGTCCTGAGCACTTCAACAGCACCTGCTATGCAGTTATTGAAGAATAAATATTGGTTGAATGAATAAGTCAGCTAGACAGAAAATAGTTCCAAAACTCAATATGTTTTTATAATTTTTTAGGTAATTGAGAGCATAGTATACATTAATAATGATAGAAAGCACTCCTTAAGAACCTACACTGTGTGCCAGGCACTATTCTGAGCATTTTACACGGATTAATTCAGTTTGATTCACAACTCTAAGTAGTAACTGTCATTCTCTTGCTCTTTTACAGATTTGTGAGGAACCACCACAGCTCTTACTACCTCAGCAGGAGCCAGTTTGAATCCCGGGGAAAGTGGTCCATCTTTGGTCACAGTTTAGCTGCCTTGTCTCATGCTGGGGCTATTTAAGTAGGAACGCTACTGCCTTATGCATTTGGTTGCTTACTTTCCCTATCCACATTTCATCTCCTTGTTTAGGTGTACATCCTGTCCTGTTCTCTGAATTATCCTATATGCAACAGGACCCACAGGTTTGAAAGTTTAAAGTTTTTTAAAATTTTTCTTCTTGAGTTCATAATAGTTTACATCATTGTTAAATTTCAGTTGTACACTATTACTTGTCCATCACCATATAAGTGCTCCCCTTCACCCCCTCTGCCCACCCCCCACACTCTGGTGACTACTGAACTGTTTTCTTCATCCATGTGTTTGTTTATGTTCCACATATGAGTGAAATCACATGGTGTTTGTCTTTCCCAGTCTGGCTTATTTTGCTTAGCATAATACCCTCCAGGTCCATCCGTGTTGTTGCAAATGGGATGATTTTGTCTTTTTTTATGGCTGAGTAGCATCCCATTGTAAATGTACACCACATCTTCTTTATCTAATCATTGATCGATGGGCACTTGGCTTGTTTCCATGTCCTGGCTATTCTGAATAGTGCTGAAATGAACACAGGGGTACATATGTCACTTTGGATTGTTGATTTCAAGTTGTTTGGGTAGACACCCACTAGTGGGATAGCTGGGTCACATGGTATTTCAATTTTTAGGTTTTTTTTTTTTATTTCTTAGGATTGGCACCTGGGCTAACAACTGTTGCCAATCTTTTTTTTTTTTCCTTTTTATCTCCCCAAACCCCCCCACCCCATACACAGTTGTATATGTTAGCTGCACGTCATTCTAGTTGTGGAATGTAAATTTTTAGTTTTTCGAGAAATCTGCATACTGTTTTCCATAGTAGCTGCACCAGTTTGCATTCCCACCAGTAATGTATGAGGGTTCCCTTTTCTCCACACGTTTTCCAACAATTGTTATTTTCAGTCTTAGTGATTATAGCCATTTTAACAGGTGTAAAGTGATATCTTAGTGTAGTTTTGGTTTGCATTGCCCTGATGATTAGTGATGTTGAACATCTTTTCATGTGCTTATTGGCCATCTATATATCTTTGGAAGAATGCCTGCTCATATCCTCTGTCCATTTTTTGATCATGCTGTTTGTTTTTTTGCTGTTAAGTTGTGTGAGTACCTTATATATTATGGAGATTAACCCCTTGTCGGATATAGAATTTGCAAATATTTTATCCCAATTGGTGTGTTGTCTTTTCATTTTGATCCTGGTTTCTTTTGCCTTGCAGAAGCTCTTTAGTCTGATGAAGTCCCACTTGTTTATTTTTTCTTTTGTTTCCCTTGTCTGAGAAGACATGGTATTTGAAAAGATCTTTTTATGTTCAGTGTCAAAAAGTGTACTACCTATATTGTCTCCCAGGAGTTTTGTGGTTTCAGCACTTATCTTCAAGTCTTTGATCCATTTTGAGTTTATATTTTTGTATGGCATGAGATAATGGTCTACTTTCATTCTTTTGCAAGTGGTTGTCCAGATTTTCCAACATCATTTGCTGAAGAGTGTATCTTTTCTCCATTGTATGTTCTTGGCACCTCTGTCAAAGATTAACTGTCTGTAGATGTGTGGTTTTATTTCTGGCCTTTCAGTTCTGTTCCGGTGATCTGTGTGCCTATTTTTGTACCAGTATCATGCAGTTTTGATTACTATGGCTTTATAGTACATTTTGAATTCAGGGACTGTGATGCCTCCAGCTTTGTTCTTTTTTCTCAGTGTTGCTTTAGCAATTCAGGGCCTTTGGTTGCCACATATGAATTTTAGGATTCTTTGTTCTATTTCTGTGAAGAATGTCATTGGGATTCTGATTGGGATTGCATTGAATCTGTAGATTGCTTTGGGTAGTATGGACATTTTAACTACATTTAGTCTTCTAATCCATGTACATGGAATCTCTTTCCATCTCTTTATGTCATCATTTATTACTTTAATAATGGCTTGTACTTTTCATTGTATAAGTCCTTCACCTCCTTGGTTAAATTTATTCCTAGACGTTTTATTCTTTTTGTTGTGATTGTAAATGGAATTATATTCTTGGGTTCTCTTTCTGTAAGTTCAATATTAGAGTATAGAAATGCAATTTTTGTAAGTTGATTTTGTATCCTGCAACTTTACTGTAGTTGTTAATTATTTCTAATAGTTTTCTGATGGATTATTTAGGGTTTTCTATATATAAGATCATGTCATCTGCAAACAGTGAGAGTTTCACTGTTTATTAAGCTTCACTTCTTAATTCCCTATTTGGATTCCTTTTATTCCCTTCTCTTGCCTAATTTCTCTGACCAAAACCTCCAGTACTATTGTTGAATAAGAGTGGTGATAGTGGACATACTTGTCTTGTTCCTGTTCTCAGAGGGATGGTGTTCAGTTTTTCCCCATTGAGTATGATGTTGGCTGTGGGTTTGTCATAGACCCTTATTATGTTGAGGTAATTTCCTTATATCCCCATTTTGTTAAGAGTTTTTATCGTAAACGGCTGTTGGATCTTGTCAAATGCTTTCTCTCCATTGCTTTCTTTCTATTGAGATGATCAAGTGGTTTTTATTCAAAAAAAGATTTGATTATCTTATGCAAAATCTCATAGATAAGATAGTCCATTTTCTTACGCCCTCTTATTTCCTTAGACTAAACTGATTCAGTCCACTGCCTCTCCCACTCCTGTGTTGTTTTTGTCACATCTTATTGCATCTTGTGTTGTGAGTTTGTGGTTAAAATGACAAGATTATCTTTGTTTTTGATGTTTTCCTTCCCTTTATCTTTAATGTTATACTTGAGTACTTGCTAACCTGTTTTGAGGTATAGCTATAATTTTCTGATTTTTGTCTACATATTTATCTCCATACTCCATGCTTTTTAATCCCTTTCACCCTTTTTAAATTTTCAAGTATGAGGGCCTCCTTGAGGATTTCTTGTAGGGGGTTTCTTGTGGCTACAATCACCCTTAGCTTTTGTTTATCTTGGAAAGTTGTTATTTCTCCAACATACCTGAAGGATATTTTTGCTGGATAGAGTATTCTTGGCTGAGAGGTTTTGTCCTTCAAGGATCTGAATATGTCATTCCAGTCACTCCTAATCTGTAGGGTTTCTTCAGAGAAATCCACTGAAAGCCTGATGGGGGTTCCTTTGTAGGTTATTTTCTTCTGCCTTGCTGCCCTTAGTATTTTTCTTTGTTATTCACTTTTACCAGTTTCACTACTACCTGCCTTGCAGTAGGTCTTTTTACATTGACATGTTTAGGAGATCTGATAGCTTCTTTCACATGGATTTCCATCTCCTTCCCCAGGTTTGGGAAGTTCTCTGCTATTATTTCTTTGAACAAGATTTCTGCTTATTCTCCTTCACTTCTCCTTCTGTAATACCTATAATTCTTATGTTGCATTTCTTAATTGAGGTGGATATTTCTCAAAGACTATTTTCATTTCTTTTTAGTCTCCTCCTCTATCCAGAGCATTTCAATATGTATATCCTTCATTATGCTGATTTGCCCCTCTATGATGTCTGCTCAAGTGTTCAGGGAATTCACATTTTGTTTTATCTCATCCATTGTGTCTTTCATCTCCAATATTTTTTATTGGTTTGTCTTTATAATTTCAATCTCTTTTGTGGAGTAGCTCCTGGACTTGTTTAATTGTTTCTCCACATTCTCCTTTAACTCATTGAGTTTTTTGATGGCAACTATTTTGAATTCTCTGTCATTTAGATTACATATTTCTGTGTTTTCACAACTGATTTCTGGGTGCTTGCTATTTTCTCTCTGGTTATTTTTCTCTCTGGTATAATTTTTGGTATTGCTAGAGGGCATCGCTCTGTTTTTCCACATCCTGTTACTATTGATCACCATTACTCCCTATCTACCTATCACCACTGGGTTGGGGTCAAGAGCTGCATATTCTGAGACCTCTGTGTTCTTCTGGGATTCCAGGTGCTGGAGCCAGTGCTGGGTGGGTGGCAGGGAGGGGTGCTTTCTTCTGCATGCTCTCACAAGCTTACTCACTCTGCCTTCACTATCTGCTCTCCTGGGGTGTTGGCTTGATGAAGTCACCCCCACAATAGCTTACACTTCTGTAGGGGACTTTCCCCTAAATTGGAGGGACCTTGGGGGTCTTTGATGTTCCTGTTAACAGGTGCTCCCTTCCCCTTTCAGTCTCTCTCAGAGGCTGCATGAAATCCCAGGTCTCAGTCTTTTGGGGAGAGAGTGGTTTCTCTTACCCTGTTCCACCTCCTCCAAGGGTGGGCTCCAGTCTCTCCACCCTCTGACATATGGCTTCATGGGTCTCTCAGATGTCTTTTGTGTTGTGCGAGTGTCCTCTGTTGAAGTATGAATGTCTTTTTCATTGTATTGTTGAGGGGAGGGATGACTGGTAGAGCCCACTCAGCCATGATGCTCTAAAGTTTAAAGTTTTAAGTACAGCTTTTTTGGAGACTAGCTCTCTTGCAAGCTGAAGACTGAGCCTTCTAATAGATGCTACACCTAGTAAATTGAACCTAAACCACCCCCTGGTCATTAGGATGGTGTTGGCTGAGGAAGGCATGAAGTGCCCCCACACTCCTAAAAAAGGCAACAGAAGGCCTCTCACTATGTATGTAACTAGTAACTATGTCTCTGCTGAGGAATTGGGGAGCTGGGAGCAGTTAGTATTCTGATTTTTTATATTTCCATTTATCTCTATATCATTTGCCACTAAAATTTTTTTTTAAAAACCACCTTTTTATATTTTATCTGTTGTCTTTTTTCTCTCAGCTTTATTCCTGCTCCACCATGACGTGCAGGCAAAAGTCAAGAGCTTCAAAATATGGCCCAGGCACCCCACTAGCCTCCTTCATTTTCATTCTCTTTTAAGTACGTTGCACTCTCCCTTCTCTAGTGTATGCTATGGAGGATGTTTTGTCATTTTATATTTTTTTTCTATAGTGCATGCCCTTCCAACAGTTTGAAAACTTATCTTTCTTGGTCTCCCTTACATTCTGTTTCCTTTCTCTGTTCAAATAGGACTCTATAACATGGTGTCAAGAGAAATATTTAACCAGTGAAGCCCATCATGAACCCCCAGGCAGAACCAAGAAACTGAACAGTGAAGTGGATTTTGAGAGATTAGGTATACTATCAGTTTGAATAGTTCTACAAGAAAGTGAAATGAATTATGATGACTAGAATTTGAATCCCTATTCTCTGGCTTACTACCTTTGTAACCATCTATGCACCTCAGTTTCATCTATAAAGTGTGAATGTAATAATGGCAGCTACTCCAGAGGGTTGTGGAAATGGAATGAGATCATCTTTGAAAGCATTTAGCAGAGAGCTTGGCACATAGCAGTCTTTCACACATCTAACTAAACTTGGGTCTTTGTTTTCTTTGCAGGATGCACTCCACATTCTTCTTATTCTTAGGTATCCTCTGAGGATTGGAGAAACAAAGACTCTTTAGCTACTAAGCATCTACCTCCTCCTGCAATCTGGAAAGCCCCAGGGGCCGGAGCACAGAGAAAATCCAGTCTCTGGAGAAGTTACAGTGTTTGGCTCCTAGGCAAAGAACAAGGGAAGGCAGGGTGTCCTGGGACAAAGAATCCAAAGGGGAAAGAGGGATCCTAATGGGAGGTCTTTGAAAGGGACAATACTCCTCACCATGACTCTATGTTGTTCATCTTTGATCTTATGTCACTTTTCCTGTTCCTCCTGAAGTGCCCTATATAAACCCTCTCCTTTTGAGTGACAGAAACATGGGCATATGAGAGGAAGTAGAATAGTGAAAACTCCAGAGATGTGGGTAACTGACCTGGGGACTGGGTGTTGGGCTGATGGGGCCTCAAGGCCAGGGTCAACCTAGAGAGGAAAATATAAACCCTTGATCTGACTAAAAAGGCCTGGCCAGGACAGGTGGGTTCTGCTAATACTAAGATCACCTTCTGGAAAGGATGAGAGGATGGGGGGAGAGAGAGAGGGAACAGGAAATATATGATTACTTTCATTCAAATCTGAGAGAGCAAGGGGTAAGTCCAACCTTGGGATGATGGAGAGACAATTTTCAGGGACCAAAGGGAGTTACGAGGAAAGAAAACAAGAAGTAGAGTTGATTGGGAGCATGTTTATTTGTTTGTAGAGGGACGCATAGTATAATAAACACAGAGCCTCCATCAAATGAATCATGCATTACTGTTTTTACCTTTGAGACAATTTTAATTTGAATTCTGTATCTTTCATCCTTTAAATAGCAATGAACACTTCTCTCATATCTTTTGATTAGTTATTGCAATTAAGTGACTTGTCTAAGCTTTTATTTAGTGGTTGGCCCTCCAGATCTTCATGTGAATGTCTCTGTAGGATTGAAGGTAGAGGCAGGCTCTGGGCTGGAAATGTCTTAGGAGAGTTTGGCCAGAGCTTTCTGAAAAAAGTGCACCTCAACAATCTGGAAGCAATTGTGTGTGTACCTTGATCTGGGTAGTGGCTACGTGGGAATGTTCATGTGTTAACCTTATAAAATTTATCAAGCCATACACCTAAAATCGGTGCATTTTTATAGTATGTATGTTATTCTGCAATCAAAATGGTAATCAAAAAGGGAAGGAGCAGGCTGTAATGTTAAATGTCTTGGATAGGTCAAGTAAAATAAAGAATGAAAAGCAATCACTGGCTTGGAACCAGGTCATTGATGGAGATCATTGTTGATCTTTGCAGGAAAATTTTCAGTAGCCATAGATTAAAGAGTGAAAAAAAAAAAAAAAAAAGACGACCAACCAAACCAAATATACTGTTGTTTGAAAAGATTAATAAAATATGTAAACCTTTAGCAGTGCTAATCAGAAAAAAGAGAAATGAGGAAAATGAAAGCTTCATTGGAATGAAAGTTATGATCATTTAGAAGTCAGGGCTGGAGAGATGAGGGATGAGCAGGGTACCCGTTGAGATGGCCCTCAGAAGAAAGGTGGATTTATACAGGGCTGGAGCAAAGAGAGGAATGTCCTGGGTCAGAGGTGAGTTGGAGGAGGAGGGATTCTGGCTTCTCAGGCTTTTCTTTGGCTCTTTATCAAGTGATGCTCAATTCTAAGTTTATGGCATCCAGAAAACACACAGCAGTCTTAAGGATATCCCGAACTATTTTTTCCACTCTTCGCTATCATTCTAACTCAAAAAGCTTGCCATTGTCTTCTCATGATTTATCACTGAAGATGTCTAACCCAGAGACTATAGACAGCACAGTTCTTTCAATATGACCACGAAGCAGGGCTCACTACTTTATTCAGTGTGTTCCATTATAAGGTAATTCTTTTGTTTAGGGTTTTTCTTTTAGGTGATGATGGTGGTCTTTTGGTTTCAATAAAGACCACAGTTTGCAATCATATCCCAGAAATTTGGGATATGATTTTACAAACTTTAGAACATTTTAGAAAACTTGTGAGGACTCTCACCAAGGTTGTTGGTACCTGGGTGTGGAGTAAATCAATGCTTGGCTCTCCAGGGGATAAATGGAATGGGCAAGTGTATGTCACATGGTTTAGATTGAGAACAAGATGAACGTTTGTCAAGTTCTTGGTTAACAGAGAAAATATTACTGCAGCTAGTGGGATCCTGAGACCAGTACTCCATCAATGTGATATAGTCGATTGTTTAGAGAGGGGCTAGAACCCTGATGAGAAATTAAAACAGGTAGAGATGATGTCTAAGGGTAGGGATATGGGAACTTCTTAGCCTGAAAGGGGAGGGACAGGAAATGGTAGTTGAGGGCAGGCTAGTCTTGAGGCTTGGTAATTAAGCACCCTTCATTTCAGATTGCCTGGACAACTGGGAGATAGTTCTTGGGCTCTATAAGGCTACTGTAAAGTCAACACAAGCCACATAATTGGTGTGGTGATCCACTAGGCTGAAGCCTTGTGAGATGCAATATTAGGATAATAAGAGTTTGAGGAAGGAGAAGATCAATCGTACTTAATATAGTCTGATTCACACTAGGGGCCTTGAGCCCAGGTCTGAGACCAAGCCAAATGTCCATGTTCTTAGGAACAGAAATGACCTGATATTCATAGGAAAAGTAGTTGAAGCAGAAATTTAGCTTGGATAAGGTGTGTTTCTCATACACACTTTGATTCCATTCTTAATCTCGTTTCATTTGTCAAGTGTAGATGTATGGCAGCAGAGGAATTAACCACTCTTCGGCTTTCTTTTTAAAGATGGGTAATCAGGAAATATAAGAGAGCCATTTACACTGAAGTGATGAAATAAAAAACAAGAAAATAGCAAAAAGAGCCCCAAATAAACAAAACCAAACCATAAACCTGAAAACTGACCTATAATGAAACAGATTGTGAGCTTCTCATCACTGTCATGTTAAAAGAACATTGCTATTTCTAGTCACTGGGTGGCACATCTTCGGTGATAGATCACGGAAGGAAAAGTGGTAGGCAATGCAGGGTTTAGCTGCATTGCCTACCAGTTGCACTTTTTTTTTCAATCTGGCCTCCAAATCACACTTATCCATTTGAATATGCTTTTGAGAGCAACATAGAACTATAGAATTTTTTAAAAGTCTCATTTTTTATTAGCTATATATGTTTTTTAGCAACCATGTATCATTGTGCTAAGCACTTTGAAATAACTTCTCATTTAGATCTCAAAACATCTTTATGAATTAAGGACTATTAGCCCCATCTTACCAAGAACCAAAATAAGGCTTGGAGAGTTTAAGTAATTTGACCAAGGAAAAACAGCTAGTAAGTGACAGAGTAGGGTTTTCAGTCTTGGGAGTATGTATTTAGAACCAATGCTTTTAGCCACTTAGCCAACCTGTCTCTTGATCGTGTAGGACCAACACCACATTTTGAGTGGAGTACATAGAAGCATGCAGGATTTCTATGCTGTAATCTAAGGAAAGAGAAACTAGAGGTTCTTTGAAGTTCAAACAACATCTCTAAAGCCTGAGTGATACCACCAGAGGAAGAAGGGCCCCTTGTAAGTATGTTCTCAGATGGTTGGGGGAATGTGCACACGCTCAAACCCCAGATGAAGTCATGGAAACAATCCATCTGAAGCTGGAAAGTAGCTAAAGGGATGTCATACAGGAATGGGAAGGTAGTTAATACCGACCCCTTATCTTCAGGTTTATCCAGCCAGAGTATCACATGTTATATGATATGGTAACTCCTGAGTAAGGCAGATGGAAACTGAATGCAGTAATAAACAGAAATTGACAAGCTCCTGGCTGTGCAGAGCAGTGCACATCTGTTCTATCAAAACTGGCCAAGTGAGATCCCTAACCTTTTTTTTCCCATTACTGTAATTGTTTTCTTGCCTATTAACGTTGGGCTGGATGGACATATGGGAATCACAGGTGTTAACAGGAGCTGGAAAGACATGTACTTGAATCTCAAATTTACCATGTACTTTTTCATGTGATCTTGATCAAAATGTTTAATCTCATATTAATTACATCAATTGTGTTGAATGGAATGGATGTTTTTCCTATTTTACAAATGGTTAAATACACTTAGATTATGAATACTACACTTTTCAATATAGTACCGGTACATACTATATTCATTAAATAGAACTTTCCTTTCTAAAGGATAAAGCTTCATTGTTGTTTGGAATGTCTTGGTAGCTTATCAGGAAGAGTTATCCATATTGAAGAATTATAAAAATCTAATTGGGTGTTCATCTATAAAGGAGCCCTAAAGTTGTATTTGTAGCTATTTATTCTATTTTTTTAATTGAGGTAACAGTGGTTATAACATTATATAAATTTCAGGTGTAGATCATTATATTTCAGTTTCTGTGTAGACTACATAATGTTAACCACACCAAGAATAATAATTTCAATGCATCACCATACACATGTGCACTGTCACCTCTTTCACCTTCCTCCCTCCCACTGCCCCTCCCGTAACCACCAATCTAATCTCTACAGCTATGTGTTTGTTTTTTGTTGTTGTTATCTTCTACTTAGGAGTGAGATCTTACAGTATTTGACTTTTTCTGTCTGACCTACTTCACTTAGTACAATACCCTCAAGGTCCATACATGTTGTTGCAAATGGCAAGATTTCATCTTTTCTACAGCTGAGTAGTATTCCTTTGTATATATATACCACATGATCTTTATCCATTCATCCTTTGATAGGCACTTATGTTGTTTCCAAGTCTTGGCTATTGTGAATAATGCTGCAACGAACATAAGGGTGCATATATTCTTATGCATTCACGTTTTTGTATTCTTTGGATAAATACCCAGCAGTGGAATAGCTGGATCATACGGTAGTTCTAGTCTTAATTTTTTGAGGCATCTCCATACTGTTTTCCCTATTAGCTGCACCAGTTTACATTCCCACAGCACTGCATGGGAGTTCCCTTTCTCTACATCCTCTCCAACACTTGTTATTTCTTTTTTTCCCAGTAATTTTATTGAGATCCTAACGGTTTATAACATTGCATAATTTTGGGTGTACATTATTATCTGTCAACTTCTGAATAGACCTCATTGTGCTCACCACTAGTAGTCTAGTTTTTGTCCATCACCATATATATGTGCCCCTTTACCTCTTCCACCCACCCACCATTCCCCTTCCTCTCTGGTAACCACTAATCTGTTCTCTTTATCCATGTATTTGTTATCTTCCACATATGAGTTAATTCATGCACTATTTATCTTTCTCTGGCTTATTTTGCTTAACATCATACCCTCAAGGTCCATCCATGTTGTTACAAATGGGATAATATGTTTTTTTTATGGCTGAGTAGTATTCCTTGTATATATATCCCACATCTTCTTTATCCATTCATCCATAGAAGGGCATTTGGGTTTCTTTCATGTCTTGGCTATTGTGAATAATGCTTCAATGAACATGGGGGTGCATAAATATCTTTGGATCATTGATTTCAAGTTCTTTGGATAAATACTCAGTAGTGGGATAGGTGGATTGCATGGTATTTCTATTCTTAATTTTTTGAGAAACCTCCATACTGTCTTCCATAATGGCTGCACCAGTTTGCATTCCCACCGGCATCACATGAGGGTTCCCTTTACTCCATGTTCTTTCCAACCATTGTTGTTTTTTATCTTGGTAATTATAGCCATTCTGATCAGTGTAAAGTGGTATATCTCATTGTAGTTTTGATTTGCTTTTTCCTAATAATTAGTGATGTTGAACACCTTTTCATCTGCCTGTTGGCCATCTGTATATCTTCTTTGGAAAAATGTTTCTTCATATCCTCTGCCCATTTTTGATCAGGTTGTTTTTTTTTTGTTGTTATTGAGTTGTATGAGATCTTTATATATTTTGTATATTAACACCTTATCAGATATATCACTTGCATATATTTTGTCCTAGTTTTTGAGTTGTCTTTTTCATTTTGTTCCTGGTTTCTTTAGTTTTGCAGAAGATTTTTAGTTTGATGTGATCCAATTTGTTTATTTTTTCTTTTGTTTCCCTTGCCTTAGTGGAGATGGCATTTGAAAAGATACTGCTAAGACCAATGTAAAATAGTGTACTACTTGTGTTTTCTCCTAGAATTATTATGGTTTCAGGTCTTACATGCAAGTCTTTAATCCATTTTAACTTAATTTTTGTGTATGGTGTGAGATAATTGCCCACATTCATTCTTTTATATGTGGCTTTTCAGTTTTCCCAACACCATTTATTGAAGAGACTTTCCTTTTTCCATTGTATATTCTTGACTTGCTTGTTGAAAATTAGCTGTCCATAGATGTGTGGGTTCAGTTTGGGGCTCTCAATTTTCCATTTACCTATATGTCTGTTTTTCTGCCGGTACCATGCTGTTTTGGTTACTATAGCTTCGTAGTATATTTTGAAATCAGGGAGTGTGATACCTCCAGCTTTGTTCTTTTTTCTCAGGATTTCTTTGGCTATTCAGGGTCTTTTATTGTTCCATATAAATTTTAGGATTCTCTGTTCTATTTCTGTGAAGAATGTCATTGGAACTTTGATAGGGATTGCATTGAATCTGTAGATTGATTTAGGAAGTATGGACATTTTAACTATGTTAATTCTTCCAATCCAAGAGCACAGAATACCTTTGCCTTTCTTTGTGTCTTCCTCAATTTCTTTCAACAATGTTTTATAGTTTCAGTGTACAAGTCTTTCACTTCTTTGATTAAACTTATTTCTAGGTATTTTCTTCTTTCTGTTGCAATTGTAAATGGTATTTCATTCTTAATTTCTCTTTCTGGTACTTTGTTGTTAGTGTACATAAATGCAACTGATTTTTGTGTTTTGATTGTGTATCCTGCAACTTTATTTATTTATTATTTCTAATAGTTTTTTTGGTGGATTCTTTAGGGTTTTATATACACAGAATTATGTCATCTGCAAATAGTGAGTTTTAGTTCTTCCTTTCTAATTTGGATCACTTGTATATCTTTTTCTTGCCTGACTGCTCTGGCTAGGACTTCCAATACTATATTAAATAAGAATGGTGAAAATGGGCATCCTTCCCTGGTTCTTGTTGTTAAAGGGGTAGCTTTCAGTTTTTCTCCGTTGAGTGTGATATTAGCTGTGGATTTGTCATATATAGCCTTTATTATGTTGAGCTACTTTCCTTCTGTACCCATTTTATTCAGAGTTTTATCATAAATGGATGCCATATCTCATTGAAGGCCTTGTCTGCATCTATTGAGATGATCATGTGACTTTTATTCTTCATTTTGTTAATGTGGTGTTTCATGTTGATTGATTTTCAGATGTTGAATCATCCCTACATCCCTGGAATAAATCCTTCTTGATCATAGTGCGTGATCTTTTTAATGTGTTGTTGAATTCAATTTGCTAGTAATCTGCTGAGGATTTTTGTATCTATGTTTGTCAGTGATATTGACCTGTAATTTTCTCTTTCCCTGTGTTATCCTTGTTTGGTTTTAGTATCAGAGTAATGTTGGCCCCATAGAATGAGTTAGGAAGCTTCCCCTCCTCTTTAATTTCTTGGAAGAGTTTGAGAAGGATAGGTATTAAGTTTTCTTTGACTGTTTGGTAGAATTCACCAGGAAAGCCATCTGGTCCTGGACTTTTGTATTTTGGGAGGTTTTTGATCTCATTACTGGTGATTTGTCTATTCAATTTTCTATTTCTTCTTGATTCAGTTTTGGAAGGTTGTATGATTATAAGAATTTATCCATTTCTTCTAGGTTATCAAATTTGTTGATGTATAGCTTTTCATAGTAGTCTCTTACAATCCTTTGTATTGTGTGAGCTGTCCATTGTAACTTCTCCTCTTTCATTTCTGGTTTTATTTATTTGAGCATTCTCTTTTTTTCTCTTGATGAGTTTAGCTAAATGTCAATTTTGTTTATCTTTTCAGAGAACCAGCTCTTAGTTTCATTGATTTTTTCTATTTTTTAAAAAATTTTCTATTCATTTATTTCCTCTCTCATTTTTATTATTTCCTTCCTCCTACTGATTTTGGGCTTTGTTTGTTCTTATTTTTCTAGTTTCTTTAGGTACCCTGTTAGATTGAGATTTTGTTTCTTGAGATAGGCCTGAATTGCTGTAAACTTCCTTCTTAGTACTGCTTTTATTGTATCCCATAAATTTTGGCATGCTGTATTTTCATTTTCATTTGTCTCCAGGTATTTTTTGAACTCTCCTTTTATTTCTTCATTGACTCAATTGTTGTTCAGTAGCATTTAATCTCCACATATTTGTGGCTTCTCCAGTTTTCTTCTTGTAGTTAATTTCTAGTTTCATACAATTTTGGTCAGAAAATATGTTTGCTATTATTTCAATCTTCTTAAATGTATTGAGACTTGCTTTGTGGCCCAGTAAGTGACCTATCCTGGAGAATGTTGCATGTGCATTCAAGAAGAATATATATTCTGTTGTTTTTGGATGGAATGTTCTGTATTTATCTACCAAGTCCATCTGATCTAATGTGTCATTTAAGCTCAATCTTTCCTTGTTGAGCTTCTCTTTCGATGATTTGTCCACCAGTCTAAGTGGACTATTAAAGTCCCCTATTATTATTGTGTTACTGTCTATTTTTCCTTTTATGTCTGCTAATAATTGCTTTATATATTTAGGTGCCCCTATGTTGGATGCATAGATATTTACAAGTGTCACATCCTCTTGTTGGATTGTTTCCTTTATCATTATGTAGTGCCATTCTTTGTCTCTTGCTACAGTTTTTGTTTTAAAGTATATTTTGTCTCATATAAGTATTTCTACCCCAGCTTTCTTTTCATTGCCATTTGCATGGAATATCTTGTTCCATCCTTTCACTTTCAGTTTGTGAGTGTTTTTATGTCTGAAGTGTGTCTCTTGTTTGCAGCATATATATGGGTCTTATTTTATATCCATTCAGCCATGCTACGTCTTTCGATTGCAAAATTTAGTCTATTGACATTTAAAGTAGCTAATGACAGGTATGTAATTATTGCAATTTTACTACTTTTCTTCTCTGTGTTTTAGTAGCACCCTATTCCTTTCTTCTCTTGTTGTTTGCCCTTGTGATTTGATAGTTTTATTTCATATTATGTCTGGGTTCCTTTTTCTTAAGTTTCTTGTATTTATTATACGTTTTTGGTTTGTGATTACCATGAGGTTCATATGTAATAACCTATGTAAATAGCAATCTATATTAAGTTGATGGTCTCTTTCTATAAACCCTACTCTTTTACTCTCCTCCTCCCACATTATATATTTTTGACATCCCATTTAACCTCTTTGTGTGTGTGTGTGTTTCCCTTAAGCTGTTATCATGGAAACTGATAATTTTAGTACAGTTGTCTTTTGATCTTTGTATGAGCTTCATAGGTGGTTGATCTGCTACCTCTACTGTATTTTGCCTTTATGAGTGATTTATTATTATTATTTGGATAATTTTCTTATTCCTATTTGTGGTCTTTTCTTTCCCCCTTAAATAAGTCCCTTTAACATTTATCATAAGGCTGGCTTATTGGTAATTAAACTCGTTTAGGTTTTGCTTGTCTGGGAAACTCTTTATCTCTCCTTCCATTCTGAATGACAACCTTCCCAGATAGAGTATTCTTGGCTGGATGTTTTTTCCTTTCAGCACTTTAAATATTCTGCACCACTCCTTTCTAGACTGCAAGGTTTCTGCTGAGATGTCAGCTGATGGCCTTATGGATTTTCCTTTGTATGTAACTTGTTGCCTTTCTCTTGCAGATTTTAGGATTCACTCTTTATCTTTAATTCTTGACATTTTAATTATAATGTGTCTTGGTGTGGGCCTCTTTGTGTTCATCTTGTTTGGTGCTTTCTGTGCTTCCTGTACCTGGATGTCAGCTTCTTTCCTTAGGTTAGGAAAGTTTTCAGCTATTATTTCTTCAACTAGATCCTTTGCTCCTTTATCTCTCTCTTCTCATTCTGGGACATCTATAATACAAATGTTAGTACACTTGATGTTGCCCCAGAGGTCCCTTAGACTGTCCTCATTCTTTTTAATTCTTTTTTCTATTCAGCTTGGGTAATTTCCTGTACTCTTTCATCCAGCTTGCTGGTCTGTTCTGTGTCATCTACTCTGCTGTTGATTCCCTCTAGTGAATTTTTCATTTCCATTATTGTATTCTTCAATTCTGGTTGGTTCTTTTTTAAATTTTCCAATCCTTTGTGGAAATTCTCACTGTGTTCATCTACTCTCCCAAGATCAGTGAACATACTTATGACTATTAGTTTGCATTCTATCAGGTAGATTATTTATCTCTGTTTCATTTAGTTCATTTTCTGAGGACTTGTTCTGTTTCCTTATGTGGAACATACTCTTTTCTCTCCTCATTTGCTTACTTCTCTGTGCTAATATCTATATTTTAGTTAGATTAGCTATGTATCTTTATGTGGGAGATATGGCCTTATGTGACACATTATGAGGCCCGGCAATGTGCTTCTCCCTCATCACCAGTTCCAAATGTTCCAGGAGTATCCCGTGTGGGCTATGTGTGCCCTTCTGTTGTGGCACGGTTGCTCTTGCTGCAGGTGCATGGATAGCCTAGGCCCCCTGGCCAGCTAGTTGTTAGGCTTAGCTCTGTGCAGCTGCTACAGTCACTTTAGCCACTTTATTAGGCAGCAGGAGCCCCAGCACAGTTGACTGTGAGGTCTACTAGCACACACCTGATGCTTTTTTACTGTTAAGTGAGTCAGGGCCCCAGTGTGGCTGGTTGCAAGGCTCAGGGACTCACAATTGCTGTAAGCCTCTGGCCTATGAGGCTGTTATCAGCTCTCTCAGGAGTGCAGCTAGTGGGAATAGCCCCAGGCCTGAAAGCACACAATGGTTTCAGGTATTGGAAGGTGGGGCAGATCCCTTACGTGGCTGTTTGAGGCCTGCAGCACAAGTTGGCTGCAGCCAAGTCTTACTCCCAACAGGCCCACACACCAAACCAATGTAGTCCTGCCTCGTGTGCACACCTTGCCCCACCAAAGCAGACCCACTCACCCCACTGCAGAGGTCCCACACACCCCACCTAGATGGACAAGTTCCTCAAGGGTTTGCTAGTGGGCAGGGCCGGTCCCTAGGTGGGGATGCCTGCCCTGGCTAAGCTGGAACTTTGGTGCTCTAGTGGGCAGGCAGACCCCTGTGCTAACAGGCCAGGGGAAAAGATGCAATGGCGTCAGGCAGTGTTTGTGTCAGCACACCTATACTAGGTCACAATAATGGCTGCCAAGAGTGTCATCCCTGGGGAGGTGGTCCCAGCTGCCTCTGCCTCTCTGAGACTCACTTAGAGCTTATCAAGTGAGTCTCTTTTACCAAAGGGCCATGAACATTTCTTTCTGGTGATTTTGTGATGGTTTCCAGAATGGGTGAATTTGTGTGGGCTCTTTAAGAGCAGGTATTTCTTTCTCTTATGTTCCATAGCTTTTCTGGGGATATCCCCTGTTGGTTTTAATAGCCAGCAAAGGCAGGTAGTCTGACACTCATCTTGGTTGTGCTGAGTTCAAAAGCTGATTACAGTACAGCTCTCCTTCTCAGATCCTCTGATCCTCCAGGAAAAGCTTTGCACCTTAAGATTACTCCTGGCCGTGAAGCACTGTGGCTAGAATGCGTTTTCTTCAGCAGAAAGATATTTCTGCCTCTTCCACCTCTGTCAGTGTTATCCCTTGTTGTGGGGGTTCTTTTTTCCAGTGCTGAGGTAATTGTTCCACAGGTAGTTGTAAATTTGTCGTGTCCCTGGGAGGAGGTGAGTTCAGAGTCCCTCTTACACCACCATCTTCCCAGCAATCTCCTGTAGCTATTTAATATATTAATTGACACTGGCTCAAGAGGAAATCCAGGCTGAAATTAAGAGAAGCTAGGGATTATAAATATTTCCAGGCAGCTTACTTCCTCCTATGGAAAATTATGTTGTTCTCTAATGACCTTGTTTTCCTAAAACCATTAATCTGTTTCTTCAACCAGAAGGATGCTTAATTAATCTTTTATCTAGACACTATACTAAGGACACAAAATGTGACACGTTCAATTTCAGGCAGTTTATTGCTTCATCCAACAATCATTAAATATTAGGAACTGAATATACAAAGATAAAAGAAAACACCTTTCTTCTAGTTTCTCATTCATTCATTCAAGTGTTTGCTATAATGAGCAGACATATCTTCTTTTAATGGACTTGTGCACGACAGGTAGGGGTCACAAACTTGTATAAGGCATAAGTTCCTGAACAAGACACACACAAATGAATACAACAAAATCATAGGGAGAGATAATAATGTCAATTTAGGCACCTCGGAGGTCAGTATGGGAAATTTTATGAAAGCTCAGAAGATATCTAATTTACCTTTGGCATGAAATGGGGGAGGAGGTAGAGCAGAGAAGGCTTCTCAAAGGAGGTAACCCATGAGCTGATGTTTGAATGATAAATAGAAATTAGTAAGGCAAAGAATACTAAGGAGGATGGAAGGTGGAGTAGGATAAGTTTGTCAGATGTCAGATTTCTGATCCTGTGGTCCACTGAGCTAAGAATATCACCAGGCTCTCCCACACCATAACTGGGAACAAGTCTTACAGGATTGCATCCTTTTCTTACATCATTTTGTGCATTAACAGGAAAGCAGCCTCATCTATGATGCCTGGGCTACCCTATAACACCACCATGGAAACCCCTGCCACCTTCTTCCTTGTGGGCATCCCAGGTTTGCAGTCTTCACATCTTTGGCTGGCTATCTCACTGAGTGTCAAGTATACCACAGCCCTGTTAGGAAACACCATCATAATGGCTGTAATCTGCATGGATTACACTCTACAAGAACCCATGTACCGCTTCCTGTGTGTTCTGGCTGCCGTGGACATTGTTATGGCTTCCTCTGTGGTGCCCAAGATGCTGAGCATCTTCTCCTCAGGAGACAGCTTCATCAGCTTTAGTGCTTGTTTGACTCAGATGTATTTTGTGCATGCAGCCACAGCTGTGGAGACAGGGCTGCTGCTGGCCATGGCTTTTGACCGCTATGTAGCCATCTGTAAGCCCCTATGCTACAAGAGAATTCTCACACCTCAAGTGATGCTGGGAATGATTGTGGCCATCATCATAAGAGCTGTTATATTTGTGACTCCATTGAGTTGGATGGTGAGTCATCTACCTTTCTGTGGCTCCACAGTGGTTCTCCATTCCTACTGTGAGCACATAGCTGTGGCCAAATTGGCATGTGCTGACCCTATGCCCAGCAGTCTCTACAGTCTGATTGTTTCCTCCATTATTGTGGGCTCTGATGTGGTCTTCATTGCTGTCTCCTATAATCTGATTCTCCAGGCAGTATTTGGTCTATCCTCAAAGAATACTCAGTTGAAAGCTTTAAGCACATATGGCTCCCATATGGGAGTTATGGCTCTGTTCTATTTACCTGGGATGGCATCCATCTATGTGGCCTGGCTAGGGAAAGACATAGTGCCTTTGCACACCCAAGTGCTGTTAGCTGACTTGTACCTGGTCATCCCACCCACCTTAAACCCCATCATTTATGGCCTGAGGACCAAACAAATACAGGAGCGAATATGGAGCATGCTGCTGTACTGCCTCTTTTACCACTCCAACGTGGGTTCATGAACACGAAATCCATGGAGACCTTAAGGATTCCAGCTGACTTCAAAGATGGCTTAGAGATCTATGGAGTTTGTTTGCTTTCCCTGGCACCATAAGAGTTCTCAGTTGAAGCTCTGAAGGATAAACTTATATAACTTTTCAACTTACAGAAAGAATATGAATGAAATGATTAATTTTCTGATATTCTTAATCGTTTCAATCAACTAGTATCCAGATCAGAGAGAAGTTTGTGCAGAGAATAGTGATATGGGGTTTTTCTTTTCTTAGGTTCTGTTCCATATTTCCAACTTAATACCCTACTAGTACCTGAGTAGAAGAAACCAATTATTTGATCCCCCAACCCCTGGCTGATTTCCTCAGAACTGTCCATCTCCTCACTTGTTTATATGGAAGCAGCTATTAATATATGACCCTGCCTGCCTCTGGCCCATTGATGAATCCACTCAGCTTGGGTCATGTGCTCTCACTTGGACCAGAGGCCTTCTACAGTCAAAATAGATTCCAGTTTATCTGAAAAGATATAAACTTGGATCACTGACGGTGACCATTTTCCAACATATGAACTTAGAAAGAAAAAGCTATTCCATAGCAAGAGAAGAGATTAGCAAAATGGATGAAGAAACTGAATCGCTGGTTCTCTGGTTCCAATTTATCTTGGATACCCAGGTACATCCCTGTTATTATGTTCTGCAAGATATCTCTACATCCTTTTACTATATCCCATATTGTTAAGGTAGATGGACTCAGTGTACTAATCACTAGGTTTTTGTTTTTATGACACAGAAGCTAAGGCAATGTAAGTTTGATTTTTGACATCTTTCTCTTTGTTTCCTAATTTTGCTTGAGTAACTGAACTGTAAGACACAAAAGAGAGGGATCAAATATAAGATAGGTCTATCTTCTTCTGGATACCTCTAAGGCGGTGTGCTCTGGGATGAAAAGGTCAATAGAGAACAATATCAATTATGAAGCTGAAATGTCACTACTCTCCTCCAGGTCACCAGATACTTATTTTGTTTTTGTTTTTCCCTTTTCAGAAAGTGTTAAACAGAATAATCACTATATGTTAAAAGAAAAAGGTTTCATATGCAAGAGATACACATATTTGACTCTGGTACATTTGAAAATGTTAAGAGCCAGGTCTGATGGCTTAGTGATTAAAGTTAGGTGCTCACTGCTACTGTGGCCCAGGCTCACTGCCAGTTGCGGAATCAAACCACCCATTTGTCAGTTGCCATGCTGTGGTGGTAGCTCACATAGCAGAACTAGAATGACTTACATCTAGGATATAAAACCATTACTGGGGCTTTGGGGAGTGGAAAAAAAAGAGAAAGATTGGTAACAGATGTTAGCTCAGGCTACTCTTTTCCAGCAAGAACTAAAGAAGAGGAAGAAAAAAAATTTTAATACAAGATAATTTTACAATAGTACTGATACCAAAGTACTGTATCTGAGTCTCAATATCTCCTTTCTACTGATGGGGGGAAGGCATTGAAAATTAAGCAAAATAATGAATGGAAAGTACAAAAAGCAACATCAATATATTGTGTGTATTTAAAAAATAAACCCAATATATTTCTAATTCCACAATTTTAAGGGGTAGTTCTTGGCACTATTGAAATTGCAGTCCTGTGTAGATCAGTACTCATGTGGTAATTATTCTAAACAGATTTTCTACTTAACAACTCAGCAAACCCACCTTTTGCTAATATTGGACTTTGTTTACCCACTAGAATGTATTCTATTTCTGAATACCAGTGGAGTAGGAATCAGCCTCTAAATATCTGATAATGATGCCCTGAGTTCCCAAAGAGCAGTAAAAAAGACTCTCCTCCCCTTGCCACCCCCTAACATAAACAAATCAAGATCATGAGGCAGTGAAGCACATTTGAAAAGATTTTGATTTTGAAAAGTCACACTATTCTTTCTCCATAAAGCACCAAAAGAACTACGTCTATTAAATCAAAGAATACTAGATACATTAAAGAATCTGAGGTAAAGCAACAAAGGTATAGTCCAGCCTGCAGCCAAAATAAAAATCTCTTTCCAGCATTTCCATCAGAAGGCTACTCTGCCAACTTGTGTCTCATTCACATTACTATTCCCTGACACCAGCTGGGATCCACCGTTGGTACTCAGATATTGAATTACAGATTTCCAAAAACGGACTGGTTCCCTGCCATGGCTGCCCCAAAACAGTAAGTCTTGCGCTTCTCTGGATGCATTCAGATCAGACCCCTCCTCTATTACAAGCAGCAATGTGTGCTCACTTAACTAGTGCCTGGGATCCACAGCAGACTCTCAGTGTTTGGATCTTAAGAGATTACAACCAATCATCCTTGAAAAAAAGGGAGACTGGATTTCCTGTGGGGAGTTGTGAACCCACAGATTTACCCTCTGCCTCTAGCTTTTATAGGACCCGAGAATCACAAGCTTTTAGTAGCCTTTCCCCTCAAGACTCAGGCATTGCACCCCTTGGTTTCTCTGCTGGTAAAGCAAGGATGGGCAAAGCTCATCCCTGCCTGGCAATGAATGATCACACCACGTCAGAGGTGCCAGGCCAGACATTCTAGGGAGTGGTGCATGCACTCTACCCTCTGATGGCTATGTGTCTCTTCCCCTTCTGGACCACTTTTGAAATTACCCATCAAATCAGTTTTTGAACAGGAATATAGTCAAGTACCATCCAGTCTTTCATGCCCCTAGGAGGCAAGAAAAGCTTACTTTTGTTTTGATTCTAGGCATAGGAATGAAAATTCCCTCACTTAAATATTTATCAACACACACACACACAAACACACACACACAGTGCTAGACAGGGGTTACACTGATGAACCAGACAAATAAAGTCCTTGTCTTCATGGGGTTCTTAGAAGGGAAGAGTAAGCAACTATCTCAGAGAAAAGGGTTTTCATACACTGAAGAACTTTAGTCTTCTTGCCTGATCTTACAATCAAAGAGCATGAAATAAACAATTTGTTTAAACTTGTAATTCTTCCAACAAGTAACCATAGTGCCCAAATCAGCTTTAAAAATGTCAAAAAAAAAAAAAAATCCCAAAATAGCACATTACAAACAAAATCATTTTACTCCTTAATTCATTCTAGGTTTGAATGAATTTATCACTTAATAATCTTTTTCGAAGAACCGTCCAAGATCGGTCCTAAGAAAGCCATAGTAACAGAACAACACTGATTTGGCCCTTAGCCTCTTCTGCTAAATGTCCAGGGACATAACTAGAAGCACTTCCTCAAAACCCATTTCTGAAGTCTAAAAGCACTTCCCCAGAGAGTTCCCCCACGTAAAGACACATGGTTCCTCTAATGCTGGTCAGCTCAATCCTTTGCAAGATCAGGTCTGTGACTTACCAGTTCATTCCACTCCAAGCAGTTGATGGTAACTTCTCCCCTTTACTACTAATAGTCAAGGAGCAACTTGGACGTGTGGTGGGCAGAATGAGTTCATTTCCCCATTTTGGTCTGTTTTACCTCTTTCATACGTGAATAGCCAATACAATAAAGGTAGAAACATAACTTTTGCTATCCTTTATTACAGGAATTACTTTGTTTTTGCCTATACCTAACCTAGTATCTACTTTCCTGCCAAATCCTAACCCAACTGTCACTACCTTCAAGTATAAACTACCTCAGAGGTTGTGTTACACAGCATCAATATGTAATGTACATACTGTAGCCCGTACAATAAGCAAAACCATTAGTTCTCACATGGTTGCCTTGCAGTTTGTTTCCAGCCACAATCATTCCCACATCACACTCTTAAGAGCTGTAATGAATTATTTTGGCTACATGCAGCAACCACGTTAAGGTCAAATGCCCAGACACATAGTCTCAATTCTCTTTCATTGTACATATAGCTCTCAAATTGGCTTTCTGAGCCTAGTCCAATTCTTTCTCCCTACCCTTCCCTCCTGCTTTCCTCATTTGTCATAGATTTAGAGAAGAGAAAGGCAGAATATTATATAGTTACCAGAAACATCAAGATGCCCTTGGGGACAAAAAATATCTGAATTTTAGCCCAACCAGCTTGTAAGACTTCCTGGCAGTGCATTTGTTTCACATTTTTCTTTTTATTATTTCCATTCTCTACCCTGATGTCACCGTCTCCATTCTAATCCAAAGACAAGCATATACAATAGATGCAGAATATATTACTGCGGCTGGAGTTTCCGCTAGCATGGGACCTTTCTGTCTAAATGGCTCTAGACTGTCAGGAAAGGCTTTAAGAAACAAAGGCCCTGCTGACAAGATACTGGCTCTAAGAAGGTAAGATAGGAAGGTGACACAGGCAAAATCCATGGCTTGTCTTCATTCGTCCCTGAGAAGGGAACAAAACTACAGAATGGTTCTAAGATCTTTACAACAATCCTGTGAGGTAGGAGAGTATACAGCTACTGTAACCCCGCTGCCACTGAGGACAGTTGAATATTTACAAATGGGTGGGATGTTTCAGACCCAAAGGTAATGATGAGATGCAGACATGTGACTGAGATGTGAGTTTGGTAAACCCTTATAATCTTTACAATCTTCTTTCAGTAGCTTTGTGAGAAATAACTTGCTGCGTTAAGGCCATTTCAGTTTCTTCATCCATCAAGTGAAAATAAGAACAAGGCACACAGGGTTCCTGATCCTAACATTTAAAGAAAGGGCAGAACCAGGACACAGGTCTCCTTTGAGATAGAGTTTGAGATAGAGAGTGATTTGCCCAGCTCGTACTCAGAGAGAAGACGACCACTAGCGTGGTCTGGGCAAAGCTGCAATGTATTTCTCTGGTTAGGAGATCAGAGAGCAGGGGTCAGTTTTGGGTTGGTCAGAAGCAGCAAACCTAAGAGGAAGCATCCAGCCACTGCCATCAGCACCCAGCCAGTTCTGGACACGGACTGTAGTCTTTTGGCTTGTTGGTCAACCCTTCCCAAAGGGTTTCCCAAAGGCTGGATCTATTTCATCGTCCTCACTAACTTAATGATGGCACCAACAAGGATGGGGAAGAGGGGCATGAGCTACAGAAAGGACAGAGCCCTGATGCTCAGAACTTCTCTGATCTTCACCATCAGCCTGGCCACACGTCCCTCATAGGGGTGCACTGCTCATATGATAGAGCCTCAGCTTCTTCCCCTGCGGAGTTTAGAGAGCCTTTGGCCCAGGAGCAACAGGGCACTGGGTCAGGCAAGAGAATTCCTGGATTCCAGGCTCAGCTCAGTTCAAGGGAACCCTTGTCAGCAGCAGGGCCCTCCAAGACCCCTGCAGTCCAGGTGAAACTGCAAGGCCTCTGGTTAGGATGGGGGCTCTCTTAGTCCTCCCCGTTCAGGGAGCAGATGGTCAGAGGAGTGGTGTTGTTGGCACAAATGCTGTAGCAAGGACTAAAATAAGGCAGGAGGCGCCCAGGGAAGGGAAAGTGGGGAAAAGTGAAAATGTGGGAGGAGTTGTCAGTCACATTATAGAAGGAGATATCATGGGCCTCATAATCCAGGAAGACTCCCACCCGGCGTGGGGGGACTGGCAAGGACAGCAGCGGGTATTCTTCAGTGCCTGCCCGGTACTCATTTCCCTTCCTCAGCCTTATCACCCAGAATCCATAGCGGGGGGATAAATAGACCACCTCCTTCCGGTCTACATTTTCCTTACATACTCCCAGGCCCCATTCAGACCTGTCTCCCACCTCCACCTCCCAGTAGTGGCGGCCTGAGGAGATGCACTGGCTGCCCAGGACGATATTGTAGCGGTAAAATCTCTCAGGATTGTCAGGCAGTTTCTGCTCGGTGTCTCCATAGTGCACACATTTTCTGTCCTCAGACACGATGAGGCGGGAATAAGCAGTGTCTGGATCCAGGAGCACATCAGCTATGGAAAAAGATCTTGGATGGTAACACCGATACAGAGCCGGATCTGATAGAGTGGTACACTCTATCCACATACACTGACACAGGGGGCGTGGGTGAGGTCTCCCCGATAAACATAGGCCAGATTTTTCAACGATGGGGTAGGGGGCTAGATGGGGCATCCAGAGGTCAGTGAAGTATTTTCTTTCTCTGGAAGGGTCCCTCCCACTGGCCATCACAATCTCCCCCAGCATTTATTACCGGCATACGTCTTCAGGACCTCTCTTAGCCCCAGCACACGGCAATCCGTCTTCAACTCCAAGGAGACTGGTTTTGGCCGCCTCAGGCTCCAAGACCGGCTCCTGGTAGAGGAGGGGTAACCCTGGAGGCCAGAAATCCTGACTCTGCCACACGGGCCTTCCCTTAGCGCAGGGAAGAAGGGTTTGGCCGGGGACCTAGTTGGTGGGGTGCCCCTCTCCAGCAACACCAGGCAAAGCAGAGATGTGGTGATTATTTACTGAGGCCAAATGGTTTTTGGCATAGAGAGGAGAGCATTCCCATTCCTGTGCTGCGGGAAAGGTCACATGTGTACTTGACATCAGTAGAGGAAGACGTGTGCCACAGAGGGAAAAGGCTGATACTCAGAGCTCAGAGCATAACGGAGACATCTGCGGTCTTTTCCCCTCCTTGGGAGATCTACTTGAAACTGTGTATTTTATAATTTACCTGAAATTCTTATTGCTAATACTTGAAATTAATTTGATCAAGTACAAAGAAGACAAAAGAAAGATGAATACATTTCTTTAGCCAATACGGTAACAGTGGGGGAAGATTATGGACTAGCACTTGCTTCATTGTAGGTCCTGGGTCTGTGCTCCTTCCCCATTTCTGGCTCTGGCCAGGACCCACTTTGCCTTATAGGGCTGCCTTGGGGCTCCACAGATGGGAACATACCTGTTTAAGACATCCTCAATACCCTAGACAGAGAAAAGAAAACAGCACATGAGTATTTGCTGTTCCTTGGAGGAACCAGACAGACACTGAGCTCTAGGAGAGGGTTCCTCTAAGGGAAAGGGAGGTAGAGAGCAGGGCTGGAGAGAAGACATGCGGATGTAGAGGGGAGAAGCCTACAGAAGTGGAGAAGGGCAGGCCTAGCTCTGGCTGGATTGGCTGATTTCAGGCTCCATCGCAAGGCTCTCAGGCCAGAGAGTAGATGGCACTCCTCCTATGAGGCTACAACTACAAGGGGCCAGGTCATCCACCCACCCAGGGATAGAACAGCAGGCATTAGTGGGAGGTGTATGGGATCCATGTCTGGCTCACAGGCCCCACTGAAGACTAGGGAATCCTCTCTCCTGGAGTCCCAGGCTGTCTTCAGCTGTCATTCAAGGTTACCAGGAAAACCTGCTACTCACCTGCAGCATCCAGCGGACTGGCCTCTGAGACCTCTCTTCCAGCTCTGCAATCATCTTCCACAGGAACCGGCCTTGCTGGAGGAGCTCATTGTGATTCATCTCCAGCTTCTGCATGGTCTCCCCCTCCTCCTGCTCTAGGCTGGCCAGAGCCGCTGCTGCCTCTACTTCCAGCTGCCTTGGTGGCTGTTGTTTCTGTAGTAATCGCCAATACTTCTCAAACTCCCACATGATACTCTGCTTTCGGGTTTCCAGCTGTATCTGCAGAACCAAGATCAGAAATCAGTACTGGTATTGTTTGTGTAAGGGCACCACCCAGGATTGAGGACACTGGCATGTGTGTACACTTATACTCTGGAATGTTCTGGTACCAACCATGTGTTTGGCATAGTAGAGGCCAAGATAAAGGATACTATTTTTCCTACATTTCTGTTCCCACAGCTGCAATACGTGCTTCTGGGTCATTATTCTTACTCTCATTGACACAGTAGGGCCCAGGTTAGCATCACGCTACTATATACTCTAAATTATTTTCTATTTTCAGAATAATGACAAGAAGCATTATACTTGAGCCTCTAAGGCAGTGGAACCTAACCACAGTGGTAGACGCTTTTGCTTCTCAATGGTATTATATCAATTCAACATGCTGTTTTAGACTGGTTCAATGTTACCTTTTATTTATCAAAAGTTGTTTTTGTGTGTGTGTGTGTGTGTGTGAGAGAGAGAGGAAGAGTGGCCCTGAGCTAACATCTGTGCCAATCTTCCTCTATTTCATGTGGGACACCATCACAGCATGGCTTGATGAGTGGTGCTAGGTTTGCACCCAAGAGCTGAACCTGTGAACCGAAGGCCACCAAAGCAGAGCATGCAAACTTAACCACTATGCCACCAAGCTGGCCCCAGATCACACGTTTTGACAGTTTGGTAGTTATGGGCCTCAAATTTATTCCAGAGGTGATTTTCTAATATTTTAATAACTTAACTTTTAGTAAATATGTTCTAACTGGGGAAAGAGAAACAAAAACTATGCTTTACTAGGTGTTATAAAGTAATACCAGTGTGATCTAACACATTAGTGAGGTGCCTACTTTTCCCTGCTCACATATGGGGACACACGCCCAGAGGTAATCTGTGTATAATAATCAAGAAACTGGAATTGAGAGGTTCCATGACATGCCTAAGGCCACATACCTTGGAGAGAAAGCTGGTAAGAGGACCCCTGGGTATCTGACTTCAAACCCCACAATCTGCCTCCCAGAGATGAGGAAGCTATCATGGGTCAGCTCCAGGACAACACAGGGACCACAGACACTCCTTTCCCCAGATGGCAACCTGCCTTCCAGTTAGCGGTTCGTTTCCTTTCACCAACTTCCAGCTTCCAGGCCTCTTCTTGCTCTTTCCTCAGATGTTCCAGAGCCTCATGGAGTTTCCACTGAAAGAGATAAAAACCTCATGAGGCCACCTTGGGCAGCCTGGGTTGATAATGAGGCTTCCTAGCATTGGTAGGCGATGAGAAAACAAGTGTTTCTCAGAGGATGGGCCAGGATGAATGCTGGGAGAAACGGGAATGCCAGGGAGGGAGCAGATCCTGCCCAGATGACATCCAAGGTAGTTCTCAATCTGAGAATCATTTCAACTCCCACAGTCTCTAAGTTTCTGTAAAGTATAAGAAAAGGTCCATTTCCATCCTTCCCAGAAAGCTACCTTGGACTTTCCTATCCATGCCTCTTGTTATCCTTATCTGCATTGTTATGCTACAGCCTCCTGAAACCTTCTTATTCAAAGCACAGTCCAAGTGAGACGGCAGCCACAGCATTATCTGGAGTTCGTTAGAGATGCAGACTCTCAGGATTCAATCCAGCCTCCTGAATTAGAATCTGAATTTTAACAAATTCTTGGGTGGTTCCTATGTATATTAAAAGAAGAAGCACTATCCTAGAATACTAATGCAAGAGATTACTACTGGAAAGCATGAAGTATTCTGATAATAATATTAACCATTTTATTAAAGATTTGCCAAGTGCCACATATGGCTTCAGCACTAAACATACATTTGATCCTCACAATCCCTTGAGACAGGCATTATCCCCATTTTATAGATAGGAAAACTGAGGCTCAGAGAGTGAGCTAATCAAAGTTATTCAGCTGGTCAATGGCTGGGCTGGGATTTAACCCAGGTCTTTAATTCCTATGCCTACGTTACACTGCCTCCCTATTCCAATACTCTGAAACTAAATAAGTCATGTTAATTTTTAGAAATCCTTCTTGCATAGGAAAACAGCTAATTCGCAGATTAGTCTTATATTCTTACCTGTTAATCTCAACTTCAAGAAAGAGAATTAAGACCTGTTCGGATCAATGGATCAGAGAATCATTGGGATAATGATTGTGATAAAGGTGCATCAGCATGGACATTGGAAGAAAGAGTAAGCAGCTGGAAGTTGATGAGGGTAGCCATAAAAAAGGAGGAGAAAGTGTGTCCATCCAAAAAAAGACTTGGTAGAAGAGAAAGAACACTGGCGGGAGAGCAAGAAGACCTGAGTCCTAGCCTTTGATCTTCCTTTAACTACCTCAACCTAAAGCGAGCAGGACCTGACAAGGTGAGACTAGATAATCTCACTCAATCCAAAATGACTCAGCCATGGTCCTTCCACCTTTCAAACCAACAGGCATGATCTCAAATTTCTAAGCCTCAGTTTTGTCTCTAAAAGGAGAGAGTTAAACTGGCTTACGCAATGTCAAATGACCATTTGTGGCACTGCCAGGAAGAGGTTCAGTTCTGATAACTGCAGCCTTGACTGCTTCATACCCAAATGCATCCAAGGCACCCTGAACCCAAGCTAAACCAAATTGGTCTCCTTTAAAGTCTCAGTATGGAAAGTCTCTTTGGGTTAGGCATTCCACCATGTTGGGGTCAGGAATAGAGTTGGAAGTGGGAGGGAAGGAACTCAAAGCAGGTCATAAATGTAGGGAGATCATGGCTCATGTATCAGGTCCCAGGGATCTGGGGGTGTGAGGAGCCAAAGGAATGAGTTCTCGTTTTGTCTTTGCGGCCCTTGGCCAAGTCCTTGATCTAGAGAAAGCCAAGTGAGGGGCCGAGGAGAGACTGGGCTGGCTAGCCTCCATCTCTCACCTTGTACTCCCAGGTGACATCCTCCATGGGCACGACATTGTGGGCCTGATGCTCGGGGGACAGCCTGCAGGCCTCACACATGACCAGGCCATCCTCTCTGCAGAACATCTTTAGCTGTTTGCTGTGGAGCTCACACACATCCCCCTTCAGCCCCACTCCTGCATGCAGCTCTAGCAGACGGACTTTTTCTACAACATTGGCCAGCTGCCAATTAGGCCGCAGGTTCCTTGGCTGGACAGGAGCCCGGCAGAGGGGACATGTGTAACCCTGGTCTTGCAATTCTCCTGGGACCTCCCAGAGCCCAGAGAGACAGCTGTGGCAGAAGCTGTGGCCACAGTCGATGCTCACGGGCTCCCTCAGGAAGGTCATGCAGATGGGACAGGCCACTTCTTCCACAATGGCTTCCACTAGTGCTGCAGGATCCATGGTCCTTCTCACACCCTCCTCAAAACATGGAGAAAACCAGGGGCCAAGGCAGTGATGTCTACAAAGAAGGAACGGAAAACAAGTAAGAGAAAAAAGGAACAGAAAAGCAGAGGGGTCAGTGTAAGGGATAATTAGTGACTGACAAAGACAACTTCCTCCTTTGGATCCTCTATTGACCTTATTTAATAAACACTGGCCTTCCCAACTGAAGTTCTGACTGTGTCCTTACTCACACTACACAAGGGACATCTGGGGATGCCTAAGTGAGTGGATGTTGGAAGTTATTAGTTTTCATTCATTCGGTCATCCCTGACCCCCTCTCTGGGTTCACTCACCAGACCATTTCCACCCCACCTCAATCCTGCTCTCCAAATCAGCATTGCTCATCTTGAACATGGGTAAGGTCACATAAAATGTGGTGTTTCAGTATCCAGAATAAGGCCAGAAATACCCCTAGCCTCACTCTCTGGCATGTTTATATGTATATTTATATACTTCAAGGCACAGAAAAGGTAATATGCCAGACCCATTGCCTATGTGCTCAATTTGTTTTCTTGTATTGTGCACTAAAGCATAAGGTATAAGAGAACCAGCAATACTTTCCCCACACCCTGTAAACCCCTGCCCACTCCTCCAGCACTAACATTCACAAGATGCCAAGACACTCTCTTCAGTGATGTTAGAAGCAGATACGAACAAATGCCCCTTGGAAGATAAAAACAAAAGTCATCGGATGATAATGAAACCCATACTGATGAATTCACTACTCCAGCAAGAAATCTGAGATTTCTGCCAGGGCCACATGTAGCTACAGAACTTTAATGGTCAACATCAGGCCCTTGGCACAGTTGGCCTTATTTATTTGTTCACTTTGCAGGTCTGTGGTACCAGTTAGTGTGTGTAAAGGGAAGAGCCATGTTGGTCTTAGTCACTGCTGTATTCTGAGCACCTCAACAGGGCCTGTCATGCAGTTATTGCTGAATAAATATTAGTTGAATGAATAAATCAGCTAGGCAGAAGCTAGTTCCCAAATCCACAATGTTTTTCTGATGTTAGGTAATTGAAAGCATAGTATACCTTAATATTAATAGCAAGCATTCCTTAAGCACTTATACTACATGCCAGGTACTATTCTGAGCATTTTACATGGATTAACTCAGTTTATTTCACAACCCTAAGCAGAAACCATTACTCTACTCTTCTCCTTTTACAGGTGTTTAGTCATGGGCTCCATCATTCTATCTTGGGCAAATTACTTAACGTCCTGAGCTTAAAGGTGTAATAAAAATTCAAGAGTAGAGAGAAAACACTATGGTTTAAGGGTAGACCAGTAAGGCTTCTTGAAGGAAGTGGGGCAGTAAGTAGATTTTGCAGGACTCTCTGTTATAGGGCATCAGGTCCTGCCTCCTACTGGTCTCCCAATTTCCTCTTCCCACTATCATTACCAAACTGTAGGATCCAGTATCCTAGAACCTAGTTTTACTAAATCATGAACCTACTGAACAGCCTATCCTAGCTGCTCAGGACCTAGTCCAACAGGAAGCTCTCTCTCTTCACCCTGAAACAGCACCTGTGCCCAGTCAAGCAAGGGGAGAAACTTCCACACTTTCCTGCAGACTCCATGTCCATTCATTCTACCCCACTGGGGTTCCTTCCCTTTTCCCAGTTTGAAATGATCTCTTAGTGATCCCGCTCTTAACACCACTTGACATGTATATTTTTATTGTCTTACTTCTCACACTAGAAGTTTCATAAAGGGAGTGACATCATCTGTTTCATTTGCTAGTACATTCCAAGGCCAAAAATAGTGCCTCAGATATTTTTGAATACATGAGAATTAAATGTAAATGCTGATGTTAGGTTGGAAGTGGAAGAAGTGTCAAAATCCTCATCAAACACAGAGGGGCACCAAGAACTACCAGCTAAAGCTGACACAACAACAGGTTGATATCTATGATTGAAAGCTCCTAGGATCAAAGAAAGAATGAAAAAAGCAAGTGAAAATTAAGAAGATGGTGGCAGTAGGGAAGTGAGATATAGAAGTGTCAAAATGATAAATTAAGAAAGGCGGTGGGAGCCTATTATTTAGATTTAGTGAGGTCGTAAAAAGATCTAAACATGAACAAGTTAAAAGTGGTGCCCCTGCAAAAAGGACTTAGGAGCAGGTAGCTATTGCTCTTTGATGTAAAACTTTTATTTTTTCTTATACATAAATTGCTTTGACAAAACTTTAATTATTAAACGTTTAATTGCTTAGACCTTGCATTTGGCAGAGCAGGGAGCCAGTCTGGGAAACACATTTGAGGGGATGGGGCGGAGCCTGGAAAAGACTCAAGAGGCGGGACTACAGTGGGGAGAAGCCAGGCGGTGACTTCTGCGTTCCGGAGCAGAGGGGGATGGTAACCTCCTGGCCACAGGACTCGGGGCAGGGCCCGGGGACCCGGGCAGGTTGGGGCGGAGTAAGGTGAGCCTGCAGGACCTCTGACTTCAGGAGCGGCACAGCTGTCTACCCACCACCCACCTCAGCACAGACTAACGCCCCCCTGTGGAAACCCAAACTGGAGACGCCTGGTTCCCGCGACCGACCCCACGGCGCAGCACTTACCGCCGGCGCGGAGACCACCACCCCAGCAGCGATCCGGGAAGCTCCTCGGCCTCTTCCGCTCAACCCCGAGGCCCCGCCCCCAGGCCCCGAGCCCGAAAGCCGAGGGCAAGGTCCGGGCGCCCGAATCTGCCCGGCCGGGACGTCATTGTGGAAGCAGCCAATCACAGAGAGGGATTTGGACAAGCCTCGCCAATCGCAGATGGGGACGGGGGCTTCACACCACTCTTGGCGTGCCGGTGTATTTTGTCTGCTTCCTCGGTTTTTCTGCACCTTTTGCTCCCTCAGAGCCCCTGAAGCCAGTCCCAGGACGGGTCAAAGGGTTGAGGCTCCCGAGTGAGGCCGCTCAGGGCCTGGTTTAGTAAAGGCCCAGCTGGCTGTCCGCCAAGGAAGTCTGTCTCCGTTTCCGCTAGGGCTGACTAGTGGCTCTTCAGAAAGAACCTGTTCCTTCAGGGTGATAGCGCTAGACCTGATGCTGTTCATTCGCCAGTTTTCCATGTCAGCCTTAGCAGCGTATGAGTTCAGCCATGTCTAGTTCTGTGACCCAATTTCGCGCAGAGCTGGGCACACGTATGCCGCGGAATCTGCAATTTCCTGCAAGATGAGCGACCTCTCCTGGATCCAGACTGCAGAGATTGGGTTCTCCTTAAAACCAAAACCAAAACCAAAACCCTCCTGAGTTTTCCTGCCAAACTCTTATCCTTCAGTACTTGAGCAGGCAGCGTCTCAACACTGTTGCCACAGCCCACTTTTAGAATTAGAAGCGGATACTGGGAACTGGTGGAGTAGAAGTGGAAACCCTGGCCGGAAACTTTCAGAAACTGAAAATGTTTGTCAACAACTGGCCCCGTCCTTCACCCAAACACACAGATGCAGATATGGACACACACCACACAATCTGCTACTTAAGGCAGTGATTTGGGTTTTTCCTCGTGCTTTCTCTACCTTGTCCTTTTCCTGATAGTTAGGTGAGTCAGCAAATAAAGGCACATCCTGTCCGCAGGGAAAATAACCAGGAAATCCTTCATTGAAGCTCAGTTTCAAATGATTTCATTGTTGGAGCTGATACTCTTTGGATCCTCGTGTGGATGTCAGGCCCCAGGCCATGGTTGAAATTCTAAAGGGTGAGGTCTAGAAAATTCCTGAATCAAATGGGCCCATGAGCAAAAAAAGAAGAAAAGAGGTGACTGAGGTCTGAGCCGGGCCCCCTGCTTCACCTGGATCTGGAGAAATGTCTGTCCTCACAGAATAGTGAGTGTGTTAATTGAAACAAGCCACTTTAAACATTATTGCGCGTCAGCTGCTTGTAACACTTGGTGCTGGGTGCTGGGATTACAACTAAGAGCCACATGGTCTCTACTCTTAAAGGAGCTCAAGATCAAGTTGGTTGTACTTCTTTGGGGCTTCTGTGAAGTTAAAACAGTTAATGAGGAGATCTTTTTCCTTTGTAACTTGTAATCTGTCTAAACCATGACTGACTTTCCAGGCCCCTGGCACAAGGGCAACTTAGAGTTGCTGGGAGAAGGGAAGGCTGGAGAAACAGCTTTTGAAGACAGATCAGTCCATTGCCTAAGCAAGAAGCTCTCCTTCCCAACCGCCCTCAGGGTGCTTTGTTTGCTGTGAGGGGCAGACAGGTGCGTCCAGGTGAGGCTCTGTCTTGGAAGCATTCCATGGCTGTTACTCCAGACCCTACCCTCTGCCTCAACCCAAGACAGACCAGGACAACAAGATGGGTGGGTAACTGTGGGGTGGTGTCTATCTGTGTTCTGAGAGAGGAGTGGCATCAAAGGAGAAGCAAGGACTGAGAATTGGCTTGGGGGCAGGGAAGGAGGTACAGGCATTGTCGAAGTAGGGCTAAGGAAGGAGTGGGGAGTTGTTGCAAAACCCTGGGGCCTGACCATGTTGCATGTCATACAATCTGCCTTACTGACAGACCCCCAAATGGTTTCCCTCTCTCTCTCTGTGAAGAAGTATTAAGTACAGCCTCGCCAAATTTCATTCAGTCTTAGACCTGAGCTTTACAGGGGAGGAGATAGCCGCCTATGGTAGTAGCACAGGTCAGAAGAAAAACCTGAAAGAGGTGGAGAGAAGAGGCTAAGAGGATTGTGGCTCAGACAATGGATAGTCCACTTCACATCAAAAGTCTCTTCCTGGACCTCTTACAGTGGAAGTTAATACTTCCTGTTCTTCCAGTATTCTGGATTGTCTTCAGTTTCCAAAAGGCAAGGCTGACACCTCCCAGGGGTCCAAGTAGGGGAAGTTAGGGCCTCCCTCCCTCATCTACTCAATGCTAGCCCAAGCTAAGAGAGAAGAAATCCTAGCTCAGAGCAGCAAAGCCACAGACCTTTGTTAATACTCTCACATAGAAGGGGGAAGGGCGACAGGAATGGAGGCGAGGTGAGTCTAAAAGCTAAGACCTAGAATTCTGTAACTTTTTTAGGTTTGCTGTTATTTTGTGACCACAACACATAAGAATTTATTTTTAAAGTGCCATTACAACCTATGCTTTGGGAAAATATTTTGTGGCCAACTCTGTAATTGCATTATAGACTTATTCAGTAGGTGATGGAAAATAAGACATATTGCTATTGTGGAAAGGATTAAATGATATAGCGCCTTTATCAGGGTATAATAGAATTTAGAGGAATTTGGCCAAACTCATTGCCATGGAGATGGATGAGTCAGGAGCCAGCCATGCTGGCTAACACCGAGAGTTGAAAATACCAGAAACTATTTTTAAGCAGAAAAAGGACTTATTAAAGAATATTAGGTAGCTCATTGGTGATGCAGGCAGGAATGTCATCAGATTACCCTGCATGTTCAGTCTGGTAGAGGCAGCACTACTGCCTCCATTGAACATGGGCAACTCAGATCTTACTCCCAAACCTGGCCAGCGGAGGCTGCCACTAGAAGCTCTGCCTCTGCTTTCTTTGGAAGATGGATTCTTCTATCAATATTCTTCACCAAAATGACTCAGTGTGGCATCTATTCTTTATATTCTTATCTTCTCAATCTGCTTCTTGCAGGTATCTGTGGTTGACAGCTCTTAGATCACATGTCTTCATCCACGGTAGTAGATTGGATTATTGTTCCCATCTATTTTCCCCCATTTTGTAAGGGAATGTCTAATTCCATCCATCACCTTATGACTCACATTGTGTCCCTATAGGTGAAGAATATGTCCGCAGGCCATTATGAGACTTGACAATGTGACTGTCTTGGGTCATTGGAATGAGAGCCGAGGTGAAGTGTTTTAGTTCCCTATCGAAGCTTTATGAGACACTGCATGTTTGTACCACCTCTTGGTGTTTTTCCTCTACCGCAATAAAGACATGTCCCAACGAAGAGCCCCTCCTTCAGCTTGAGTCCTGGATGAGAAAACATGTGGATCAGAGTCCCAGAAGTCCACCTGCAGCCAACGACATGATGTGTAAATGAGAAATGTTTGTTGTTTAAGTCTCTGTGATCTTGGAGTTTTTCTAATAGTAGAAAAACTGATTAATTAGTTAGGAAGGTGAGTTTATGGCTTTCATCTTGGGGAGATGTAGAATCATAAGGAGGGAAATCCCTGAAACGTAGGAAGATCAATCCAAGTGCTGAGTGGCCACAGTAAATGACAAATGTCCACTATAAACACAGACTCTACATTCACAAAATTTAGAAAACACACAGAAGCACTCAGAACAAAATGTGGCCACCTCATTGTACAATAGCATTTCTCCTGTCAAAGAGAAGTTCAAATCCACTTTCCATTGCTGGCCACAGTCCTAAAAGAGAAATATAATGTTATCTGGGGAGGGGGCAGAAAGGAAAACCAGGAAGGAAAAAAAAGGATTGATGGTTTCAAGTTTTCAAAATTGTTTTGTCAACCTGTGCTCATTGTTTGGTATCTAGAGCCAAATTCAGGAATATGTCTAGTCAAGTAGTTAAGAGTGATACTATGATTCCCATACAATGTGAGAAAAAAATTTGTCTATATAAACAATCTCCCTTTTGAGGGGAACAGTAAATGAAGTATTTTTGTTTTCTCAATTTAGAAAATTTCAATGTACCATTTGTCTTCTAAGTATTATCATGCATATTGCCAAACTTCTGCATTTTCCTTTCTATCTCCTCTTTGTCCCCTATGCTCCAAGCATCCTAATTGCAGCATTGAGACTATGCTCTGTCTCGGGATACAAGATCTACTTTCTTTTCAGCAGGATGCATTATGTTCAACAAAAAGAAATTTCAAACAAAGTTTAGGGCCCAACATTTTCTACAGTCCTTGTTACCTGCTTTTTTCTCTGAATGTATCTACTGTAGGATTTCAAGGACTCTTTAGCTCTTTGCCAAAGTGGCTACCACTGCTACTTCCTGCAATGGAATTCCTTAATTAGGTCTGTGAGTCTGGCCTTAAAGGAGAGGTCCCCCCGCTCCTATTATTTTCCACATTCATGACCTAGAAAATCATAATCAACTGATTTCTGAACCTGAGCTGCTGTTTTCTTCCAGAGTCTACACCTTCAGGGACCCAGAGAGGCCTATCCTTGTGTATATATGTCTTCCTATATTCTTGCTTTTCCTCACTGAGCTTTCATATTTTCTAGAACGTCTATAAATATTGCCACTCCTTTTCCTGCGTAGTAAGATATGACTCTAACGTCCTTTAATATTTCATTTCCCTCGTTTTATTTCCTGTCAGTTAAGGCAAGTCCGGCAATTTTCTTTTAATCTTGTAACGCTGGCTCCATTTTTTCTCTACCACTTGTAGGAGCAACACATTTACTGGACCAGAATGTCTTCCAGTGCTCCCTCACTTTCTCTTTCAACTCAACGCCTAAGGAAGATCCTCTCCTCCTTCAATTCCTGATACATTCAGTTTGCGTACTACCACTTCTAAAACTCCTAGGTATCCCTCTATCTTCTCATTAATACACTCTGTCATTATTTTACCTGCTGACTAAGATGATTATACAACTTCCCTTGTCGCTTCTGTGCTAATCTGATTACCAGAGCAATGATATTTTTGTTATAGACTTCCTTTAATTATTTATCGGCCTTAGGATTTATGATGGTTTTATTTACAACTCCCATTCCCCCGCTCTCCCAGTGGTTCAAGATGAGGCTTCTTCTTTATCTGCTTATTAATGACATTTATTATGTTTGGAACCACATTCCAGGTCTCTGAATAATCTGCAACTTTGATCATGGCTTAACTAATAAATGGACCAGAGGTAATTTTTGATACATGGTTGGTGCCCAGGGTCAGATTACAGACAAGACATGCAGCTCTCTAGAAGTTAATCCTACCTCCGTCCTGGATACAGCTTAAAGCAGAATAAAAAACCTCACAAAATTTAGGGATTACATTACCTATGTAATGCTCTTTACCAAATCATAGCAGTAACAACCCCAAGGCCTAAGATATCCTCACTAGATCTCTACCTACTTCAAGGTTAATCACCCTTTACCTATATAGAATTACTCCGCTCTTACTGTTTGGTGTAATGGAGAAGTTTCCTGTCCTCCAAAGTGAATCCCTGGCTCCACAAATCAGGATCTTGCTTATGTATATGACATCATTTGCATTTTGAAGCCTAAATATGAGAGGCTCCTCCCCCATTCAAGACCTTCTAATGCTCTTCACGGCACTTTACTTCCCATGACAGAACCTGGTCCAGTTGCTTCCTCATGCTGCTGACTATACAACATGCTGTTGGTCACCGTAACAAGAATAACCTGATGGAACGATAAGAATGGAAGTATATTCTTTGATTCAGAGTGGTTGTAAAAGGCCACAGAGATCAAGGTAGTAGATAGATGGGCACTCTGAGTATTTGCTAAGGTGAAAGATTCAGCAGAGAACAAGAGGCTGAAGATACATATGAGATATGAATTGAAGGGAGGAGATCCCAGAAGATATGAGTGGGAGGGGGAGGAGAGATGGGGTTCCGAGCATAGGTGGAGAGATTGTCTTAGAAAGGAGAGATACCTCACTCTGTATACAGAAAAGAGACAAGAATAGGTATAGATATTTTTATAGCTGAAGAGACTCAAACCTAAGATCTTCAGTTTCTCCATGAGGAAGATGTGTAGCAGATGTTATGGGACCATGCCCTCAATGTCCTACTACAAGCCTGTGACTCTTACCTGAAGTATTTCCCTTGATGTGCCATGTGTGGCGGGCCAGAAGTGCCAGAGAGTTAATAGCTCCTGGGGTGTCCCTTAATCAATGAAAAATGAAAGTTGGAGGATAACTACCCAAACTTCTTTACTTGGGTAGTATAATAATGTGGTATGTTCTTCACTGTCTCCCAGAGATGCCTACTAGAATCGAGTCTCAGCTTCCCCTAGTGATAACCTGCTTGATAATGCACACTTTATTGACTTCCTTTCTGTCATTTTCTCACTTCCTAACATTCCTAATATTTCATCCTGGGATCACCTCCCAAATAAACTACTTGAACTCAAATCCATGTTTCAGGACTGTTTCTGGCACATCCAACCTAAGACAAGTCATATTATCTGCCAAGAAAATTCTCAGAATAACTTCTCCATGTCATTTTATTCCTTTCTATACTGGTGAGTTTTTGGACACCAGAGGATCTATTCTTCCCTGGTGTCGAGGGCCATTTGTTTCATGGCCTTTGCCAATAATTTCATAAATAGCTTAAGTTGCTAGCATCCTGACACTATAACTCTGGTTTAGGATAAGAGCTGATTATGGAACACAGACTCAGATGACTAAGACTCTTCCTCTGGACATGTACGAGGATCACATCTATCCAAGTACGTGAGTTGATTTTTAAAAAATATATAGAATATCTAACCACAGAAACATATATAAACAGTAGATACTCAAAAAGTCACTATTATTAATAGTTATGTGCTAGTCACTTTCTATATATTCTGATTTTCACAATATCCCTGCAAGGATCTATCACATCCATCTTCTCAGGTGAGGATACTGGGACACGGATTTACTTACCCAAGGGGTTAAGCTAAGATCTGAAGCCAGGTGTGTTATGAAAGTTCTCACTTTTTTCCTTCAACTTTATTAATTTAACATCCACTTTACCCAAAATCTTGGGAACATTTCAATTTGAAATATTCTGGCTTAGTGTCCCCCCAAATATTTGTGGACCTTTTGTAGCATGGGCACTGACCTTTTAGTTTAGAAGATATGTATATATACCCACACATGTATATACACACAGTATATTGTGTATGTATAAACATATGTATATAAGTGTATATTTAAAAATACACCACGAGATGGTTTACAACAACTTCATCAAACTCCTCTTAATCAATCCTTTGCATGTTCATAGATTTCAAGTGACTGGGCAACACTGTGTGTGAAAAGATCACCAGCTTTGTTTCAGGCTCAGGCACAATTTGCTTAACCTCTTCCTTTAGGTCTGTTTCCTGTCTTTAAATCTGGAGATAATAAAACCTAGCTCATAAAATTGGTGTTTGTACTAAATAATAACGTATCTAATGTCCTTATTAATGTATCCACCATGCCTAACGGTGTCTTGCACATGACATGCACACCAATGATAACTGTAAAGGAAGGAAGAACTATGAGTACAGTGTGGTACAGGATTTGAAACACCTTCCACGCAGGAAATTTGACACTGGTTCATGATTCAAAACGACTCTGCCTGGTCAATTTTTTTCTACCTTGTTGCGATATTATTGATATATAATATATGTAAGTTTAGGGTAAACAATGTGATGATTTGATATATGTATATATTACAAAGTGATTACTACAATAAGGTTAGTTAACACCTCCATCCCCTCACATAATTACCATTTTTTTGTGTGGTGATAACATTTGAGATTTACTCTCTTAAGCCCTTTCAGGTATATAATATAGTACTATTAATTATAGTCATCAGGCTGTACATTAAATCCCCAGAACTTATTCATCTTATAGCTGGGAGTTTGTACCCTTTGACCAACATTTCCCCATTTTCCCCAACCCTCAGCCTCTGGCAACCACCATTCTACTCTCTATTTCTATGAGTTTGGCTTTTTTATTCCACATAAAAGTGAGAACATACAGTATTTGCCTTTCTCTGTCTGACATTTCACTTAGCATAAAGCCCTCACAGTCCATCAATGTTGTCACAAAAGGCAGGATTTCCTTCTTTTTCATGGCTGAATAATATTCCATTGTATATGTGTATATATATCGCATCTTCTTTATCCATTCATCCATCAGTGTACTCATATGTTGTTTCCATGTCTTGGCTATTGTGAATAATGCTGCAATGAACATGAGGGTGCAGGTATCTTTTCAAGATAGTGATTTCGTTTCCTTCAGATATATACCCAGAAGTGGGATTTCTAGATCATGTGGTAGTTCTGTTCTTTAAAAAAATATTTGAGGAAACTTCCTACTGTTTTCTATCATGGCTGAACTAATTTACCTTCCCGTTAACATTGCATAATGGTTCCTTTTTACCCACATCCTTACCAAAACTTGTTACCTTTTTTCCTTTTGATTATAGCCATCCTAACAGGAATGAAGTGATATCTCATGATTTTGATTTGCATTTCCCTGATGATTAGTGATCTTGAGCATCTTTTCATGTACCTGTTGCCCATCTGCATATCTCTTTTTGAAAAATGTCTATTCAAGTCCATTACCTATTTTTTAATGAGATTGTTTGTTTGTTTTTGCTATTGAGTTGTATGACTTCCTTATATATTTTGGGTATTACCCCTTATCAGATAGATGGTTTAAAAATATTTTGTCCTGTCCCATTGGTTGCCTTTTCATTTTGCTGATTGTTTCTTTTGCTATTGTACCTACTCAAAACATATAATATAATATAATAAAATATATATTCTTCCATATATATTATATTAATACACATAGATTAGGTGGTCATTCTATTTCTGCTGAATAACTGGAAGCAGGAATTGCTGTGGAAATTGAGCAGAGTGTCAAAGAGCCCAGCTAGGATAGAGCTCGCTGCCCACGCTGCATCCTACGACTGGACTTGAAAGGAGAAGAAAAGGGAAATGTGGGCAAAGGGAAGGGGAGGGTTCTCCCCTGCTCCACCGTCTCGTCGTGGAATCCAGCCCAACCACAAGGGGTCTCTGAGGGTCAGTTCCTAGCGACTGAGGCGCCTGGAGAACCTTTGCACCCATCCCTGCGGAAACCGGACTGTGCAGCCTTCCTGATCCCCCAGTCCAAAACGAGGACATGAGCAGTCCCAGCCAATTGGAGATGAGCAGAGAGACACTTGTAGTCCACGTGTGGACAGATGAGAAGGCGGGGCGGTCTGGCGCTCAGTTTTCTTCTGCAGCTTAGTTTTTCCTGTTGTTTCCTTGGCTTCCTAGAAACCGCCTGCTGAGTAGGCGCAGATATTAAATGTCTTTGAAGGCTTCCCTTTGGCTACAAATGGTCTTGCAAAGTGGGCTAACCCTACACTCTTTCCTTAATCTGCAAAGATGTGGGGTGAAGGGAACAGACAACAGTGTAAACAGTACAAATGGAGTCCTAATTCTGCCCGGAGATAGTCATAGGTAGACTATAAAAAAGACATTCCTGGTAGACAGCAGAGCAAAGGCACAGGTGCAGAGGTGCGATAGAACACGCACAAGAAGAGGGATCCTAGAGCGGTCAGTAGTTGGCAGAGAGTCCAAGACTTATTCCCCTTGCTAAGAAATTTGAGTTTTGACTTTATCCAAAGGATAAAAGGAAGCCACAGGGGAATTTTAAGATGGGGAGTGACATGTTTAGATCCAAAAGTATACCAGGAAACAGACACTTGGGATTTTCAACAGATTTATTAGCCACAAAATTTATTACCAGATGGTCACTCATGAACATGTGTGCTCAGACTGAACTGAAGATATGAAGCAAGCAAATATTTGTACCTGTTCAGTTCTGTTTAGAATCCCTTTTCCTCTTCCGCTAAAATATTCTACTCTAAGGAGGTTAGATCTTCAATGTGCCCATGGCTCTCTGCAGTGAGACTGAACCTTCTTATGGACATACTGTGATCAGTCATGAACATCTAGTTTCCCTTAAAATCTTTCAGGGTTCGACCCTCTAAATTTTAAGATCGTTGTTCTCAATCATGAGTGTGCATGAAAATAAATGATTTAGAACTTTGAAACACTGCTATAAGTATTTGTTGCTCAACCAGCATTGTGGAACATGCTGGTGTCTTATATCTTATATCTTATAATCTTAGAAATTAGAGCTTGGGACCATGCAAGACTATGCAGTGAAAAGGAAGGCCATTATAAAATAATGATAAGAAAAGATCAATATTCAATACTGTACTCAGAAGGGTTCTGGGAAGATGGCAACATAACTTTGATTTCCTCTTTTTAATTTTGTGTGTGAAAAAATTCAACTAAGAAAATACAGTTCAACAAGAATATACAATCCTGTCACACAAAAGAGAGCAAAAGTTCTTTCTAAATTTGGGATTTGTGTGAGTCTGTTGAAAGTAAGGTGGAAGGCAACTGACCTACCTTGGAGGAAAGCTCTCATGAAACCATACTGGGAGGCCCTCACTTCAGAGCCTCCAGTAACTGGCCCCTGTTGAAAGAACTCTGCCTCATGTCTCCATGAGTCTTACCTTGCTTGAGAGTGTGGGCTGGCCAGCTCACCTGTGCCATTCCTCTTAATCTTCTTAGGAAGAGGCCCATCTACTGTTCAGTGAGAAGGAGGCAGGACACTATGAGAACCTAATTAGCAAAGAACAGTGATTTGTCAAACCATAATTCATAACCAATGAGCAGACAAAGAGAAGCAAGTCATGTGGGAAAAATATCAGAGCTTGAAAAAAAGGGAACAAATCTGAGAAATCACACCAAATGGCCTGGTAAGAAACTGGGTAGAAATGAGAGAACTTAAAAAAAAAAAAAACTGAATTCATAGCATCAGTGAGAGCTGAGAAAATCCTGTTGTCTTAAAACCAAGAATAGGCTGCTACAGAAGAAAAGCAATGTGCAAATGAAAATGAATTACTGGAAATAGAAATAACAATAAAATAGAGTGTGCACATTTTACGGGAGACAGTTGGTTGGTTATGAACCAATAGAGGGAGGAAGTAGGAGTATTTTCTTGAATCCCTAAACCCCCAAGGTATAAAGAAACAAACAGAGTAGCCATTGTCTTTTTGCACAACAATCTTGGAGAACGTCAAAAATTGGTCATGCATAGTTCTTTGTTTTTCAGCAAATATATAGACTTGCATAAGAAAAGATAAGAGACACGGAAGGCAAATACAGACATTCCAGAAGGAAGGAAAGGATGGAGCAGATGGAGTAAAAATCAACATTCAAGGAAATAGCTAGGAGAAAATTTCCAAAAGCCAAAGACTCAAGTCTTAAGATGCAATATGCTCACTCATTCATAAAAGATCTATCCCTAGATAATTTCAGATGAAATTTCTGAGCTCCAAGAAAAAAGAAACCATCTAGCATGCATCTAGAGATCTATGCCTGCAAAGTAATGCTAAATCATACTGGCTAGCAAGTAAACTCCACAGGAGCATTTGTCTGTTTTGTTCACTGATACATTTTAATCACTTAGAAGAGTGCCTATTCATGGTAAGCACTCAAAAAACATTCGTGGATGAATTAGCTGACGTTAAGAAATCAATCTCTACCTGAGGTCATGAAAATATTCTTTTATATTACTTTGGAAGTTTAATTGTTTTGCCTTTTAGAGTTATATATACAATCCATAAAGAGTTAATACTTGTGAGAGGTATGAGATTAGGTTTCAAATTTCATTTTTTTTCCATATGGATATTCAGTTGTTCCAGTACCATTTATTAAAAATATCCCCCTCTCCTCATTGCTGCATAGTGCTACCTTTGTCATGTGACAACATATGTCATATATGAGTGGGTGTGCTTCTGGGCTTTTATTTCTATTCATGGGCCCAACTGCCTAGCCTGCACCAATATCATACTTTCATAATTACTAGAGCTTTATACTAAGTCTTGATATTTGATATAACAATTCATCTTTAGTCTTAGTCTTCAAGAGTGTTGTGGCTATTTTCAGCAATTTACATTTTCAGATAAATTTTTAGTTAAGCTTATCAAGCTCTACAAAATGACTTGTTAGGATATTATTGGGATTGCATTTAATCTGTAGAAAAATTTGGGGAGGTAATTAAGCTGTTTATATTATTGAGTTTTCCAATAAAAGAACATAATTTTTTCTTCCATTTATTTCGGTCTTCTTCAGTTTCTTTTAAGGATGCCTTCTGGTTTTCTATGTAGAAGGTCCTCTATATCCTTTGTTAGATTTAATCTTAGATATGTGATTTTTCTATGCTATTGTAAATTCTGTTTAAAACAAATCATGTCTATTTTATAAAGAAATGCCGTGGAATTTTGTACATTGACCTTTTACTCAACAAATCTGTATATACTTACTTATTAATTCTAATTATTTATCAATAGATTCTTTTATATTTTTCTACATATACAATCACTAATCCACAAATAATGATTATATATTTATTTTTTCTAACTCTTATACCATATGTTTCTTTTTCTCACCTTATTACAGGTTATTAATACAAGGAATCATTTCTATTTTCAGGTAAAACTATGCTCTCTTTTCATGCAGGGTATTTGTGGCTTTGTATATATGCATCCATTAGTACTTCCTGGCAAAAACAATGGCATTACTCATCTGCAAATGGAATTTGGATACCCTTGGAAACAAGAGAACATTTTCTTACAGGAAAGATTTCCTTGTAGAAGAAGCACCTAAAATGGAATCTAAAAATCGTTAGTATGTAGAGGAGGGAAACAAAGAGATTGACTATTCCAGAGAAAGCTAGAGTTTGAGCAAATGCTTAAAGTGGGTGTGAGGAAAGAGAACTTTCATTTGAGGAACTGAAAGAATGCCAGTGTAGGACCATACTGAGTTACAGTTGGGGTGTCATGAGACAGAGCTGGGGTATTATTATCAGCAAGTTCATATCATTCAGGGCCTCCTAAGCCAAGAATTTGAGTATATCCTTGGCCAGAGTTCTCCATTATTGGTTGGACCCTTTAACACTGTTTATGTTGAATTATTGTTTTCCTTCTTTCTTGTGAAAAATATTGAAACAAAAATATAAGGATATGATATTATTTAAAAGTCATACCATAATCCACCTTATTCAATTCAGTGAGATACTATTCTTGTATCTATTATTGTATCTTGTATCTATTACTGACACTATTACTGTCAGAAGTGAAAAAAATGATTGAAAAGTTCCTGGTAAAAATCTATGTTCAAAAATTGTACCAGCTTGGCGCTTGATGTTGCTACCAAAAGTTTAAGGGGACCTGCGCATTAAACATGCTTCAATTGAAATAGTAGAATTGTGAGTTATGAGTGAACATCCACAAGAGGACCAATAATTTCTGCATTAAGAGGGAATGAAAAAGGACTCTAAATCTTCCCTTTTAAATATGAACTTCAGTGTCCATCCCCCCTATAAAAATAGGAGGATAAGATCTGCTCAGAAGTAGGAAAAATAATTAACTTCATAATGTTAAATTCTTTAAGTGAAACAAAGGGAAAAGATTAAAGTCATTCCACCAAGATTAGGGGTCAGGAAAGATTTTCCTAAGGAAAGATGTTTAAACAGACAGCTGATGGTAAGAATTAATAGGTACAGGGAATAGGATGAGTATTCTTATCATGGAGAAAAACATATGTGAAACCTGAAGGGTGAGAGAAAGTATGGCACGTTGAAGCAGTGAGATAATTTAGGAGCCTCGGGGCATGCAAAAAAGGGAGGTAGGATGGTTGTAAATGGGGATGGAGAGGTGCACTGAGATGCCTCATGGAGGCTTATGAGCTGGGTTAGGGAGTGTGAACTTCAACCTTTCATTCTAAAGTCGATGGGAAAATGCTACGGACTGATTTGTGTTTGGAAGATCACACTGGCCACAGTGTGGAGTTGGTAGGAAAGATCTTCATGAGGCTGACCAGTGAACAAGTTATTCTGATGATCTAGTCAAGAGATTATCTTGGTTTGGACTGGAGTAAAGGCAAAGGAGATGGAGAAAAATAATCTGGTTCACGAGATATCCAGGAGTAAAATAAAGGCGACTTGTAACTGATTGGATGTGGTTGGAGAGGGAGGTGAGAGAAAGAGGGAGAAGGTTTCTGGCTTGGGTGACAGAGTCATTTGTGTGACAAGGAACAGAAACATAGATTGGGGGCATGGAATGGGGATCAACAAGAATGAGTTTAGTTGGATGCATTGAGTTTGAGCCTGAGGGACACCTAAATGGTGATGTCCTACAGACATTATCATGTATGGAGTTCAGGATTGATCTGGCCTGTTTGGGTGATGGAAGCTATGGGAGCAGGTAAGATTGCTCATAGTTGCTGTATAGAGGGGGAAGGATAGAGGGTCTACCTGGGTCATAGCCTTGAAGAACTCCACCAGAAATGTGAGAAGTAAAGGACAGGGAGCCTCTCTACCATTTCCATTGTGTTGACATTTACTTGTGTTCAATCTCTTCTAGCTCCAAAATACAAATTTTTAAAAACTCTCCTTAGAGCTATCAATTATTCATGTATTGCCCATTTAACTCCTTCTCTTCACATACAAACTTCTTAAACGAGTTTTCTGCATCCACTTTCTCCATTTCTTCCCAACCCACTCACTCCTCACTCTGCTGCATTCAAGATTCTGTTCCCACCAAACCATCTCAACAGGTTACCCAAGTTAACCATCGACCTTTTATTTTCAGTCCTTCTAACTGCTTGATCTCTCAGCAGCCTTTGGCATTACTGTCCACTCTTCCTTCCCAACATATTTTTTTCCTCTGGCTGTTGTAACATAATCTCAACTGGATTTCCTCCTACTTCGTTGCTTCGTCCAGTTGTTTTGAGTAATAATAATGAACACAAACATTATCTGGAGAATTACTAGTGTCTCATTTTATTTTTCACATTAAACTGAGGCTAAGGATCATTATACCATTAGTAAGTGGTTGAGCTCAGATTTGAACACGTCTTTCCTGACAGAACCCTACATTTAAACAACCACACTACACGGTTTCATTTCTGGGAGCACATGAGAGCTCTGATTAGCTCCTCGAGGAAGAAAGCGTTGGCTTGTGAGGGAGAAAATACTAAGGGGCAGCGTAGTGCAGCGGAAGGAGCTCAGATACTAGGTCAGCTAGGTCCTTGGCTCTTGAGGCATCATCCTCGGAGCCATTGCCCAAGCTGCCACAAGGCTGCAACTCCCCGACATGACCACAAGGGGGAAGCATCAAAAAGCGAGAGGTGGTTCCGAGCACAGCTCTGGGTCCCCTTGGATACTGCGTTCCGAGCGTAGGAGCGAGTAGTCGTGTCTGTGTGCTTACTAGTGAGTGTCCACGCTTCCATTCCCGTAGCTCCTCTCTGTCAGCGCCGGTCATCGGTCTTCTCTTCGCCACCCCACGGCACCCCCATCCTGCCCCCTCTTCCCTCTAGTCTCCAGAGCTAGTCTTAGAATAGTAACAGAGCGCTGCCCCTCTGGGCAGGAGTCAGTGTTCAGTATTCCTTGGGCGCCTGAGCGGAGCTGAGCTCCCAGGGAGTCCGGAGTGGTTCACTCTTCATCATCCCTCAGACTCCCTAGGGCCCCCAGAGAAGCTATGTATGGGCTGTGGCCTGGGGCGGAGGCATTCTTGGTGAGTGTGCCAGGCTCAATTCAGGGAGAGGAGGGACAGGGAGGAGAGCCTTGCCCAGGCCCTGGGAAGTCCGCGCAGACCTGGGCAGGGAGGGCACTTTGCCGGAGGAAGCCCAGGCCGCTCAATTGCTTGGAAATGTCGTTGGCCAGCGCGGGCGCTTCGCGATGGCAGCGCCTGGATCCCAGACCTTGTTCAGTGACCTACCCAGAGAGGAATTTCTTCAAACCACTATGAGGCCGGTTCCAAACTATGTCTATCCCTTGTGCCAGGAAGGACTCCCCAGTTCCAGCCTCCCACCCTTCACTGAAAAAACAAGGCAAGGGGAATTAATTTACCCAGGGGAAAAAAACTTGTGTGTGGTGGTGGTGGTGGTGGTGATTGGTCAGGGAGAGGGAGACTGAGAAGCTGGGCTGGAAAGTCAAGTTGGAGCCACACTGTGAGGCGCTTTGAACGCAGACTATGGAGTTCTAGCTTTATCTTGAACACTATGGGAGTCACCTGTCGCTTGCTAAACAGGAGCCTGACATGTCCAGTTTTGCTGTTTAGATGGCAGCAGTGTGGAAGGTGGATTGAAATATCTGGGTTTGGCGGCGAGGAGGTGAGTTAGGAAGCTCTTTTCATAATCAGAGCAGGGTGGATGGTATAATGAGGTTGGGAGGAAGGGAGAGTGTTTTAAATGAGAGGAAAGGCTATGATATATTCATTGGGAAAATAGTCACACGTGGAGGTGAAAGAGCAGAGAAATCAAGGTGGGACTAACTGCCCTGACTTGGATGACGTGGCTGACTGGGTGGTACCATTCAGACGGGTCCTGTTTTGGACAAGATGAGTGTGAGGCCCATAGGCTGTCCAAGTAGAAATACGAAGAGGCGGCAGGTTATATGGGTCTGGATCTCAGGACAGAGGCTTGAACAGGGTGGTCTGTGTGGAGCAAGGAAGTTGAGCCTGGGGTGTTATGGGGCCACCAGGGAGAAGAGTGGAGGAAGAAGGAGGTGCTGTGGACACTGGGTAGCACCGGCAGCAGCACGACTGATTTTCTTTCCATGTCTCAGCTGCATCTGATTTCTATGTCACACCCCAGCCAAGCACAATCTGGGACTGGCTCTCATGTGGGCCTTGAGAGATCCTGATGAAAGAGTCTTTTCTTTGGGGGAGGCTGGAAATGATAGTCTTTCTTCACCTCCATCCCTTCACCTCCTGGAACACCAGAATAGCTTTGCCCAAATTTCTCTTTGATTAAAAAAAAACAACTTGGGGAGAAGGGACTTACTGTTCTTTGACTAGATTTCTGGACCCCTCCCCTGGAAATTCTGATTCTCTGAGCTGGAGTGGGACTTTGTGTTTTCAATAACTGCTTCAGATGATTCTATCAGGGAAGTTTGAGAAATGCTACTCAGGCCTAAACATAAACCTGTCCCTTGAAATCCGGTCTCAGACTGAAGCCCTGCTTCCTGCCCTGAATCAGGTTAGAGTGGATCTTAACAGCAACCACAGACTGTGCCTCAGACTCTGGACCCAAACCAACCCTAACCCCGACGTGCAGCAAAACAGCTGGGATCAGTGTGGAAGGTTCTGTGCAAGCCTGTCAGTTCTGTTGTGAAAGTGGCCAAGAGCAGTCTCTGGTCAGCACCATCAGCTCTGGAAATGAAGGGCTGTTCCACATGTTTTCTGAGTGGGCTTCACACACTGAGATTAATGGGACCTCCAGGGAAGTTTGTATATGGAGAGTTAGAGCAAAAAGAGGCTGGAGTTCAGAATTACTAGAAGTACTTAGTCTTTCTCTTTGCTGCTGTCACTATTCCAGCATCCTTTCCATATAAGTCCTTTCTTTCTCTGAGCCATGACTGAATGATGTTTCTCCTCTTCCTTTTCATAGTCTCTGGACTTGGGATGCAGAAGCCTCAGCTCTTGGTTCCTGTCATGGCCATTCCAAATGGAACTCTGATCCACCCAGCATACTTCCTGCTGGTGGGCATCCCTGGCCTGGGGCCTAATATACACTTTTGGCTGGCTTTCCCCCTGTGTTTTATGTATGCCTTGGCCACCCTGGGCAACCTGGCCATTGTCCTCATCATCCGTGTGGAAAGGCGGCTGCATGAGCCCATGTACCTCTTCCTGGCCATGCTTTCCACCATTGACCTAGTCCTCTCCTCAGTCACCATGCCCAAGATGGCCAGCCTCTTCCTGACTGGCATCCAGGAGATTGAGTTCAACATTTGCCTGTCCCAGATGTTCCTTATCCATGCTCTGTCAGCCATGGAGTCAGCTGTCTTGCTGGCCATGGCTTTTGACCGCTTTGTGGCCATCTGCCACCCACTGCGGCATGCTTCTGTGCTCACAGGGCCTACTGTTGCCAAGATCGGACTAGCTGCCTTGACCAGGGGATTTGTATTCTTTTTCCCACTGCCCTTCATCCTGAAGCGATTGTCATACTGCCAAACACATACTGTCACACACTCCTTCTGTCTGCACCAAGACATTATGAAGCTATCGTGTACTGACACCACAGTCAATGTAGTATATGGACTTTTCGTAATCCTTTCAGTCATGGGTGTCGACTCTCTCTTCATTGGCTTCTCCTACGTCCTCATCCTGAGGGCCGTGTTGGAGCTGTCCTCTCGGGGGGCATCACTCAAGGCTTTCAATACTTGCATCTCCCATCTCTGTGCTGTGCTGGTCTTCTATGTGCCCCTCATCGGGCTCTCAGTGGTGCACAGGCTGGGTGGTCCTACCTCCTTGCTCCATGTGATTATGGCTAATATCTATCTATTGCTACCACCTGTGGTTAACCCTCTTGTCTACGGAGCCAAGACCAAGGAGATCCGTTCATGGGTCCTCAATATGTTCTTACAAGATGGCAGATGAGGAGGATAACCTCCCCAGTGTCCTCAATCTCTATCAAAGATGGCAGGATTAGAGTCCTATTGAATGTCTTGGTGATTAGAACATCCAACTCACTGGGTTGTCTGCTCCCAGTTATCTAAATAGACCTTGGATTTCTGTCTTCAGGAACGTGTCAGTATGGAAGAATTTATTACCCAGTTTGGATAGGCCATCCTGGAGAATGATCACCCTAGTCTTTCTGCTATGGTGGCCTTGCCTTGTTCCTCTCTCCCAACTGAAAAATACATGTAGTTTTGGCATGAGAAGGCTCTAAATGCCACACTTCACGATTCATTCCAGTCTTGATGTATGATTTTAATTATTTTGCTCCCATGTATCCATGTAGGTGAATCTGTGTTGGCTATAAAGCTTCTTTCTTGGGCCCCAAAAGTGGTTACAGAGTCATTTCTAGGGTTTAATGAAGGTATTTGGATGATAGAAATTGGAGGAAGGGGAGGGGGGTGGTAGCCGGAGAGGAGACAGCTCAGATAAAGTGTTTATATTTCTGTCTGCATGAGAGTGTATTTGTGTGGAATCTGCTAATGTGTTTATATAGTTCTACTGGAGACTGTTTTTCCATAAGGTACTATTTATTCTGGTTGTGGCTGTGTGTATATAGGTATGTTTATCTGGCTATATGTAATTTTTAGTGTACGTGTAGGTGCATAGAATATATGCCAGTTGTGTTTTGATGAGTGTGGTAGCTGTGTCCTGGCATGTATGTATTTCATGAATAATGTCTCTGATTGTGTATTTATTGTGTTTATGTGATCTCTGTTACTTGGTATGTGATATGCATCTACTTGAGAATGATGGACAATATCTTTCTGTGTATCTGGTAACAATGTTGCTTCTATTTTTTCTTCATGTTTGTAATATGTAAATGTAGAATGTAATATAATAATATGTAGAATGCAATGTGTATAATGTAAAATATTTCATATTTGTAACAATGTAGAATATGTAATATGCATGAGTGTGTGGAATGTGTAGTGTTGGGATGTCTGTACCTTTTGCCGTGTGTGGTGTTTATGTTTGGGCATATGTCTGTTATGCATAGTATTTGTGATGTGAAATCATTTGGTGTGTTATATATGTCTTTAGTCATGTGTAGGTGGACTGTAATGTCTGAAGGGTGCGTGTGTACGTGTGTGTATGTGTATGCAGGCATTGTTTGTGATGCAGGCATTTTAGGGCATGTGTCTGGGGCATATATTTTAGGACACATTTCCTTTGTGTAGCAGGTGTGATTATGTGGCATAAGAGTGAGTAGTTTCTGAGCACTGATTGATGAATGGTGTCTGTGTGTATCAGGGGTGGAGGCAGGAGATTGAAGAGGTCCTGATTGTAAGCAGCAGATGTAGTTTCCAAATTTGAGAGGCATGACTCCAAGAGGCTGAGTTTCTTGGCCTGGGCTCAGCCTGGGATTATGGTTCAGTCTCTGGGAGTGATAGATAAGCACAGGGCTTCTTTTCTTCTTCTCAAAGGCCAGACCATACCTTCTTCATCCTGACCACAAGGTTTCAGGTGCTTCTGTCAGTTCTTCCCATCTTTCTTTCCACCCTCCCTGAGGTATTGACTGCCCTAATACCTGGCCTTCTGCCTCAATAGCAGGTCACAGTATCTTCCCATCTCCCTTCCCTTTCTTGCTGGTCTACCAAACATGTTTAAACATTGTCCTTGATTGTAGGGAGTTTCTTTTAAACCCTTTGGGGAATCAGTGAATGAGGATGGGGAATGCAGGGGGAGACCAATATGAGACACTGTACAGGCTCAGGCATCCTTTAGGAGCCTCTCACTCTAGGTACACTCACTCAGGTTCCAGCTCTTGGAATGTGTGGGGTCAAAAATGTTCACATTGAAGAATGATAGGTAGAAAACAGTGTCGATTCATTTGAGGCAGAAGAAAGAATACTACTGTAGGACTGATAAGGTTGAAACCCTGGAAATATAAACTGGTATACCATATAACCTCTCTGGATCTCATTTCCTCTTCTGTATAATAGAAAGTACAATAGCAGTGATCTTGTAAAGCTTAAGTGCTGTGAATGTCCTTTGTAAACTACAAAGTGTTGCAGACATGCAAGAAATGATCCTATTCATGGGTGTCTTCATGTACAACTTTAGGAAACACCATTCGCATCATGGTCTATCTGAATGGTGCTCCCAGAATTGTGCAGCATATCACCAATTTGGCCATGTATGGTTGTCTTGACTTATTGTTAGTAATTAAAACAACTGTTTCTCTCTTAATAAATTGTTTTTACAAAGCTTCAGAGAAGTTGCAGTTCATTTCCCTGTGCTGGTATCTGATTTACAAATGAAAAGCATTCTTTCCAGGAAGTTTCTTTAGACATGGTTGATATCTATATGAGGAAAAGAGACGTTGTGTGGTTGGAATTAGATGCAATATAGGTTAAGATCACTAGCTTTGATATTTGATCACGTTACTTAGCCTAGTGAACCTCAGTAAATTTGGAAAGTGTAAGCACTGCAAAACAGATATTATGTAGCTCCTGTTGGGTGGTTGTGGGGATTAAATAGCATAATAAATTTGAAAACACATGGAAAATAGAAAGTGACCAATAAATGCTGGTGGCAATAGTTTTAAGTAATGAAACTGATAAAATGAGATGATATGTTTCTTCCATTATAGGGGATAATATACAAAGTACAGCAGTCTTCACCTTTCGTAACCACCTTCTGTGCCAAGGCCAGAAGCTAGTCCATTGTCCAGATTGCAGTGTCACTGTTTTTAGACTAACTTGTGGCCTTCTTTCTCAGGAGATCTGGGGATATCTCTGAGTCCTCCAGAATCTCTTTACTTGGATAACTGGTAGTGACTGGGGTAATTGTTTGTTGGAAAACTTGGCTAATTGCCAGACTAGATTAAGGGCTTTCTCTGAGCTCCCACAGTCTCTGTGCTTCCCTCTATCATAAAACCTAAAGCTCTACATTGCTACTGGATGTTTATCCCTATGTCATAGAACTTAAATAGTTTTTTGATAACTCTCTGTTTATCCTCCACTGCAGAACTTAAATATCCGTATGATAGTTGTCTGTCTCCCTTGAGGACAAGGACTAGGTTTTGTTTATCTCCAGGGCCTGGCATATAAAGTGCTCAATGGCTGTTTGGCTGGGGCCTCTCAGAAGGAGGGAGAGGCTGCGTGGGTTCTGGTTTACTTTAGATAAACAAATTCACTCTTATTCCCTGCTCACCTCACACTTGCCATCCATTCTCATCTGTTGTTCCTTTCTCTATAAACTATAGTCCTTAGTTTGACCTGTGTTATTTTATGAAGTCCACAGAGTACTTTCCCCATCTATTAATGATCAATTATGAACTAAAGACAACGTTAGAGTGTAGGTAATGTTTGGTTACTTATTCCTTACTATTGAGGCAAGATCGTTCTGTATTCTCTGCTCAATGCCCCGTGAGTCTTAAGGTTTGCCAGTCTGGCTGGTGGGAACAGTCGCTATCCTTGGCCGCATGTGAGCACTGACCAATGTTGCCTTGAATCTTTAGGTACTTGCTCACATGCATGTACTGGTTACTACCCAGCTGAATTCCTGAGGAGGACCCTATACTCCTCTGGAGCCCTCTCTGTGTAGATCTCTCATATCCAGTGCTCTGCCTTCAAACTCTAGCTAGCTTGGTCTTTCTGCACTCTCAGCTCCATATCTTCAACCTAAGATGTCCACTGGACTCTGCCTGCATTCTCCTTTCCTGTACTGCAGCATGAAAACTCTCTCAAGGCAGTAAGCTGGGGGAACCACAGGGGTCACCTCATTTGTTTCCCATGTCTCAGGGCTCACTGTCCTTCATTGTCTGATATCCAGTGTCTTGAAAACCATTGCTTTAGTTATATTGTCCATTTTAGGTTCCATCAGGTGGATATTACTTCCTGTTACACAATCTTGGGCAGAAGTAGAAGTCTCTGGGGCATATTTTAAAAAGTCTTCACATAGTCTAAGTCTATGAGAGGTTGAGGGAGGCAGCAGAGATGCTCAAGGAGGATGGCAGCTAGTGTCAGGCTGCATGCTTGCAGGCACCTGGAGCTCTTTGATTGTTAATTTTGATGTGGTCTGAGCTGGAATGGCCTGATTTGACATTGTCTATTTCTTATAGCTTAAATCAGCATGCCCTGTGTTGTGAATTTAAAACTTACATTGTGAAACTGACCAAAATAAAAAATAAAGAGAAACCAACTAAATGCACTTGGATTTATTTATAGGTATATATATTTTTTTACTTATTTAAATATGTAAGATATTTATTTTCACATTAAAATTGTTCTCTAACTCTCTAAAATGTTCTCTCACTATTTTTATCATTAAAGGAGAAACCAGATGGCAGTGGTCTTATATGGCTGGAGTTGGGATTAGGGGAGGGTTAGGGAAACTGCATACTCCTTCCTCAGCCAGGAGTTCAGAAACCCATGGCCAGGGAGTAGAAGGCAGAGGCATGGTCCCTGGGGACCCCTGCTGTGAGTTAGCTAGACACAGGCCCCAGAGCCTGGGGGACAAAGAAGATGTGGCCCTAGAGTTTTGGGGAAAGACAGAAGGGTCCATGGGGATCCAGGCTCAGCAAAAACCCAAGCAGGGGCTACCAATGGAAAGAAGGCAGAGGACAGAGAAAGCCTCAGGAAGGCGAGGAGCTGGCTCTTAATCATGGGACTTCCCTGAGAGCTTATTCTGCTTTTTCTCTGGCTGAGTTTGGTAAGCCTGGGAAGAATCTTGGAGAAAAGCTCCTCCAAAGGCCATAGCCATACAAATGGGATTCTTCTAGACTTTCCTCACTCATTCCCCCTGTCTAACCACACTGGGAGCTGGCTAAGTATCCAGCTGGCACTAGGCCCATCTGGGGAGGACTCTAGAGACCCCCCTCTATTCACTGCCCCTCCTTCCTCATTCCCCCAGGCATACCTTCCTAGGACACAGAAGCCAAGAAGGACACCAGACCCACAGCTGGCTGCTGAGGGGTACCTGCTGATAGACCTTCTGGGCAGTCCCCCGCTCCCCAGCAGGGAGAAGCAGAGGAGGGAGGAGGTAAGGCAGAGAATAAATAATCCTGACCAGAGAGGCCCAAATGAGGAGGCGGAGACAGAGAGGGCTGTGCTTCAGTGCAGCCTGCCCTGCCCGACCTCCTCAGGAAGAGTACTGGAGAAAAGGGCAAACGTTCCTTCAGTGCAACTGAGGTGAGTGTAGGAGACCAGGGGGTACATCCAGGTGTATGGGCTTCTTGTAGCCAGGGCTCTCCTGTTAGACCTGCTGAGTGAATGAGAAACCAGGCTGTGAAGAACCAGAAGTCCAGGGGTGGGGCGGGGGGATGTGAAGGAGGGCCCTGGCTCAAGGAACAGACAGCCTTAGAAATTTCTGTGCTTGTGTGGTGAAGGGAAGCATGGGCGATGTTAGATGCTGTCTATGGGTAGTTTTCCAGTGATCGGTTTACTGAGAGCCTGGCAGGAGTTGGTCTAAATGCAGGTGAACGGGGACAGAGAACAGACCGGGTTGGGACTGGATTAGAGTTGGATTAGGGCTCAGTGTGTGAACAGCGCCAGTATTCAGGTTGTTAGTGTGGACAAAGTTCAGTTTGTGATTGGGGATCAGACTATAGCTCTGTTTGGGGTGTGGGCTCTGAGCAAATTCGGGCTCCTTCTGTACTCTGCATCAGGAGTCAGGCTGCCGCTGAGATTGGGACTTGACAATCTTCCAGGGCCTCTGATCCTGACTTAGTCTGTTTCTAGATCAGGGTTCAGTCTTCAGCCCATTTGAAAAGTAGATTAGTGTCTATACCGTGGCTTCCCCTGCCTTGCACTCTTTACCTCATCTACATTGAACCACTTGCAGCTTTCCAAACGAGGTATGTTCTCTTTCTCTCTGGGACTTTGAATTTGCCAGAATCTACCTTTAACAACAAATTAGATCAAGTCTGTTGTTTAAATTCCCCCAAGTCACTTAGAATTAAAGTGAAGCTTCTTGCCATGTCCTGCAAGCCACTCCGTGATCTGGCCCCTGCCCTCTTCTCTGACCTCATCTTCTAAAACTCTCTCGTGCTCTCAATACTCTGACCACATTGACCTTCTTTCTCTTCTATGAATACCGAAACTCATTCTTGCCTCAAGACCTTTTTCTCTTGTCTTCTCCTCCCGGAACACTAGTTCCCTAGATCTTAGAGTGTCTGCTGTTTTCTCATCACACAGTTCTCAGCTCATATGTCGCCTCCTCAGAGGCTTTCACTCACCCCCATCTCAAATATGGGAGCCCTGGCCCTGTCCTTTCCTGTCCTATCACTCTATCTTGTCTTCAGTGCACTTATCTTTGTCTGAAATTTTCTTGCTCATTTGTTACTTTTTGTTATTGTCCTCCTAGTGCGTGAGCTCCATGAAAGCAGCGATCTTTTCTATTTTATCCAGTGTTTTATCTCCAATTTTGGGCACAAAGTAGGTACTCCATATGTTTTTGTTGTCTAACTGAATGCTGCTGTTCCCACGCCCCCAACCATGCTTGGTTAACTCTGACTGGACTCTCAGGTCTTGGCCTGGTTGGCCTCCTTGGGGAAGCCCCCTCAGCCTGGCAGCTTGGGGGGGCTCTTGTCTGCTTTGCTCTTGAGGCCCTTGAGCTTACCTTGTCCTAGCATTTATCACAACATGCTGTGATGTCTGCATATTTGTCTCAGTTTCTCCCCACCACTGGAGGGCTGAACAGTACCTTGTTTACCCTGCATCTCAGTATCTCCAGGGCATAACACAGAGCCTGGAACACAGTAGTCAGTCAATCAATAATTGTTGAAAAAAATCGGAGTATCAATCAAAGTCCCAGATCCAGTTTTTCCACTGCACCACATTTCCCTGCATGTAAGCAACAGCTAGAGTAGCTCCAAACGGCGCTGATAACTAGGTCAAGCTTTGCAGGTCTGTGGGACTCTTACTGGCTCTCGTACTACTTGGGAAGTGGAGGAGCAGGGACCTGAGCCTCTAGAGCTCTGCTGGGGCTGATTTTGGAGGGCCAGGCTGACCTGAGTGAGTAGGTTGGAGCTGGAAGCCTCACTCTGCTTTATTTGAGTTGGAAATCGCACCCTCTCATTTTTCCATTTCCATCTTGGCCATTCTAAAAAGAATGCCCAAGGCCCTGCAAGGGCTCCCCAGCTTCATCAAATCCAAACAAGGTATGGGGGACAGAGGATGTGGGTGATTTGCAGTGGAACTGATTCTGGGGCTACCACCCTCATAGAGCGTCAGGAAAGAGCATCCACTCCATGAATCAAGTGATGAGCTCCTACAGTCCTTGCTGGCCACCGCATTGCCCCTGAAGTCTGCCTTCCCTCTCTGGTCCTGGGAGTAGGAGTCAGAGACTCCCAGGTATTTCTGGGCTTGTATCCAAGAACACTCTCTTCCAGATGTTCCCACAGAGGCTGGCAGTGCCTGCAGAGGCCCCCACCCCACTGCTCTAGGCATGGAACATTTTCTGTGTTTACACCATGAATCTCCTTTCCCATTCTCTCCTTGTTTCTCTCCCCCGCTGAACCTAAGTGGGAAGAGCTGGTCAGGTATCCAATTCACAGGGAGGCTCTCTAGACTCATGAGTCCTCAAATTTTGGATTCCTTGGAGACTAACACTGAAATAGTCCTTATAAAGTATTGGTCTATTCTTTTGTGTGTGTGTGTGTGTGTGTGAGTAAGATTGGCCCTGAGCTAATATCTGTTGCCAATCCTCCTCTTTTGGCTTTAGGAAGATTGTCGAGGAACTAACATCTGTGCCAATCTTCCTCTATTTTATGTGGGATGCCACCACAGCCTGGCCTGACGAGTGGCACTACATCCGTGCCTGGGATCCAAACCTGCAAACCCCGGGCTGCCGAAGTGGAGCGCGCAAACTTAATCACTACTCCACTAGGCTGGCCCCTGCATTGGTCTGTTCTTGAGGAGACTGGGAGAGGGACCGGGCAGTAGTTTGGCATATTCTCAGTGCCAAACACATGGATCTGGCATTGAGAGCCCTTACTCTCAACATCCTTATCTATCAAATGGGGTTAATAAAACCTGCTTGATGGGCTGAGGGGAGGCTCTAATCATATAAGAAGGAGGTACTTGGTAGAGAATAAAGCTTTTTAATCTCTATCTTGGGGCCTCCCCAGGTCACAGCCAGAGGAGTTGGGACTGAAAGGAGGAGATTACCCAAGTTCCAGTCCAGGGGGGTCCTCTTTACTGCCCTCTTGGGTTGCCTTCTAAGGGTCTACCTGGGCCAGGTGTCCTACTTACCAAGCCCTTCTGCTACCCTGCCTCTTGGGCAGATTTTAGTAGCTTTCAGAAAGTGCAGCACAATTAAAGGCAGTCTAGAAGAGAGGAAAATGTACAGGCCTTGGAATTAGACAATCTAGGTTAAATTTCTGCTTTACTGTTCAACCCTGGGAACATTATTTAACCCTTTGGAACCTCAATTTTTCACCTACAATATAGAGAAGATACATTAAATTCCTATTATGCCAGTTGTTCTTGGGTGAGAGAGAAGCTTTATACAGTCCGGCATTTTGTAGGCACTCAGTGATTTCTGTTATTATCATTAAAGCCATGCAATCAGTGCTGGGAGTGATGTCATTGTTCTCTTGGGTCTGAAGAAATAGAATTCATAGACACTGGCCTACCTCTATGACCGCTTTTCCATGGGTCTCTGAAAAGGAAGGAGCTCAGAGAGTTCTGAGAAAGAGTGTGAGGATGGGCTGGTCTTGGGGGCTGAGTTGGCACTGGGGGACAGAGCCCTGGAGAGGAGGGGGAAGATTGAGGAGGGTTGAGTGCCTCAAAATGGATTTCCACTCTGTATAGCCAGGGGCTCCTTCTCTCTTATTCTCAAGAAAGGGCTAAGATATCATTCACAATTTAAGAAACATTCCTGGGACTTGCTAAGATAGTGTGACTTTTTCAGAGAAAAGCTCAAGGACAGTGCTGTTCCCTGGGGGTTGGGACAGCGTGGGCTTTAAAAAAACAACCCAAACATCTTTGTTTATTTTTCCTTGATTATGTGTTATTTTCAAAATAGAGTGATTTAGTTCCAATTTCCTCCAGAGCTCTAAATGTTCTCTGAGTGCGTGCAGATGTTCTAATTACCAACAGGGGCTCAGGCTGGACGTCCTTTGGTCCCTCTGCCTGCCTCCTAGCAGAACTGTGGGAGACTGGGATGCTTCAGGGATAGACAGTCTGAAGGGTGACATGGGCTCTCTCACTGGCTCCCTCCACATTTCTTCGTTTCTCTCCTCCTGCAGTCTTTGGAGGTCTAGCCAGATATTTTACCTTCCGTGATAGCTGCCCATTTTGTTCTCCAAGGCACTTCCCTCCCAGGCTAGCTGAATTCTCCTCTCTTTGATTTCTGGTATCTCCATATCAGTGTTAGTCTTTGCCATTGTGATAGATGGACTGCCAGTCAGTATGTGTGTGTATGAATGTGTGCTTGAGGTGGAGTGGCAATTAAGGTGACAAATTGGAGGGAAATGAAAAGATTTTAGAAACCACACATTTTCAGAGATCTTATTCCTCATTTTTATGGAAATGTGAAAAAAAGTGCTTTGTATACTGTGATGCAGTTTTTACATCTTTTGGGATGCCTTATCTCATATAATTTTGCAGCAGCACTATGAGGTTATTATTACCTTCTGCATTTATTTAGAGCTGAGACTTGCATTCCTTGCCCCAGGACTCTGCTCACAACATCACTTTACCCTCAAAGGTAATAGGGTTGAAGATGCCAACCCATGATTCTTCCGCAATATGTTTCCTAAAGCAGCGCATTTTGATCCTGGGAATTGCCCTGCTCTACCATGTCTGTTCATCTGAAATTTCTGGACGGTATGGATGTCTGGCTCTCTGGAGTACCGGAGCCTTCTTGCTGATGCCTCCAGGTGAGGGATCCTAGGTCACCCCCTCTCTTGGGCACAAACTGTGCCACATGTCCACTTTGCATTTCTTTAGAGCCAAGGCTTTGCACCTACCCTGTTCTCCATGTATCCTCTCATGCCCTCGGGCTCCCTGGGCAAGAAAGGCTTTTGCTTTTTGGCCTTAAAGATTATTAGTTTGAACTGAAGCCCACCCAGCACTGACATTCCAAACATTCTTTCATTCTTCTCAAAAGTCTCTATAGTTCAGACAACTGGGAGTCCTTCCTCCCTTTGTCTGTGCCATCCTCGTTAGATGCCTATTGAGGGATTCTTCTTTTGATAAAAATCATTTTCATTTTCAGCTAACATTAACTAAACAGTAATAAATACAATATTGTCCCTGCCATCAAAGAATTCATAATTCAGGGAAAAACAAATACAGCAATAATTATAGCTCAGGATAGTAAATGCATAAAAAGAGACCTAAATAAAGTTCTTCCGAGCACAAAGCAGGAAATATTTAACTATACCCAGGGGAAATAGGCTTAGGAAAAATAGAAAAGAGAGAGACAGTAAACCACGATGTGAAAGATGAGTAAGATTTTGCTCACTGGGAAGTCAAGGAGTGAGGTCTGGGAGGATCTTATCAAAGGGATGAGAAGTAGAATAGACAAGAAGACACAGAGGCATGGGAATCAATGCACCTTCAGGATACAGCATGAGCTGAATACCGTAGTAGTTCAGTCTTTGTTATAGAATTAATTTGGAGTTTTCAAAAGTGTTTTTTTAAACAACAGATAGTGACCTGATTTTATTTGGTTATAATATTATTGGGATTATACAGGTGAAGAAGGTTACACTAGGGGCATGGCAGTCAGATCAGAATATCTAGCTTGTGTGACTGTTTAGGCCACCATCACAGAAAAAAGAAAGCACTAGAGGAAGATGACTAACAACAACAGATAAGATTCTTTTTGCATATTTACTATGCCAGGCATTGTGTTGATTGCTGTACACTCAACGTCTTATTTAATCCTCACATTGACCTCTATTAGATAGCGAATATTATTCTCATTTTAAAGATGAGGAAACTGAAGTTTGGAAAAGTTCAGTGATTTGCTCGATATGGCATAGCTAACGAAGTTTTTGGCTGGCATTTGAATCCAGCATGGATTTCAAAACTCATACTCTTAACAGCTATACAATGCTGCCTCTGGAAGAGTTTCTTTTTCAGACACGGAGAGTTCGATGTGCTTGAGAGAGACCCAGGTGGACCTTTTTAGTAAGAATTTAGAATTAGGAATCTGGATCACGTAAGATAACTCAGGGCTTGATAAACAGATTTTGGAATAAATAGTTTATACATAACAAATGGATTTACTGAAGGGGATGAGATGGCCCCGGGGAGAAAGTATAGAACAAGAAGAACACTGAGGATAAAATTCTGAGAGCATTATCATTTAAGAATATGATTAAGAGTCAAGCAGAGAAGGCTGAAGATCCAGAAGGGAGACCAAGAATTAGTGATCAGAGAGAGATGAGGAACAGCAGAAGGAGGAGGGAGAAGTTTTAAGAAGGAGGGAACTGCTCACAGTGTCACAGACTACAGAGAGGTCAGTGTGGAAGATTTAGGGGGCATTGATGAGGTTGACCTCTTTGCCTGAAGTTCTAGGTTAATAACCTTCTCCCTTCAGTAGTTTGAATTAAATTGTTACTCTCTGTTCTAAAACTCATACTCCCACTGTTTTGCTCTTAGTGTCTGGTCTGAGGGAACCTCTGGGTAACAGCTTAGTAGTGGAAAGAAGATTATTGACACATCTTGAGCCCAGTGAATGGTGTATAAGTCCCTCCTGATGATGGCCATGAGCTCTTCTTCACACTCAACTGCCCTCTGGTAACCCATGCAGAAAGCCCCTACCCCAGGTGTCAAGGGCCAGATCTTAAGAATCTAGCTTTTCCTTTTTCTTCCCAAGATAAAATTATCTTAAATATACCTTAGCAATAAATGGCACGATTTCTATATTGGAAAGAGGAGATAGCTAGCTCCCAAATTATAGTTGAACATATATATATATAAAATGGGTGTAAATCTATACAATTTACATAATTGAGTAAATAGTAGGACCAAAAATATTTGTGGATGGAAGAAAGAAAGAGAGGAAGGAAGTTAGTTAGCTCTTTAATTGTTTTGACAGAGAGATAAGATCTGAGAAAACTCATCTGACATTTCCCACTTCAGCAACCTCTGCTTATATCTACCACTTTAGAAGCCAGACTTGAGGAGACTAGAACCCTGCTATGGTATTGATTATTACTCCAGTGCTTCTAATGTCATCATCTCTCAGATTTAGTCTTCTGTGTTAGTCCCACTCTCTTAAGTCTGGTAGGTCGCCTAGAAACAGAGCTTGAGATGGAGATTCTGTTTTAAATGATATATTGAGGGAGTACTGCCATGAGAAGAGGAGTGAGGGAAGCGGGATAGAGCCGGGAAAGAAAGCTAAGTAAGGCTGTGGTCTCAGGAAGGTCTGGTTCCTCAGGAAGTTCTGAAGCACATGTTGCATCACAGCTTTGGTCCTACCTGGAGGCAAGCAGGCTAACCTTTTGTACCTTTATGCCAGGCAGTCATTGAACACTATATGAGCCCTGAGGGGGATAGCGTAACTTCCTAGGTGTGGTGCCTCTCATTTGATCATGAACAATTTTCTGGAGAAGGGAAGAACTGTGAGCTGTTAGCATTCAACACCCCCTAGGATATAGGTGCGCTGGCTTGGTGAAGGGGACCTAGGTGGGGCACCAATGGCATCCACTGCAGCCATTGTTTGTTTTATGATATAAACTGGGTAGTCTGGACAAGTGTAAGACTTTGAATGGACATTTGGGAAAGAGTGAAATGTAGAGTTAGAGTTCAGGATGAAGTTAGTGTGTCAGGTTTTCAAAAAATTGAAATAGAGTTTGTCATAATAAAATATGTGCTATTAAGTTTTAGATTAAGTTTGAAATGACTACTAGAATTAGGTGTTAGGTTAATATTAAAGTTAGGGTTAAGGCTAGAATTGAAGACATCATTAGGATTAGTGATAAGGTTAGGTTTCAATGTTAATCTATGTTGCCATTAGTATTGCTGCATTTGGACTGGAATTAGTCTTAAAGATAGTCTAATGATATAATTAGAATTACAGTTGGTATTAAGCATAGGGAGCATAACGGTAGGATAGGACAGAAGAAGTGATGGGATTTTTTTATCATCTAAGCCTGATATGTGCTCAATCAATAGTATATCTTTGGTGAACTAAATGAGTTAAAATTTGCTTAGAATTTTTGCCTTAGTATTTTACTTGTCTTCAGGATTGACTTTAGAGTGGGGTTAGTCAGTAGGGCTGGGTGAATTTTCACCTGGGCCTTGAGTTATGAAGGACAGTTAGATTGATATTAGAATAGAGTCAGAGTTCGAATAGACAATTAAGTTAGAGTTTGGGTCAGAGAATATGACATCAGCATGGAGGGAAGGAAGTGTGCTATTGTGATTCTGGAGAATCTGACAATGGCTTATCTTTGCATTCCAGCCTCTACCTGCCTGGCACTGGTCACAGCTCAGCTTCCTCACTATGGTGGTCCCCAGTGGCAATGAATCCAGTGCTACATATTTCATTCTAATAGGCCTCCCAGGCTTGGAAGAAGCTCAGTTCTGGTTGGCCTTCCCATTGTTCTCCCTCTACGTTATTGCTGTTCTAGGTAACTTGATGATCATCTACGTTGTGCGGACTGAGCACAGCCTACATGAACCCATGTACATCTTTCTTTGCATGCTTTCTGGCCTTGACATCCTCATCTCCACCTCATCCATGCCCAAAATGATGGCCATCTTCTGGTTCAATTCCACTACCATCCAGTTTGATGCTTGTCTGCTACAGATGTTTGCCATCCACTCCTTATCTGGCATGGAGTCCACGGTACTGCTGGCCATGGCCTTTGACCGCTATGTGGCCATCTGCCACCCTCTACGCCATGCCACTGTGCTAACATTGCCTCGTGTTACCAAGATTGGCATGGCTGCTGTAGTACGGGGTGCTGCACTTATGGCACCCCTGCCTGTCTTCATCAAACAGCTGCCTTTCTGCCATTCCAATATCCTTTCCCATTCCTACTGCCTACACCAAGATGTCATGAAGCTGGCTTGTGCTGACATCCGTGTCAATATCATCTATGGCCTCATTGTCATCATCTCTGCCATTGGCTTGGACTCACTTCTCATCTCCTTGTCATATCTTCTTATCCTCAAGACTGTGTTGGGTTTGACACGTGAAGCCCAGGCAAAGGCATTTGGCACTTGTGTCTCTCATGTGTGTGCTGTTTTCATATTCTATGTACCATTCATTGGATTGTCTATTGTGCACCGTTTTGGCAAGCCACATGACTCCCTCCTACCTATCATCATGGCCAACACCTACCTGCTTGTTCCTCCTGTGCTCAACCCTATCGTCTATGGAGTGAAGACAAAGGAGATCCGGCAGCGCATCATACGTCTTTTCCATGTGACCACCCACACTTCAGATCCCTAGGGGTCAGTGATCAAACTTCTTTTTCATTCAAAGTCCTTCAATTCAGATATTAATATCAAGATTTTGGAAGAAAGTATTAGGAAAAAAATCTTCCATAATAAAAACACAATGGATCTTTCGAAGATGAAACTGGTTGGAGAATCTCCATGTGGATAGGGGCAGCAGAACCATATCCTCCCAATCCCCATTTTTCACTATCATTTTTCCTTTTAGTTCTTCTCTGTATATAATTATTAGGACCCCAAGGTGATTGTGGTTGGAGGGTTATTAGTCCCCATTTAACCATTCAGTCCAAATCTCTAAATTGCTTGCACTGAAAGTCCACAGCATTCTGAGATAAGTGTTGTATGTCTAAAGAATGTTTACCAAAGACTTAAACATGGCAAAAGTAAATGACATAAGAATACAATACCATCAGATAATCTGATTTAAAACTATAATTTCCTCTTCAGAATCCCCTACCATGTTGGATCTCAGAAAAAGAGACATACCTGGATTTCCTTCTTCAAGATGACCTCCACAGAGAATAAATAATTTCTTTTCTTCTCGGCACCAGCCCTTAAGAAGAGTATTGGAAGTAAAACCGTGAAAAGACCACAGTTATTTACATTAATTAAAGATGACATGTTCTGTTCCCAGAGTTTTCACAACCCATTTATACTTTTCCTTATTTAATTTTCTTATCAATCTTTTGAGGAATATGATTAGTACTCCCATTGTACCAATGGGGAAATTGATGTTCAATGGGGATCAGTGAATTACATGAGGTCACGAAAAAATTTAAGTCTTTGATGCCCAATCCCACATTGTGGAGAGGGAGTGTTAGAGAGTCCAGTGGGGCAGTGAGTTAGACATTTCCAGAGTCTTGCATTTTCTAATGGAGATATTTAATTTCCTTTCTCACCCATCCAGTATTGTATTTAGAAATTTCCTGTTAATGTTGTTGATGGCTTTAATCCCAGAAGTTACTGGTCCATTTGCCATTGTACTTGTGTAGTAGAAGCAGGAATATGTTTGAGTAATTCCCAAACAGTGGCTAGTTTGGGAAATAGCATGATTAGCTATTTCAGTGGGGACATTCACTGGATATCTGGAGAGACACTTTATGGAGAGATGCAGCTGAGAATACCTAGAAGCTCATGGCAGAAATGGCAAGTCTACCACAGACCAGGGAGTCAAGAGCAGGAGGCATCATGAGACTGAGCAAGGCTGGTGGCCCAGGTGGCTAGTCAGGAAGCAAGGCCAAGGCAAGCATGGGTCCACAGAAACTGAGAAGAACGTATAAAGGGACATCATATATCCCCAGGGCTTTGAGCTGTTCTACTGGGGAAGCCCACAGCATCAGTGCCCTGAGAACAAGACCACAGGCAGAGATGAGACCACTACCTACAGGGGGAGTGCTACCTAAAAAAAAGGTAGGTGAGTGTGAGAAGCAGGTGTGAGAGCATGGCACAGGCTATCCAGAATTTTCTGGCCATGGCTTAGTAGCACAGGACTACTTGGTAGTGAGGGCATGGAGAGAGCATAGCTGATTTTTTGGACTGGAATCCAGAAGATGAGAATTGTGAGCAGCATGGAATCTGATATGCCCTGGTGAGTGGTAGCCAAAAGAACTAGGTGCATAAGCTAGAGTCAATGCAGACGTTGATCATTTTGGGCTGAGTGGAGGGTCAGCTCATTGCCCAGGAATGCCCTGATATCGGGATTAAGAGAAAGAGAAAGAATGAAAGAGAAAGAAAGAGGCAGATCTTTTTTCTCATTAGGAAAGCAATGTGTGGTCACCATAAACAAAAATATTAGACACTCTGAAAATATAAAAGAAATAAAAATATAATAAAAAATCCAATAAACTTGTCACCTTAAAAGGAAAAAAACGTTGTTAGCATTTTGGTGTTTATTTTTCCAGATTTTTAATAAGCCTTTGTGTGCATGCTTCTGTATGGGCATATAATGAATGTGTGTATCTGTTTTATGTTTGGAATCCTTTTGGAGACGTAGATGGAGAATAAACAGATAAATCAAACAGACACATTTTAAATTTCTTCTAACGATGCAGTCATTATTCTAGATTTTAGAAGGGATTCCAAGTCTGTATATGCTCGGGATAAAGTTTCATGGTTTTGATTCTAAATGACTTAGCCATTTTGTGAGTGTAAACACACATATACATACACACACCACCACCACCACTACCCCTACCACTACCTTCTTTATGTTTCTCAGTGAGTACTAAATGCCAGATACAGAGACAGAACTACAGTAGGAATCTCCTAACTTCTAGATCAGATTTCTGGTCACTTACTTCATGAATACTCACTGGTTCCCTGGAAGGGCCGGGAGCTAAGGACCAGAATGAGACGGAGAGGCTGCCTATGTTTTGTGTGTGTGTGTGTGTGTGAGGAAGACTGGCCCTGAGCTAACATCTGTGCCTATCTTCCTCTATTGTGTATGTGGGACGCTGCCAGAGGATGGCTTGATGAGTGGTGTGTGTGTCCGCACCCGGGATCTGAACCCATGAACTCTGGGCCACTGAAGCAGAGGATGTGAACTTAACTACTGTGCCACCAGGCCGGCCCCAGAAGCTGCCTCTTTTAGGAGATTTGGCTGGAAGTTAGGGTATGTTCTGGACAAAGACCTTCATTATATGCCTTTTACATGGGCATCATTTTACCTTCCCCGTTTCCTTTGTTTGGATATTCCTGTCTCTGGCCCTACCATCTTAGCCTCCTGGACGTTTATTGGGTCCTGGAGAAGTCTGAATAAAATTAAATCTCAGTCTATAAGTCCCTTGCTTATTTTTTAGGTTTTATCTAGAAATGTTTCATAAACATGTCTTGTGTCTTCCATTCTGATGACCAATGCTCTAGTCCAGATACTTACCCCTTGCTCGGACAATTGCCATAACCTCCACACTGGTCTCCTTGCCCAGCATCTTTGGTACTAGTCCTAAATCCCATGTAGCTTGCAGGAGTTTTTCCAAACAAAACTCTGATTATCTCTAACTTCCCTGCTTAAGACGCATCAAAGGTCTTTTATTGCCTCCTGTATAGAGTTCGAACTTGCTAGAACATCAGTAAGCTCCTTTTTTTCCCTTTTACACCTGTTCTCATCTTTTTTTTCAATGTAATATCTCTAATTTTTCCACATACTATGTTCTTTAGCTAATTACAAATACTTGCTGTCTCTCAATGATTTCATGCACTTTTAAAGCCTCTGTTCCACTTTGTTTTCTTTGTATGAATTGCCTTTTGCCATTTTTCTTTTTAGTAACACCTTATAAAATGAGGCTCTTTATGATTCATCAGGCAAAAAAGAAATATTCTCTCTTCAGTGTTCCCCTACCTCTTGGCACATACTTTAGAACTGGACCACTTTCAGTTCAGAAAAGTTTAAGTGAGACTGCTGAGTCATATCTATTCAAGTTAATGAAGTATCTTATATCACTCCTTTAATTGAGTTGAGATAAGACTCTCTTGGATGTAATGGACATACTTGTGGAGGGTCATCCCCTTGCTCTATGTCTGGCCTTCTTGAGATAGGCAGACCTGAATTTGGGAAAAGGCCATATCATGCCACTGGTTTAGGACGTCAGAGTTGATGTTCATTGTTTATGTCTCTCGTTTTTTCAAGTTATGCTTTTTGGCGAGGAAGATTGGCTCTGAGCTAACATCTGTTGTTAATCTTCCTTTGTCTGCCTCCCCAAAGCCCCAGCACCTAGTTGTATACCCTGGTTCTAGGTTATTCTAGTCCTTCTATGTGGGATGCCACTGCAGCATGGCCTGATGAGCAGTGTGTAGGTCCATACCCACGATTGGAACTAGTGAATCCCAGGCTGCCGAAGCAGAGCGTGTGAACTTAACCACTCAGCCATGGGGCTGGCCTCTGTTTATCTCTTAAAAAAGGTGTTCTCAAACTTCTTCTTGTCCATTGCACTGGCATCTCATAACTTTTTATGTCAGATTTGTTCTAAAGAGAATGAAGCTGATGCAGAATCAGATTGCAGTCTGCCTTTTCTACTCCTAAGGAAGCCAACAGGGATGCAGGGCTTTTAATTCTAAGAAAGTTGAGGAATGAGGGTATGGAGAATCTGGAGGAGATCTAAAATGGGCACATAGAAGAGGATGCAATTGTCAATGTCAGACTTCACCATGGAAACTGCCAGGCAAGAGAGTCTCTTGGAGAAATGGACATTCCTGAGAGAGGTTACAAGAAGAGTCAGTGCTGAAGCAGGTGACACTGTGTCCCTAGCCAGCATCACCTGATCAACACATTTATTTATTCACTTACTCAACAAACAATTCTGGAAAAAATATAATAAAGATACTATGTAGGGGACCTAGGGATACAGAGAAGAATAGGACAGAGAAACTGATCTGAGCGAACTTTCAGTTACCACATATTCTTTCAGCAATAACTGTGTGAGCTTTGTTCCTGACCCCAAAGCATCCTGTCTTTATTTCTGCCACTGAAGTTGTAGAACAGAGTTGGGGTGGATGTGAGAAAGTCCACTGTAGAACACACATTCCAGGGTAAATTGTATAGGAGGTAGAGCTGTTATTCCAGGATCTCCTTCCCAGAATATTCCAGAGCAATGAGTTTCTTCCAAACCCATTTCCTCCACCTCCTCCTTATTCTTCCTTTTCATGTTTTTCATCATCATGATTGACAGGCAATCTCTTCCCTACATTTATTTTTAAGCTGTTCTTGTAGATCATCGTTCTGTGTTGAAATATAGGTATATCACTGGAGGAAAGCCACATTTCCAAAGATAGGGAGTGTGGAATTTGGAAGATAGAAATTGCTTCTAGTGAAAATCACCCAGGGAAATTGTCTTTAGAAAAAGTAGGTGATGAGAAGAAAGACTCTAAGGAGTGAAAGATGTATCACCCTTTCTTGATCCAGACAGAGAAGGTTTTATGTCTTTCAGGAAACTTTTCATCCTATGTAAGTTGTCAAATCTACTGGCATATAAGTGTTAATAATATTTCTTTGTCATTTTTTAATATCTGTAGCATCTGTCGTGAGGTCACCTCTCTCATTCCTGCTATTGATAATTTGTCTTCTCTCTTTTTTTTCTTCTCCTGTTCCATCTGGCTAGAGGCTTATCAATCTTATTACTTTTCTCAATGAAACAGATTTTGTTTTCATTAATTTTCTCTATTTTTTTTCTTTTGTCTATTTTGTTGATTTCCTCTCTTTATTATTTTCTTTCTTCTGCTTATCTTGGCTTTAATTTCCTCCTCTTTTTCTAGGTTATTAAGATGGAAACTGAGGTTATTGGGATCTTTTTTTCTTATATAGATGCTGTAGTGCTATACATTTCCCTCTCAGTACTGCTTGACTTGCATCCCACAAATTTTTGATGTTTTATTTTCATTGAGTTCAAAATAATTAGTAATTTCCCTTTTCATTTCTTCTTTGACCTGTAGTTTATTTAGAACGGTATTATTTAGTTTCCAAATGTTTGAGGAGTTTTCCACAGATCTTTATGCTATCGCTTTCTAATTTAGTATCCATGTGATCAGAGAACATACTTTACACGATTTGAATCTTTTAAAGTTTACTGACAATTGTTTTATGGAACAACATATGTTTGGGTTAATGCTTCTTAAATGCTGCTGATTTAAGGACAAGTGCTCACTGAGTGCATGTGAGGCCCACTTGGAGAACCTTTTGCAAGTGCAGATTTCCAGGTCCCCTGTTATTAGAGATTCTGATTCAGGAGATCTGGCATAGGGCTCAGCAAACTATAAATTTAAAAAGTCTCCATTGGTGATTCTGGAAGATAGCAAGTTTTGGCAGCTACTGGTTAAGATGGAAACTGTGGGATGGCAAGCGTAGAAAACATTGGTCATTTGAAGGTGACTGGTAGCTAGTAAATGAGAGAATCTTTCACAATTAGGCTTCACTGGGGTCTTGTGTGATATGGAACAAGAAGACAATCTGGCTTTGGAAGCATGGGAATTACTCAGCTCTGTTTCTGAGGGGGCTATTTCCAAGGGTTAACAGGTTTTGTCTTCAGTGTGTTATGAAAACAGTCTTGTCCAAGAAAGTCAAGTAACAAACATTGAAACATGATCTTAAATGTGATTGAGATTCATTTCCTTTTTCAATCCTCAGGTTCTCTGATATGTATTCCGACAACACACTTTCTTCTCCTCTTGTAAAACTCACTGTGATTGGAAATGCTTATTTAATATCTGTATTTGCTGCTGGGCTGTATATAAGCACATGAGGGCACTGTTTCTTTGAATCTGTTCATCATTGAATCCTTAGCCTTTAGCAAGGTGCCTAGGGCATAGTAGGTACTTACGAGAGACATTGACTACTGTTCACCAAACCTAATTCTTTCCCATGGTGGACACACAGCTAGGCATTTCCTAGCCTCGTTTGAGTTGGGTATGATTAAATTTTAGCCATTACTTCCAATATGAGAGGAAGTGACACGTGCCACTTCTGTGCCTCGCTTAAAAAACCCTCCTATGTACATCAACTGTGATATGGGAAATCATGTATTGTATATGGTAAACCACCAGCAGCCTGGGTTCCTAAAAAATTGTCTACTGTCAAACTCCTCCTGCTTGCAACCTTCCACCAACCCATATTTGTATCAGACAGTTAAATAAATGAAAAATAAACTACTAATGTATCAAACCTCTGAACATGTTTTTGTTGTTCTTAAAGTAATCTAGCCTTGTAAATAACAGTAAATAAATAGTTGTTGAATAAATAGATTAAAAACTAATTGTTGAATAAATAGATTAAAAACTAAAAGAAATAAAACCTAGACAGTGAGGTGCTCAGGTAAGACTGCTCTTTATTCTTCCAGAGAAAATATTGGAGGTATTAGTTTATCAAAGGAAGATATATTTCCTTATGTTAGCATGATTATTACAAAGTCTTTATTAACCAAGATTACAGCAGGCTGGATCTCATATACATTTTTATTAATTTGCTTTGGGTCAATATCCTCTCACCTTTCCTTTACATTATTGTTCCGTCTCCCTCTTGAATATCTAAACTCACCATCTCAAGCACTCCTAGCATTTATTATGTTCAAGTCTCTTCCATTAAAAACACAATGACAACCATTTGTCCAAACCTGCCTAGATCCTATTTTCCTCTTTTATTTCTTCCCTTTCTAGGCAAATCTCTTAGAGAAGTTATCTATAACTTATCTCCACTTATACATCTCTCACCTAACTCTTCCACTGCTCTGAAATAATTTTGGCCTTGGTCAAACTACCAAAAGAGCTTTCACTATCATCATCAAGGATCTCTGTGTGCCTGAGGCTTTCAGCCTTTATCTTCCCTGACTTCTCAGTAACATTCAACACAGTTGGCCACTCCCTCTTTGTTGCTACATTTTCTTCCTTTGGCCTCCATGGCATCACACTCTTGAATTTCCTCTTATCTCACTCGATACTTCTCTCAGTTTCCTTTGCACATACATTCTGCCCTGTCTGATGAGAGAACATCGTATTAGAGGGCCTAGAATCAGGCTTTTAATTGTTATGTAACCACACTTGGGTTGATGGTTTCTATTCCCATCTGCATATCATGACTTCAATTTTATCTCTAGACTAGACCTTTCAGCTAGTCTAGAGCTCTAAGCCTATAAGTCTAATGGACTGTGTAATCTAGCCATTTGGATACTTCCAAGGGAGTTTGGACTCAAAGTGGCCATAATCAAACTCATGATATTCTCTACCCTGCTATGTTCCTCTGTTCATGTTTCATATTTCAGTTACTCACACCACCATTTATTCTTAAGTGCAAGCCCCACACCTACCAGTCACCCTTGGCCCTTCTCTTTTCTTTTCTTAGCCTTTCTGTGCAATCCAAAACCAAGTTATATAATTTCTACTTCCTACATAAATTTGAACCATCTGTTTCTCTCCCTCTGTGTCTCCAGGCTCCTAGTCCAAGTTTTCACTAAATCTCATCTTGACTATTTCATTGGCCTTCTAAATGATAAATTTGCATGCATTATGGCTTTAATTCAATCTGTTCTCTACAACACAATATAAAATTATCTTTCTAAAATAAATATGATCACGTCAAAACCACCCTCATCTCTGCTTAAGATGCTAATTATTTCCCATATTTCTCTTTGGTCCTCATTTATGTTATCAGGCTTATCTTGAACCACAAGATCTGTGCGTTTTGACTTCTAGTTGCACTGCCTTTCATTCTGTCCCTTTACTGCACCATGCTTCCTCTTCTACAACCTAATATACCTTCCCCTAAATACTCACTTTTCCTTTTTCCTAGCTAATTTTTCGTCAACATTCAGACATCACCCTAATTATAACTTCTCAAGAAAAATCATTCCTGATCCCTTGGAATAGATCAGATACCCTTATTGTGTACTTTCATAGAATCATCCGTTAATTAATCCATTTACTCTGTCACCGTAGTAGGCAGAATTCTAAAAGGTCCCACAAAAATGTCCTGTCCTAGTTCCCAAAACCTTTGAATATGGTGAAATATCACTCCTGTGACTGTGTTGTTACATGGCAAAGTTGATCTTAAGATAGGGAGTTCATATCCAGATGGGCTTGATCTAATCACATGAGCCCTTAAAAAAGAGACATTTCTGCAGACGGCGACAGAAGTTAGAAATATTTAAAGCATGAGAAGGATGCGATACACTGTCTCCAGTTTGACGATGAAGGGGGCCGCGTGAGAAGGAATGTGGGCATCCCTAAGAGCTGAGGGAGGCCAACAGACAGCAAGGAAAAGGCGATCCCAGGTGCAAAACCTCGAGGAACTGGATTCTGCTAACAATCCAAGTAAACTTGGAAACAAAGTCTTCCCCAGGGCTTCCAGATAAGAACCCAGGTGACCGACACTTTAGTTTTGGTCTTATGAGACCCTCAGTAAATAACCCAGCCAGGCCCATCCAAAAAGACCCTCAGAATGTGAACTGATAAATGGATGCGTGTGTTTCTTCTCAGATCGTGTAATATTGAATCTCACACTTTTAGGAGGAATGGTTATAGAGGAGGTAAGAAGAAAGACACACATGCCCTTGCAGTTTGACTTTGTAAGAAGGTACACTCAAGCAGAAATATATTAATAAATTTTAGTATTGTAATTTTTTTCCCCACAAAAACTCTTTATGGAGCCAGTATTTCACTGAGGTGTGAAGGGCATCAATTCTGGGGAAAGGGCCTGGGAGACCCCCTAGGGTGGAAAAGTAGGAAACCTTCACTAGGTGAGAGGGCTTAATTCAGTCAATCAGCTGCTTTGCACCTCTCATACCTCCAGGTCAGCTATTCAAGTTCAACTGGAAACCTTTTTACAATTATTTATAAGCATTCTTTCCTCTGAAGGGCCAGAAGCTACCTGGAGGCAAACATCTCCAAATTCTCTCTTAAATTAATTAATCCGTTGCCCTTTTCCCCATTTAATTCATGTATATATTTAAAAGAATTGTCGAGTAGCCATTATTCCACCAACACCACTAGACACTAAGCATATTTTGGCATATTGACAGACATTTGAATATGTGCGGGAGACAAACACTGTCAGTAAATAATGTGGAAAAGAGAATTAATTAGATAGGATTTCCTGAGAAATTAGGCTTATTCTTGACAAATGAGAAAGGTAGCTAGAAATGAGATATAGGCAGGTAGAAGATGAGAATGTTGCAGACAGAGTAAATGGTGTGTGGGAAGAGCCTGAGACCAGATAACGGCTTAAATTTTGGCTTAAACTTTTTGGCTCCAGTTTTGCCCAAATGTCCAGTCTTGCCAACATGCTACTAATCTCCAATTCATAATCCTAACTTATTTTAAAGTAAAAAATATTTAATAAGTTATTTGTATATATTACATTGAAACCAAACTACATAGTATGGTATGTGTAACCCTGCCCAATTTGGCTACCTACCTTTCTGGCTTCATCCCCTACCACTCCCTCTTCAAACTCTATGCCACAGTCACATCTGTAAAGATGTAACAAGTGGGAGAGACACAAGGAAGGGCAGGGATACTCTTCTTTCCACAAACACATTTACTTCTTCAAAACCTGGAGCCTTTTTTCATGTTGCTCTTTTTTTCCCTAGATTTTTCTCTTTCTTACTCAATTCCTGCTTTGCCTAGAAAAACCCTACACAATTTTCAAGATGAAATGAAAAGCATTCTCTCATTTGTAGAGGTTTCTCTGATCTTCTTGGGCAAGTTCTGGCAAGTAACAATTTTCAGTCCTCAGTAATCTCTTGCACAGAACTTTATTATGATACTTATAAGTCTATATTCTGATTGTGTACTCCTTACATGCCTTTATTGTGGCATAAAATTGTGAGTTTCTGGAGAGAAAGAACCATGTTTACTATATTTCTCAATCTTTAATCCTTGGCATTGCTTCTAGTACAAAGTTAAATGATGAACATAAATTTGAAACATGAATAAGCCTGGTGGTCTTCCCGCTGTATTAGCATAGACTGGGAATTTTCAGTGCCTGCTGAGGGTAGCAGGTTCCAGCAAGGCTACAGCAAGTCTCTTTTATGGTACCCAGACTATGTTATATTTCATAGTTTCATCCTTGGCCTTTCACCCTCAGTATCCTGAGCATGGCCTCCCTGATGGGCTTGGATTTGACACTGTAGATGATGGGGTTGAGCACAGGTGGCACCATTAGGTACACGTAGGCAACAAGAGCACGTACAATGTGAGGCAGGTGCCTGCCAAAACGATGGATCATGGACATAGTGATACCTGGAATAAAGAAGACAAAGACAGCTAGGATGTGGGAGACACAGGTATTGAGGGCCCGGGTGCACTCCCGGGGAGAAGCCAGCCCCATGACTATGTACAGGATGAGAGTGTAGGACAAGACAATGAGCAGAGAGTCTATACCTCCAGTGGACACAACCACATAGAGCCCATAGTGTATATTGATGATTATGTCAGCACACGCTTTTCTCATCACATCAGCGTGGAAACAGAATGAGTGGGACAAGAAGTTATTGCCAGGGCAGAAGTTTAGTCGCTTAATCAAAAATGGCACAGGGAAGAGGCACAAGGTAGCACGGGCCACAATGGCCAGCCCAATCCTAAAAATGACATTGTTTGTGAGGATAGCTGCATAGCGCAGGGGGTTGGAGATGGCCACAAAGCGGTCAAATGACATGGCCAGGAGCACCGAGGACTCCATCACAGAGAAGGAGTGGAGGAAGAACATCTGGACCAGGCAGGCATTGAAGCCGATGAGCCTATAGTCAAACCAGAGCACAGCCAGGGTGGTGGGCAGTGTGGACAAGGTGAGACCCACATCGGTGAGGGCCAGCATGGACAGGAAGTAGTACATGGGCTGGTGCAGGCTGGGAGTCCTCCTCACAGCCAAGAGGATCAAGCAGTTTCCAGTGAGGGCCGCAGTGTACATGGCAGAGAAGGGGATGGAGATCCAGCCATGAATGGCCTCCAGCCCTGGGATACCAATCATCAGGAAAGCAGGTGGCTGGAAGAAGGAAATGTTGACATAGGACTGGGAAGGGAGCATCCTTGGAGGACAGATGAGGTCTTCAGAAAGATGTGACTTCTTCAGTCTTTGTAGACACTAAAACTAACCAGGATGATAAGAAAGAGCAATCTACTCTTGAATCCAAAGTCTAAAAATCAAGTTCCATAACTGGTCATACCATTTACTGATTCCTTTAAAACATAATAACTATAACAATTGAAATATTCGATGACTCCTTATTATGTTATATTCCAGGTTCTATGCATTATAAAAGTATTTTTTTAAGCCCTGGTGCCTTTCAACCACAGGATTGGGCCCTAAGTGTCATCTCACTTCTACAGAGCGTTATCTATCCTGCAAAAGTTCATCATCTCTATAGTTACACCCAGTCTGAGCTGATAGAATGAGATTTCTCTGCCAGGAAATAGTAACCGGGGTTCAGAGGATCTAGCCATTGTCTACTTATTGCCCAAATTGAAAATATGTTATTTCCGTGTGCATAGGGAGAAAAGGAAAATGACTATTTGGAGAGAGATAAGAGTAATTGAATCAGATACGCAGAGAGGAGAAGGATGAGAGTTCCTGCAGTCCAGCGAGAGACAGTCTGAGAGAGTGAGCAGCTGCTTCCCTCACCACCCAGGGAGATGGCTTTGCACTTCTTGAAACTCATCTTCCTAAAGTCACATTTTTCTTGTTTTGGCTTTTGTGTGAAACACTTTTGGTGTATAATAAATTTCTTGATTCGTGCTTAAGCATTTTTGACTGAATTTCTCCATACTCAGAATCAGCAGAGACTTTGGACAAGGCCATCTTTCTCCTCCCGTTTTACAGATGAGGAAACTGAGACTCAAGAACTGTAGTGACGGATATCTGAATGAATGGCTCATATACTATAGACCTGAACATTGAATCCAGGTCTGTCTGATTCCAAATCCCAGACTCTTTCCTGTGATCTCTTCCGTAGTTGAGACAAAGTAGGTGAAACATTGTCAAAAGTGCAAAGCACCACAGACATGATTTTTGTTATTGTTATTGTATTGTCTAACACTTTGCATTTCTCTAAATCTTTTACTATGTGTTATTCATTTAATCTTCACAGTTATCCTGTGATGTGGACCCTGAAAGGATTACTGTTCCTACTTTTAGGATAATGTAACTGAGGTTCAAGGAAGTGACCTGTTTATATTACTTCCCTGCTGAAAACCCTTCAATCATTCCCCAATGCTTTCTGGTAAAATGTTTATGACATGGCCTACTGATCCCTATAGTCTATCACCTAACTGTCCACTCTTATCACATAATGGACAACCTCTTGCTCAACATTCTTTAGCCCACTGACTTTATTTCAATTTCTTAAATAAGCAAGTTTCTTCTTCACTTGGGGCTTTTGTGTTCATCCTGTACTCCCCCCTTTGCTTTTCACATGGCTAGCTTTTTAGATCTTAAATATCATTTTCTCAGAGAAACATTAGAGATGACTCTCACTAAGTAGGTGCCCTGAGCCACATACCCCCTCCGTTATCCTCACATCACACATTCTTAGTTTTCATTACACCACTCAACACATTTTAAAATTTTAGGATTGCTTCTTTCCTTGAAATTTGTTGTCCTCTCTCACTACACTGTAAGATCCATGAATACAGCAGCCATGTGCTTTTATTTGCTGACATATAGCTCTTGCATAGTGCAGAGCCCAGAACAGAGTAGCTTCTCAGTCAATATTTGCTTGTTTGAATAAATAAATGACAGAATGAATAATCAACCCTATAATCTCATGAAAGAGAAGGAAGTCAAAGAAAAGTTCTATTCCCCTATCCTCCAGATACATACTAGGATCAGTAGCTGATTTTGAAGTGGAGCGTGGTTGAGACCCTGTCCCAGTCAACCATGCATTAGAGAATTGGAAACATGTTTGATTTATGGATGACTGGGCATAGAAGAAATTTCTAGTGAAGGGCATGGTTAAATTTCTGAAAAATCGATTCTGCACCTGTCAACAATGAATCCTGAGTGTTTGGGTCTATCCACTCCCTGTTTTAGAAGTTCATGGGGACTCCTGCAGACACAGGTGTACTTATAGCCTTGTTGTCGGATGATCTGCATAGCAGTGAAGCTGATGGGTGTCTTCTCCTCGGCTCATTCTACCTGCCTAATATGCTTTCATCTATGCTCTCCGTCCCATTGTTCGCATAATTCAATTGCTCACCATCTCATTATTTCTCTTATAGATTCTTAGGGCAGCTGCTTGGCTGGCATCATTCCCCTCAACGTACACTGTCACCTCCCTGCCCTGATAGACTTCTCAAACTGTTTCAATCAGCTCAATTTTCCTAAGGCACCACATTGAAATTGGCACATCCTTCTCCATTGAATTTTCTTTTTTAAAGATTGGCACCTGAGCTAACATCTGTTGCCAATCTTCTTTTTTTTCCCTTCTTCTTCTTCTCCCCAAAGCCCCCCAATACATAGTTGTATATTCTAGTTGTAGGCCCTTCTGGCTGTGCTGTGTGGGACGCCACCTTAGCATGCCCTGATGAGTGGTGCCATGTCCGCTCCCAGGATCTGAACCAGTGAAACCTGGGGCTGCCAAAGTGGAGCCTGTTAACTTAACCACTTGGCTATGGCGCCGGCCCCTCCATTGAATTTTATCATCATTTTCTAGGCCCATCCATCAGTGAATTCAGGTGGAGCTCTGTACTGTCACTTGGGTGTCCATCCCTTCAAGGCTCTAGAACTAGAATCTCTGAAACCACTGTAGCTGTAGAGACCCTTGGGTACTCTCTCCATGCTTTGTAATTGCTAGTATAACACTAATACACAGCATGAAGCAGATACAATGCATTGCAACTTATTTTAAGGTAGAGAATTAGAGAAAAGTTTTCTGGATCTAGCTATGCCACTAAGTCATTGCCTTTTGCTGGTTGTATATGGCACATATTGGGAATTAGTAAAGAGTTTTTTGATTTTTCCTTTTTCTCCCCAAAGCCCCCCTGTATATTGTTGTGTATTTTTAGTTGTGGATCCCTCTAGTTGTGTCATTTGGGACGCTGCCTCAGCATGGCTTGATGAATGGTGCCATGTCTGCACCCAGGATCCGAACCGGTGAAACCCTGGGCCACCAAAGTGGAACGCGCAAACTTAACCACTTGGCCATGGGGCTGACCCCGGGAATTAGTCGTTTTGATGAACAAGGAATTCCCTCAGCTCTGAAACAACAGTATAAGATAGAACTAATTCTCTTCATGTATACAGATGAAGACACTGAGGCTTAGAGAAGCCAAGTGTTTAGCCAGGAGACATGGTAGAATGATTTAATCTAGGTTCTATTTGACACCAAATACCTTGTTTTTTCAAGTAAGCTGCACACTTTGTCACAGATTGTACCTGGTGCCAAGCTGCTAAAAATATGTCAATTTCTCCTCATGGTTGTCAATTTCCTCTTCTGTAAAATCAGGGAATTGGACTAGATTATCTGTCTTTCAACTCTGGCATTCTATGACTGCAAGATTCAGTGTTCCTAAAAGAGAGGTTTTTTTTACTTTCACATCTCTTCACTTTACTTGTTTTTTTCCCTCTAAATCTCCTTTTCTTCAGGTTTTCTTGCTCCTAATTTTTCTTTTAGCTACACCAACCACCCCCCACACCCCCCAGACATTTTTTTCTTTTCTTCTGTTTGTTCATTCATGTCTCTTAAACACCCCATTCAATCATTCAGTCATTTACATGGTAATTTCTAATTTCTCTCTCCTCTCAAGCTTGAGGTTCCCAAGAAGAGTAACTCTGATTTATATTGATAAGCCTTCACTCAGCAGGCTGTATGGTACATCTCAGGAATTCAGTTATTTTGATGAATGAGTAAATGAAAAATTCACTGTTGAAATCTTTGGATCATGCTTGTATGTTGCCAAGCATGAACATCTGTATTTTTCTAGAATGCCAGCCCACAAGGGATTTTGGTTCCCTTAGCCATTACCACTTTGGGTCACCAATATGGGCATCATTCTTAGAAAGGGAGTCTGGGATTCTGAGCCCTCCTCTGAGCTACTTAATTCATGAGCCGCAGGAAGAGATCCTCCTAGATCTATTTCCCTTATGCAGGATAAGAAACTGCCAGCTGGGGATACTTAATACCCAGGTCTCCATATTTCTTTGCTATCTTTGCCTTCTGCAATTTCTTTCTATTTGACTCTTCTTTTGGAGGAGGACAGGAGGAGGTGACAGAGTTGACTCTGGAAATAGAGAAGGCTTTGAGTCTGGGTTCTGGCTACTTACCGTGTCTGCTGCCCCAGACTGCTTTGTTGTACCACATCCTATAGAAGCCTGGGAAGGGCCTCCAGCCAAGATACTCTTATATTGCTGCAGGGAAATGCAGCCATTCTCCAGGGACATTAAGCTTTGGGTCACAGAGAAATTACTCTCTGTTGAGCTCCACCCATGGGATGTGGACATGCAATGAAAGAGTAAGGAGGATGGAGGAGGCTGGAGGTAGCTGTGGGGATAAAGAAAAGCATAGAGAGATTAGAGATATGAACAATCAGAACTCTCCGGAATGTAGAAACTCTTTGGTTATCTAGCCCAGCCCTCTCTAAGGCATGCTTTCAACAGGTTTTGATGCTTCAGTGGCCCATCTGTATTGTTCACCTCATTTTTAGAAAGGGAGTATTTTTCTATTTACTGGAAAAAGGCAGAGTTAGCCACCACTTGGGTGAGACTACTTGGGATTAATAACTAGATCAAACACTCAGTAGGTCATGAGAAAAGAAGTAATGCCTCCGCCACAGAAGGAAAGGTGATTTTTACCAAAAGAGCTTTAAGAGCTGAAAGAACATGACGTTTGGACATAGATATTGAGATTGTTGACCAAAGTTTTGGAGACCAGGAAGTGGTAAGTACTCTGAATGCTCTGGTAAGACACACGTCTGGTAAGACACCACACAGTGAGAGATAAACTCCTCAAAAATTAAGTGGCCTGACACAGCAGTGAAGTTCTTGTAGGTTCAGTGCTCTGTGTCCTGCCAGTACATCCTCTCCAAGGTAAAGAGCAGATTATTGCAACTTGCACCTCCTACCATCAGTGAAGAGGCACAACACCTGTCAGTCATCTTTGGCTATTAAAGAGAGCACAAATACACTTGAAAATAACTCTTTGACCTACTTATCAGGTGCGTAGTAGGCTGTCAGTTTTGAGAGTGCCTAGAGCAAGAGAGGGCTACGCAGCAGGTTCAGTCTGTGATGCAAGAATCTATGTCATTTGGACCATATAACTTGGTAAAACCATGGTGCCAATTGTATCTGTGGTAGATAAATATATGTGAAGTCTCCATCAAGTCCTAGTAGGCGAGTTGCAGCACAGACACCTAAGACTCTGGAGCAAGGCCATGCTGTCTCTAGCAGAGAGTTCTCTTTGTTCAAAAGCAGGTGTTGGAATGTTACTGGACCCTAGAAAAGATTAAACACCTGATCACAGGGCATCAAGTGACTAAAATTGCCCAATTTATATGGCTATTGTCAGGCCCACTCATGTCATAAGGCTGAATACAGACACTAACAATCAATTATTTGTTATATAGATATAAGTGAGTTACATAAACAGGTGGCCCAGATTTCCTGTCACTTATCTCTTTTGCATCAAGCCTCTTCTTCAGCTGACACCTATGGTCTCATGGGGATTTCCCTATATCTAGCTGATGGAGGAGGAAGTAACCTAAGCCTGATGGTTACTGGTTGGGGTGGCTTAGTATGTAGGTGGAAGTAAAACAAATAATTTATGAATGTGACACCACATCACTTATGCTGCATTCTGCTCATCAAAGAAGTCATAAAGGCCCACTCAGTTTCAAGGAGAAAGGAAATAGTTTCCATCTTTTCGTGGTGTATTGACAAGGTTCTGGAAAAGCATGTTAGGCCAGAAATATTGCTGTGCCCATTTTTTCCACAGTCTGTTATTTGATTACAACAATTTATACCACTCCTAATATGTAGTGCAAAATACACTGGCCCATCTCTCAAGACTACCCAGTGTTATCTCATTACAACATCAAGTACTGGCTTTAGATCCAGAACCTTGTTACCTAAATTAGGTCCGGGTGTGGATGATGATGTTCCTCAGGCTCAGTCTTCAAATGCAGCTCTTCAAGTACAGTTCTCTCAGTCTAAAGACCTGCGAACTAAGGAGAAAAGTTATCTGTCTTCCACATACCCATTCTGAAATGATGTGATAACAATTGTATCACCTGTGTGGATACCACCATTATAAGAGGGAAAATGGGGATCTGAAACAACTTGGACTCCCTGTCTCTATCTCTATGTGGTTCCTCCACATGGTCTTGGATTCCTCCCCATGAAGGCATAAAGGTGCTGGAGTTTTGAGATGGTAGTTCAGGGCTCCAAAGGCATATGTCCCAAGAGAAAAAACGCCAGGCACAAACTGTATCACCTTTAATTGTCTAGTCTTGGAAGTCATGCAACATCACTTACACTTCATTTTATTAATTGAGGTGGGCAAAATTAACTATCTAGTTTTAAGAAAAGGTGAAATAGATTCCATATCTTGATAAAGCACTTAGAAATGTTCCAGAAGAGTGTGTGAGACCGCAAATATTTCAGTGACTATTCTGTGACTTTTTGGAAAATAGACTCTGCCTTAGTGACCCATCTGTGGAATCTCTGCTTCCTGTCCTCTAAACTTTAGATTGTGTGTCTAGTTGTTTCCCTTCCCCTAAGGGAATGCTTATAGCAAGGCACAGTAAAGATTCCACTAATTCTAAAGCTATGGTTGCTTCCTGGTCATGTTGGGGTGCTATTGGGCAAGCAACCTGAACCAGCAGAAATCTGCCCATGAATGAGGGAAATCTAGAATGGGTGATAAAAGAGGGAAATTATGAATATTACTAATATCTTGATACCAATCACAGTAATGAGGCCTCTAGTTTGTTCCTCTAGACCCTTAGGTGTAAGAGTCTTTTTCTTTTCTTTTTCCTCACTCTGAAATTGCCACCACCATGAAGGATCAGTGATGGATGTAGTTAACCTAATGCAAACCTAGGCTCAGGGATGGATGTTGTTAACCTAATGTAAACCTAGGCTCAGGGTGGTGCAATGTGGAGCGGGTGGCGTACACTGTGAATACCTCCCATAACCCCGCTTCACTCACTGTTCTATTCTGACAGCATCCCACTGCTATCCCCATGTGACTCTCCACCTGGAGGCTTTCTTTCTGCCACACGAAGCAGACATGAAGCACTAGGGAGTAGCTCTCAGCCCATGACAAACTGGATAGTAAATATCTCACCTTCCTGGCCCCTAAGGTGGGATAGCTCTGAGCACATTCTATACTGTCTTTCAAAATCTCCTATTGAGTTTTAACTCCAGTAACCCACGATAGTGACATGCTTAGTTACTTACACTTACTGGTTTCTTTTATTTCTCTGTCTCATGTCTCTATCTTA